>NC_082341.1:22856235-23160115 GCF_027477595.1 Haemorhous mexicanus | reverse complement strand
GCTTAAATTACCATGGGGAAGGTTCATTGACAGCCCTGGCTTCTCTTCAATTCTCTTGGAATCAGTTGCCTATCACAGATGTTATTCAAGTAATTAAGTGTTATGGGAAAAGTTCTCAGATAACATAAAATAACCCTATCTTAAATTAATGAAGACAGACCAGTGCAGGCCATCTGAAGTCTTCATCTCATAACTATTTTCTTTCTTAAATTATTATGCTTTTGAATTTAGAAAACAATAAAGCAAATACGCTTGGTCCATGAAAGAGCAGCGAAGTGAATAGCTGTGTGAGCAATTCCACGGTGAAGCACAGGTATTGGTAAGACTTAGGAGCCTCCTGCCTCTCCTGCCTGTCTTCCTGCTGTCATTGTGCAAGAGAACAAGCCTTCTCCATGGCCCTGTGCTATGCATGCCAGCCAATGGAGATCTTAGCAATTTCAGGTGTCCAAAATGACATCAAGTGCCTACGTTTAAGCACTAAGTGGTTATTTAAAAAGCAACACTTTTAAGATCATGCTGGGGAGATAATGGTAGCCAGCAAAGTTCCATTGCCTGAGCCACACATATGTATCAAAATCTCTGACCTTGCTGTGCATCTTTATATGATGCTTTATTTTTGAGCTTATTTGTGTCTGATATTTCATCCTAGTGGATTTAGAACAAAGACCTTCCCTCTATTCTTGGTGCTTGCTTTAGTCACAGGAGCTGGAATCTTAAAGATTCAATCACCACAAGTAAAGTAAAGACAAAGACATGATGGAGGTACAGGAGTTTTTTGTATGAGTCTACCATTAAAACTGAAACTAAAACTAAACCTGCAGATATATATATATGTATAATCTCTAAGGACTAAATTATTGCTTCACTGTCTAATTAGAAACCCCTTTCCTGCCATGCAGAGGGAGAGCAACTAACGTGAAACTAACGGGGAGTCTAAGGCCAGGAGTGTTGTAACAGAAATCTCATCGGAGCCCTCACACAACACAGGGACACTGCCATAAGGCTGATTCTATTTGAACCTTGTTTGAAAGACATTCTGCCTTGTTTGAAAGCCTTCAAATGAAGGACAATCCATAGCAAGCAGTTAATAGTTAATTGCACACACTGTTAAAAAACTTGTGCTATATTTCCAGTCTTATTTCTTTCTTTTCTCTTTAAAGGAAGAGATTAGAAAAGAGAATGATTCATCCATAGATCTCAACAGGCTTGGTCTACATTGTTCACTTGTATTCCCTCCAGTAACTGCTCTTGTTTGCTGACCAGCTCAGAAATGAACTGCAGCCTTAGATGAGTCCCCCACACAGAGACTGTACTCTTATCTTTGCACTTTCAGCTGTATTAAATGAATGATCATGTCTTTGCACAGGATGAAGGCACAATCAGAACCACCTCACTGGGAAGAAAGCAATTTCAAACAGAGCTGGCAGCATATTCTGTCCTATTCAGTTCCTCCAACATGCCTATCACCATGTATATGAGCACCTGTCAGAGCAAACCCAGCCCCAACACACAAAAATTGACTTTCCATCTCTTCAGCCATGGGTATGCATGCAGTAAATGCCTCCAGAGACATGGGGACAAAGAAGTCCTCATTCATTGGAGGTGTGAAAGAGACAATTTGACAAGAGGCTAAGTTTCTTCAAGAGTAAACTCCTGTGTCTTGGTGTGGCTGCTGAAGACAACCTGTTCCCCACATGCACAAAGGCGTTCCCGATGAACTGCAGGGCTCTGTGGAGGCAGTGCAGGTACCTTGTCATCATGCTGGCCAAGGAGCAGAGTTTGAAGCAGAAAATGCTTCCTTTGGATATTTTACTTCCAGGCATGATTGCTGGATCAGCTGATGTGAAAGCCATCCAAGTGCAAAAGTTACAGAGACCTCCAAGTAAAAAAGGAGGCCTGGTTTTGCTTTGGAATTTGTTGGCAACACCTGGTAGGCTCAAACGCTGAAAAATAATCCTGTGCCTGACTCTGTAAGGAAATCACTCTTCCTTAGGTTCCTACAAGCCTCAAAAAGGCTCCTAGGATGTCAACAGAGAAGATTTGCCAAGGGAAGGCACCAGTACCAGAACTTCCAATTCTAAACTAAAAGGAAAAGTGAGATGTTGACTGAAATACTTTGCTTGTGATTTGGCATAAAATTCACTCTCTAAATCAGCGATCTCCCATGTTCTTGTCCTGCTGCTTTAACGATTATATTCAATTTTCACCCTTCCAGTAATTTGTTAATTGACAGTTACAGTGGAACTTCCTCCCTCTCTTCTTGGTGAGTGAGTGAGAGCAGTACAGCTGCTGTGGTTGTAAAGCCTTTCCATAGGAGAAAGGTGGCATGTTATACATGCCCTGGATGTAAGTAACTGCAAGTCATGTGGAACAAGACTAAATCAAGTTTGCAGTAATGCCTCAGCCTATAAAGAGGCAGTTAACAAATTGTTTCTTCTGTAATTAAGTCGAATTGAGAGTTTCCCATGGGCTTTTTTAATCATTACAGCGATCTGTTTTATAGCATGGGTCTACAAAGGGTTGCACTGTCACAAGTGAGGGAGCAACATCACAGTGAGCAGAAGTAGCCAGAGGCTGGAAAGAAAAGACAAGAAATTTTTATGTTGGCTTTGCCACCTGTATTTTGAAACTTTCAGAAGCTTTAGAACTTCTGGGAAAATATGCAGAAAACTATCCTTGGTATCTATAAAATCAAGACTGAATGTCTGTTTAATGGGCTGTGCTCCAGTTCAGCCATGAGTTTTTGAATGGGTATTACTGGCAGAGGTTGTGAATCTGTGTCAGGGGATCAGACTGCCTTTGTGGTTCCTGTCCCTCAGACCTACGAGCCCTCATTAGGGTTTCTCAGGCCTGGATTCAGCCAGCCGGTGCGTTTCAGGAAGAACAGGAGGAAGGACAATGCTTTTGATACTCATACAAATTCCATTGTTTATCTGGCTGTCAGTATTACATCTCTGTATTCAATGGGGGTCAGGAGCCTACTGCAGAATAGCTGTGCAACATCAGTTGTTTGACCAAAGGCTTGTTCAGTCAAGCGTTTCGCTGCTCATCTGTCATTGAGGCTGCCAGTAATAACAATTAGCTTGACTTAATTGTGTATTTTAACAGCTGCTTAATATTACCCACATCTTTCCTTCACTCATAACATAAGATACCTTTCTGCTGAATGTGGTTTTAATTAAGGCTCTGTTCACAACTTTTCACAAGCTGTTGAAAAATTCATGTCTTGTAAGAAAAGTGATGATGCAGTAAATGCTACTGGGGCAGAGACTAACTTTTTTATTAGATGAGCATTGAGCCCTTATGAATTTATGTCTCCAGATTAACTGACTCGGGTGCCAAAGGAAAGGCTGAAAGATTTAACTACTGCAGGAACATAAAAGCTGTAGAACATGCGGGCGCTGATCCCAGCAAGGCTGTGTGTTGGGAGGGAGTGCTTCCCTAACGTGCTGGTAAGCCAAAATCTGCTGCAGAGCACTGTACCT
The DNA here is from genome assembly GCF_027477595.1 of Haemorhous mexicanus. Lineage (NCBI taxonomy): Eukaryota > Metazoa > Chordata > Aves > Passeriformes > Fringillidae > Haemorhous > Haemorhous mexicanus. The sequence continues at coordinate 23,156,630 of NC_082341.1, read as the reverse complement.
GTGCATTGGATTTCCATGTGCTTGAGAAGTACTAAGCTGATGAAGAGCACTGTGACTGAGCAGTGCTGTGGCATTCCTTCCACTTAAAGCCTAAAAGCTTAAAGCCTAGAATTTTTTGCACAAGAAAAATTCACAAAGGCACATTTTTGAATATACAATTCAGCATAAGAAAATCTCTCACTTATCTGTGTCTGTGACAAATGGATAATTCTTCACAAGACAGTAGTAATGGAGTTATTAACCCTCACCTTCACAAGGGGAATTTGAATTCCAAGCTCTCTTTACAAGCCAATACTGTTACACTGACATTCCCTCCATATGCCCCAAATAATTTCTTGGTAACTGCAAAAAAAAAAATTGAGGAAGTTGTTAAATATGTGGAATTACATTGTGAGCATGAATTACTTTCATCTGGAGCAGATGTCATGTGTCCTTAGCTTGATTTCTACTCAGACATGGAATGCATGACATTTATATAACATTACAAATGGGCTGGGATTTAGGACTGAGCAAACTTTTGGGTTACAGACCTTCAGAAGTACAATCATCACCCTTTCCTCCTTTTTATTGTCCAGAAGCAAACATTTTATAAAATTCTCTACTCATATTTTGCCAATAAACATTTTAGTTATCCTAGCAACCATTTTTAGATGTGCTGTAAATATATCTGGCAAGCAAATAGATGCCCTTAGCCACTTTAAACAGCCACTTTCCACTTAGTTTATGTATTTCACACATGTAAAGAAGAGAGAAACAGTGTGGAACACCATTTGCAGGTCCTACAGTATTCATGCCTTTGGTATCTAGGAAGGTGGGAACTCCTTTCTTGAGGAACTTTGTCAGGACTCTGGCACAGTTTCTTTTTCTTTTATTTTAATGCAGATGATTTCACAATTAAATTACTTTGTAGGAATTAATGATCTTTGAGAATTTACCCCATTGTGAACTTGGTTGAAATATGTCACATTTTGAAAAATTGTTTTGGCAAGGCATGGGTTGGCAGAAACCGAAGCAGTGGCAGAAATAGCAATAATCCCATGGCTGTGCTTATTTAGGAACTGGGCTATGTATCAGCAACTGACATGGAGCAACTGATACACAAAACTGTCAGAGCACAGAAGCCACTGGTAGCATCTTCTGCTCATCCCCCTGGTGATAAAGTCCTGCCCATGGGAGGACATTGCTGAGCCAAGTGGCTCTGAATGAGTCTCCAGCAGCTCCCAGTCCCTGAGGTTTAAGACCCTAATGACTTGCAAACAGAACTTATTAACATAGCATTAAATATTGCCCAAAGAAGCAGGCTGCTCTGTGAGCAGTGGATAAACCCTTCTCAGGGGTCAGTGTGCCACACCGAGATTCTGTGGCATTTCCTAAAGGGGAGGACAATCACAGATTCTTTTCCCTCACTATGGGCAATAGTATCTTTCTCATCCAGTGACTAGGTGCTGTCATTCAGCTCACAGAAACTATAGATCTATGTCCAAGCCCAGAAGACAAACAGTCAAAATGTAAGCTGATGGAAACAGAAAAGCCACATGAATCTCATTTTCACAGGAAGACAGACTAAAAATTAACCCACATCGTGCCCTTTCATGCCAAACACGCAAATATGTCAATTAAACCAAATAAACTCTAATGGTTTGCTCTCACAGCAGAGTGGTTTGCTTCCTGTAAGAAGTGAAGGCTCTATTCATACCCCAGTTTCTGCACCAGTTTCCCCAAGTAGTCCCAGAGCAATCTTTTCTCATAATGGTCTTTCTTGATTTAAGGACAATAAAGATCACAGGTCAACAGTAGAAGAGATTGTTCCTGTCCTGAATCTTCAGAGAATTCAACGCAATTGTTATAGGACATTTTTTTACACAGGTGAAGGTGAGCCAGTTACTGTGTTAACAATTCTTGCTGAGTTTAATGATGAAAAGAAATGACTGGCAAGCTGGTGCAAAGGACAGGGACATCTGAAAGTCTTCCTTGCCTGCTTTCAAAGCAGCAGCTTGAGTCCCTTCTTTGGGAGTTTAACTGCACTGGGGAGTTGTCTTTGCTGTGTTTTAATGTCTCTGTGGCTGTAGCTGTGAATGTTGGATCAGTGGGGTACTACTGCTTCTGCTTACTCAGAAATGAGCCTAAAATGCAAAAGGTGTGTCCAGATCTGGATCTAGAATTCAAGTGTTGGAGACCTGGGGATGTTTGAATCTGTTCAACGCTACGGATAGAGGAACATCTTGAAGGAGCCACTCTCTTCTTTGGCCCTGATTTCACAGGGGCAGAAGGGTTTACATTTTCACAAAGAAACATCTAAAGCTTGCATCCAACCAGGCTTCCCGTGGTGGCCCATGCTGCTATCATCACAGGCAGCCTGAAACATTTGCCTGTCCCTCTGTGCCTCAGCTCCTGCATGCTCAGGACACACCGGACAGGACAACAGGATAAAGGAGCCAGGATGCAGATGCGCTTTTTTTTTTGGGAAAAGCCCTACAGGAGTTTGCATAACATAACAAGTCCAAGCAGGTAACAGGAAAACTAGTATTTTTCCCTGACACCATGATAGTCATAATTACAGTCATATAAATCAATATGATGAAAGAAAAATCACATATTTCCAGATGTCCATGGTAAAACTACTTACTGTAAATTAGAGCCAGAGTTAAGAGTGTGGAAAAGTCCTATAATTTGGGCCACAGCTGCAAGAAAAGCTGTAAGAAAAGGCTCTGAGCTGTGACTTTGTTTTCATCACAGCATTTTGTTATGTCTCTTGTTACTGCTTTATCAAAAGCAAGCTGGTGTAGAAACATTCCCTTTTACAGCAGGGCTATTATTCAGTTGGAAAAAGAATTTGAAAAAAATTACACTAAATGATTTGAATGATTACCTTTAATTACCTTTCACTCACTAAGCTATGTCAGATAGAAAGATTCCTATATTAAAGTGAATGCTTTTGAAAAATACATCAAGTGCATTGCTGTGATTTGTTCTGCCAGCAGATTCCAACATTAATTCCTCCCCAGCCTTGCAAAAGAAAACTGAGGTCCTGCCAGAATTTCAATAGCAGCCATTGAACAGGGCTAAATAATGAATCTTTTGTGAAAAACCATCAGTACCTCATGTGTTGTATTTTGTTTCAGAGGAATAATTTGTAGTTTATTAATCCTTTGAAACATACCTTTTCTTACCAGATGGCTTGATATTATACTTTTTCATTAATAAGCATTATTAGTGCTAAGCAATGATTCATGAATAAATAAAAAAAGGAGTCATGGATCTTATTTTTTTATTGCTTACCCAATTTTACAGCCAAAACACAGCTCAGCCAGCAATTTCAGTGCTATGGCTTTAACAGTATGGGACATTTCACCCCAGTGGCTGGCATGCAAATGTCACATTCAACCTTCACAGCTTCTCACTCTAGGGAGATAACTTCTAGACAGGCAGAGGAGATGGAGATTCTCCAGTCATGCTGATAAATACTTAGAGATATCTCTTGGTTGCTTCACTCACACAGCTTGCACGTGCCTTAGCTCAGCTCAGAAGTTCCCAGACCTCTGCCCAAGGTGCCCTTCTGGCCCTGTGTGTTGTCTGTGCTCTGTGAGGAGCTATTACAACCAGAATGGAAGTTTGTTTCCTAGAACATGAGCCACAACCCACTTCCCATTGTTGTGGCAACATTTCCAGCTGGGAGAAAGCCATCCCAACCCAAGCCACAAGCCTTCCAGCTCTGCAGTACCTGCAGGCCTTTGTAACTAAACTCATTTGCCTAACAAAGATTTTTTGTTTGTTTTGCTTTAATATAATCCTCCAGTGATAAATTGGTTTCAGCTTAATTTTTTTTTGCTCAATCTAAATTGCCATCATGGGTTGGCAGACTGTGAACACCAGAAAGAAAATTTTGCCAATCTGCAAGATCCAGCAACTGACCAGAAAAATCCCACCTGGCCTTTTTTTTTCCCCAGTGGCCAGTGTCCCAGGCTGAGTGGGGTTCCCCGCCCTGTTATCCCTGGATCCTGAATTCTGCCAGCCCAGGACCACCCTCAGGGAGTGCATGGGCTCTTGGTTGTTTTAGGGATGGTCTGGTGTCCTGCCAGATTGTGCTGGCAGCCCCCGAGGGGCATTTCAGCTGCTTGCAAGCATGAATGCTTAGAGGGGAACATTCAAATGGGGCTTTTAGTACCTGCAGACAAGCGCTGAGGGTCAGTGTGTCAGCATCTGAGAGTTCCCCTGAAGCTGTTTCTGTCAAAGGCAGTCCTCAGCACCTTCCTTTTTTAAAGACAAATGCCCTTTTCTTCTAAGCAAAACTCATCTGAAATTGTTTAAAATCCGAGTATTATTTTCCCTGTCTTTTGCTAAGAAAATGTATATAGCACATCATTTATACAGAGCAGAAATGAATACATTTTCACAGCCAGAGGTTTAAGGGCACACCATACACAACTGTGTTTAATTCTGCTCACTTATATTATTAAGCATCCATGCCAGAGCAGGAGCGTTAACATTTTTGGACTCAGGCTACAGAAAGCTAAATGGTATGGCCAAAATTTTCAGGCTTCAATGTCCTACTATCACAATCTAAAGTCATCCCTATGGAAAAGCTTTTTCAGAAAGAGCATGAGACAATCAAGACCCTGAAACAGAACTGGGCTCCATAGATGAAACCTCAAAGCTCCGTGGTTGTATTGTTTTGTTTCAGGCAGCCTTTGCTTCTATGTAAATGGTTTTATAAATTTGGGTTTTTTTAAATTGTAAATCATCACTCCATTAGAGTATGTCTAGGGACTCAGAGGAAGAATGTTTATTTAATGATGAGGGGACCAGTCCCATCCCTCTTGCAGATGTGTTACAAACCTCTCCTGGAGGGAACTGATCAATTAGTTTTGGTATCTAGGTATGGATTAACAGCCTCACTTCAGAGCCACTCCATTTAGAATGCTACCCAAATATCTGGTGTACATTAAATCTGGATTTTCAGTAGGTCCTGTTACAAGAGATGGATTTTTAGCCACGATATCCACAAAGTTTCTTTCTAAAACACTTTTTTTGCCCTAGAACCTTGGCTTAAACATCATACTATATCCAGATATTTTACCTTTGCATTAGTATTTTATTAATTAATATTAATTAATTAATCTTACTATTTTATAAACTGTTCTAGTTTGTAAACTTACTATTTTATACTATTTTATAAACTGTTCCAGCTGTTTTAGGAACTTAATCCTATTTCATGTACAGAAATAAGTAGATTTTGAATATATTCAGTGTAAGAAATATGCTTATAAAGAACAGCAGCGAACAATCAGGCCTAGTGTCTAATAACTAATCTATTAATCAGTAATTGCCTAATGACTGACATGCGTAGAACAGGATATTATAAACTCACATTTGCTGTAGACAGCAATGGCTCTGTTAGAGCATTCTTTTCTGCCTTTTTGTTAGTGTAATTATTCATAATGACTACTGAATTTGGGTATTGTTATTTGCCTAAATGATTCAAGAATCTCATTTGGGAGTGTTTAGATGCCCTGGAAGAATAATAGTCATGATAATTAAATAAAATTCAGCTATTAATATGTTGATTGATTTTTATTCCAGCTCCCAATGACATCAATTTTGAATCCATCTTCTTCTTTGAATTATTGAATCCCTTTTTGAATGAAGAAAGAAAAAAAAGTAGAAAGAAGGAAATTTCCTCAAAAAAAGGAAGTAAAATAGCACCACATTTTTTTTCTACATAAAAATATAGAGATGCCCTATAAATTTCTTATTATAGTGGGAAGCATTTAAAATCAAGCAGCCCATACCATAATTAGAGTACAGTTCATGGGAAGGAGCTGTTCAGCCTTATGTTTCCGGAACTCTGCTTAAGTCACGCAGTAATAGCCAGACCAATGTATTATTTTATCAGATAAAAGTTACCGAAGTAAACTGGAAAGCTTACTCTGAAATATACAATGTGGTTTTTTTATACATGCATTTTTACATATTTTACAGGCAGTAGGAGATTAGAGTAGATGTAAGTAGTTCCTCTAAAACGATTCAACTGTAAAGCTTGAGGACAGACATGTGTATGAGGCATGAAACTATTCTGTATTTTATTGCACTAGTTACAATGAACATTATATTTACAGCTTTCTTTCGAATGTATGTTAAAATGATACTGAACAGAAGCAGGTAAAACAGAAACCTTAGTCTTTAGCTCTCCTGGTTTCCAGGACAATTTTTAAAAAAAAGAAGAAAAAGAATTATGAGTTAGTTGTAACAAAAGCTTTGAAGCGGATATAGAATCCAGGTTAATGATATCCTGTAATCTGATCCTGAGCAGACACGGACAGCTGTTCTCAGGGCCCTAATGAGCCATGCACATTTACAGATCACTGATTAGCAGAACTTGATCCTGGTGGGCACAGACAAGTCCTAACACTATTTGAAATAGCTCTGGTGGTATTAAATAACAAGGATCTGTTATCATGTGATTACCTGTCTCTGAAATTCCTATTTATCTTCATTATGCTGCTGCTTTTCTCAGAGATGAAGGTGGTAAAGGCTTGTCATCTTTGATACTACACCTGTTGCTTCAACTCTTTGATAGAAGAACAGCCTCCTCGGGGTCAGTTTGCAGAGAGAAGCTCTGCAGCAGAGAGCTGCCCTGGGCACAGCCATGGCCCTGATGCCTCCTGTGATGCTCAGTGGGGCAGCAGTGACTCCAGCCAAAAACCACTGAAGTATTTCTTCTTGCTTTAAATAGTCATTGTTTATTGGGGGTGGAGGTGAGAAAATATGGTTCATTGAAAAAAAACCAAATATGTGCAGTTTCAAGCAATTGGATATACCTAAAAAGACCAGAGGTAGTGACAGTGCCAATTATGTTATGGACAATCCAAAAGACTTTATTTATGCACCTAACTTCTGCACTTCCTTGATGGTATTTCCAGTGCTTAGCTCAGTCTGTGCACTCTGAACATGTAATTTATGTTTAACAATTAAGATAACTGCTAAATACATGCATCCATTTGCAGTGCAGTTTGCCTTATGCATTGCTTCAAGACAGTAATAATCTAAAAGGAATTCAAGACAGAAATAATCCAAAAGTAATTCAAGACAGAAATTATCTAAAAGTAACAGCACTGACCCTTTGTGTCAATGAGTCTAAAGCCCACATCTACCTATGTGAGGAGCTGATGGCTTTATTAGGGCTTCAGATGATGAGGACAGCACGTAAAATACTGCTGAATGTAAAGTGATCTTTCAGGACAACAGGGACTCCAGTCACTCCAGATATTCAGGAGTGAAGGAAATATTCAGGGATGAGGGATGGAAAACTCATCACTGAAAAGCTTTTTATCTCATGTTATAGGGAGTGACTAAACGAATCACTGTAAGACATCACTGATTACAAATTTTCTTTTAAAAAACCAAGTGTGACTTTAAATTAGTGAGGTTTTGGGTATTTTCTTCACCTGTGTTTTCCTAGCATGAATTATTCTGCAACGTTTGTTGTCTCTAAGTCACCCCTTGTTCCTGCATCCATGCACAACCTTTCCTGTCCCAGAATAGGTAAAAGTTGTGTGTTTAAACAACACTGAACACTAAGAATGAGCTCACTTGCAGCATCACCACCTGGTCTCCAAATCACCATTTCCCTCAACTTTGCCAGTCCTCGCATTGGATAAGGAAAATGAGCTGTACTGATGTCTTTGCAATAATGGTTAGCTTAAAAGCAGAAAAATTAAGAATCAAGTAATGATTCTAGAAGTCAAATCTGTGCAACACATTAAAAACACGTTATTCTGTCATCTGTTTTTCACTGTGAGAAGTTCACAACTTTAAATACAAAAGCACCTTGCATGCAGAGGTAGAAAATTCTTTTTCTGAGTTTATTTATCCTCATTTTAATTTTCTTGAAAACTTTTTTCATAAGTTTTCAGTGTTTCTTTTTATAAATTGCTTGTGGAACAAGTTGTTTTTCTGATCAGATGGGCAGAAGGATCAAAGTAAATTTTCTGGGAGCATTCTTCTGTGGCTGGCAAGTCCATTTTTGGAATAAATTTCATAAGACTTCTTACCACACTTAGGACTTGTACTTCAGCATAAAGAAGTTGTGCCACAGACCAGAAGCCCCATTTTAGGTTCTCCCACCACATCTCTCACAGGGTACCAGGTTGCATACATGATCCAGCCACTTCTAGGATAGGAATTCAGTCTTATCCTGGGTTCTGACTGGGTGGAGGATGCCAGATGGCTTCATATGCCTAATAATTTATGCTCTGAAATGAAAGGTTTGATTACCTTGATTTTTATTCTACTGTTGTTTTCATAAAGAGTTCCAAAATATTATCTTATTTCTAACATAATCCTACCATGCAAATTAAAGGAACCTTAAAAGTCAAGAGGTATAGCTTGGGGTTCCTCCTGCTTGCAGCTACCAGCTTGTATTTAACGTTGTCCCTAGGATATTTCTTTCTTTCTACTTCTAAGGTATTAACAAAGTAGCATTTCAATAACACTTTTCTTCAGTCCTTAAAGAAGATCAGCTTTTCTTTGGACATTTGTCTGGAGTCTCCTTCCAGTTAGGGAATGCAGCCCAAGTGCATTGTTCACTTTCCTGTTTATGATGAGACCCATTGGCCTTCATCTCATATCTCCTCCCCTGAGAGGGGAAGGGAAATGAAATCTTGTGATTCCAATGGGAATCCATTTGGGCAAGCTTTGGTGCAAGTCCCTGCACTTGATGGCATGCCATGCCTTTTGATGGCTTTCACTTTGGCCAAGATTTTTTTTTTTAAGTATCCACACCATGTCCCTCATATCTTCCCCTCCAAGTTGTGTCTTCCTCCTTGATTTGTTCCCCTGCTTTTGCAACATCTGTGAGCTTAGTTTTGGCCTGATTTGGTCCTTTGTACTGCATCTCATTTCCTCCCAGTCCATTTTCTTGTAGTCACTAAATTTTCCAATTTTCTTTTTTTTTCTTCAATTGCATTTCCTTTGATCACATCTCCATTCCAGAGTATTTGTAATTCCTTCTTTTCTGTTTCCAGGATTTCATATCTCTGAAGTTAGGTGGTTATTCTCTGCCACTCATTAGGGTCTCTTAATTGTCAATGGGGAGAGACAGACACTTCCAGAGGGTGATTTATTCCATCCTAAACCAGCTGTTTAAGACAGGAAAGATGAATTATGCTGTGGAGGTCCTATCTCTCCTCAATGACTACAACAGTCTGAAGTCATTTGTTCCTAGGATCTGTGCAACAGGACCACAAAGTATGCTCTGTCATTAATTCCAGAATAAAGGAGTCATTGAAAATGATGTGGCTGGGGTGAACAGAAAGTATAGCCAGGCTTTTCAAATCATACATAAGGAAAATTTGAGCTGTAGTCAATGAGGTACTTCAGAAAGCGCAACTGGAATCTAATTCCAAGGGCAGACAATGGTGGGGAGAGCTCTGTGCTGAGCTGACAGAAGTTGAGCCTTTGGTTGCTGCAAGAGTGGCTTCCTCTTTCTGATGGCTTTAATTTCACACCTTATATCCTGAAGAGAGGCAGTTAATTTTTTGTACTTCCCTCAGCCACAGCTCATTTAGGAAAACCTCCACAGAACTGCAGAACTAGAAAATGCAGAGAATACTCTGACAAATTGAAACCCTTGTCTGTGTGATTATGCACAGCATAATCATCTCTTTTCAACCCCTATTTTGGGAGAACCATCCAGAGCAGTGTGGAGTAAGGGGTGACCAAAAGGGCAGATGCCCTTTTTGTCTGTTCTCTCTTCACATAACCAATCAGTTCCTCATTTGCACAGACTCTGAAAAAGAAAGAAACTGAAAATAGAAGCCAGGAAGAGGATTTTTGATCAACCCTGAGCCTCAGTGTGACTGAGCATCAGAGATAAAAGACCTTTTCCCAGGCACAGGGAGTGGAAACCCTACTAGCTGAGCCAGGGACAACAGAACCTCCTTCAGCAGAGACCTCCTGCCTGGGGGTGGCCACCAAGGCAGAGGATGCCCAAGGGACACTGGAAGTAAGTTCCCAGGCATGAATGGAACACCCTGTGAGTAAGGGTAGAGTGAAAGGGCAAACTTAATATTTGTATGATAAACAATTATTTTTTCATTCTGCTTAACTAATTCACTCTCGTTCTTATAAAACCAACCAGCTTTGATTGGATCACATTATTTAAAGATAGTAGAGGTCATCCAGAGTGATTGATACCATTTGGGGAAAACATCTTTTGTGATATTTTCACAAGAAATTTCACACAGAAATTACATTACTCATTCACTTGAGGATGTATCTTTCAACACGGTTGTAATCCGATTATCAGATCCAAACATTGCCAGTGAAGTTGCTTTGAGATGAAAGAGATAATTTTTTAGAGAGCATAAAAATATTTAATTTCTGATTCTTGAGGAAAAATAGACTTTTAAAAAATATTTGGTGTTGGCTGTAGCAAAGTGGAAGATCTTGATATATACCAACTATGTGATTTCAAATGCAGGAATAACAAAAGATCTGTGAAGTATCTCTAAAGATAAAAGAGAAGTTATACATTCAGTATGTCTAATCAATAACACAGTCTCTCTCACCAGGTCTTAATCAGTTTAGAGACTCCAACAGCGATATCCAGTCCTCACTATGGCAGTCCTGCAGAATCTGAGAGGAAGGAGCATGCAACAGACTCCACTTTACTCTGTTACTGAAGGCAGGGAAAGCCCAGGCCGTGAATAGCCCGCCTGGAGAAGAATATATTCCTTCTCAAATACCTTCTGCAGTTGCAGCAGGTGCATAAGAGAGCTTGTCCTGTCCTGCTCCATCTTCAGCCTCACTGTCTCTGTAGGAAAGAGGCAGTGTTACAGAAGGCTGAGCTGGATTTAACCTTTTTCAGGGTAAAACCATGAAACCATGCAAGTGACCCTCTTGTGTTTTAGGAGGTACTCGGCAAGGGAAAGTGATGGGTGGAGTTAATCTGACCTAAATCTGGTGTTTGCAGCACCCAAGATAGTCTCAATTTACAAGCAGTGCAGAGAAACAGGCATTTTATAAGGAATGTTTTTAAAACTTTGAAATGATGTATGCATTGGTTCCATTGCTGTTAATGACACTAGTGGCCACATCAATGTCAACATTTATGTTTATTCAGAGGCTTTTCCTTTCCCATTTGCAGTACCACAAAACCTGTGGAACAAGGATAAAACTTTTGTGTCTTAGAGCCTTTATCATCAGTACAAAGGAGCTAGAAAGCTACCTTAGTAGCATTACTGGTGATAAAATTAATCTGTAAAACTCTTTTAATCTTGAGTTTAAAACAGGGCAGCTTCTGGCTGGGTTTCTTTCTGTCCTAGAGTATTTTGTTGCAATACAGACTATGAACTATAAATGTAACGTAGCATAAGATGTCTGGAGATTGCTTTGTTTTTCCCTGAGAGCCAAAGAGGTTCTGCTCCCTAAAAATTGCTGACTGGTTTTAAGTTGTTTTAAATAGGACCTGTGGCCAGAATATCCACCATCACTGACCTCTGATGTACTGTAGAAATATTCCAAATAAATAATCAAGTTCTTCCTCTGTAGCTGTCAAGCATCAGGCAGCCAGACTGTGGCATACTCTGTGTTTTCCTCTTTTGAGGGAAGCCTTGGAAAAGAGTCCTTGACTGAGGTCTAAACGAGAAGATACAGTACAGTCCCTAGAACAAAGCCTCCAGTACTCATGAAAAAATTGGCCTTTTATCAGTCCTGTGGAAAAATTAAAGTCATGGCTGGAACTTTGAAATGCAAGGATCCTGGTTTTGATATTTGGATGCTATTGTTGAAACTCATTGAACTGCCACCAGAGAAATCTTTGCAATAACAGTTTCAATTGCCCTGCTTTTCCTGTGAAGATATGAAAAATAAGGAGCAAAAACAAGTCAAGATGCTGAAAACTGTCATAAATAGTGTCTTTTTTAAACCATTATCCCTATGTTTTAACCTATGTCCATTTGTCAGTATCAAAATACCACTTGAGTTCAACAGGAACCAGAATAGCCCATAAAGCAATCTTTAGATCTGAATGAAAACATAAACCACTGTGTATTTTCAACTTTAGACCTATTGCAAGGCCGTTGCAGAGTATCTGATAATGGCACTTATGTTTATATAGTCCATTGTTTTTCCTGTGCTGCAAACTTTCCACTCCACAGCCCTGTTTCCTGTTTCCCATTATGGAAGTCTCCAAAGGGGGTTTCCTTCTGTTTTTCTTATGGTCAAAAGGAATTTCATAAGTACAAGTCAAGTTTCTTTTCAGTGCTACACGTGCAGAATGGAATCTGAAAGCTCCCAGCGTAATCGTCTCCAGCATGTACATAGTTAGTGTTACACATAATCCACATCTGGGTCACAAAATCTCTGAAAGGCTTCCAGGAATATTTAGACAGCCATAATGCAACACGTTGCTGTGTAAGGGAGAAATAGAGCTAACCTCAATGTCAGGGTTATGGCTTTTGAGAAACACAGCAGCTCCCCTTCAGAACTTTGTAGCTCACCTTCTGGATCCTGCCTGCCATCAGTTTGAATACCATTAATATTTTCTTTTCCACTCAAGCCCATAGACACATCTGAAAACAGTTTACATCCCAACTTGCCTTATGCTGTTGATATTTAAGTCTAAACTGCATATAAAACTTTGTGCATATGTAACCCATATATTTTAATATCAGAGACTGTCTTGGCACCTTTTTCTGCTACAATCAGCTCAGAACCCCAGGAGATAAAATATGGTTGGAACTGAACTAGCAGGCAGTCTGCATTACAGTATTCATTTCTGAGTTAAAACACATTTCTAGATTAGATCTGGGCTTGGCACTATGCTGTAGTACCGCCTTGTGTGTAATATAGTATCTATAAACTACTTTTTAACCACTGCTTATGGCAGAGAACCCATAGTGATATAAATGCTGAATGAAACCCTTCAAAATTTTCTCTTTATCTTATTTTACTTAAATAGTGGATTTAGGATGGTGCCTCAAGGAATACAACATCAGGCAATAACTGTAGTCCTTAATGATACTAGATATTATTTTAATTTCTTAACAAAATTTGGGGGTATCTGAGGGTAAAAAAGCTTTGGTGCATCTTCTCTTCATGGCACCATGTCTGCTTCACAAATTGTTTGCACCAAAGAATTCCTTCATTTTGTTGTTTCAACCCCAAAAAAGGCTCTAGCTAGAAATTGTTATCCAGATCTATATTAATCTGCTCTGTCTTGCCACTGAATTCAAACTTTCTGGCTGCAAATTTGCCTTCTGAATTACTTTTACTACAAAGGACTTTCTCCTTTTGTTTCTCTGTCCATATATTCCCATTGGTGAATAAGAACATTGTAGATGTCCCTGTCTGATCCATACAGATGCTTTTCTGCTGAAAAGATGAGAATTTTTCAGCAAGAGAGGTTTTGCTCTTGACCTGGTCAAGAAGGTGGGTGTCCTGTCTAAAGGGCAAATGTGATGGTGCTTATCCACTGTCCACCTGTGTACCCCTCTGTACAGAGAAGAAAGATGTGGCCCTTGGAGGGGCCTCTCTCCTACTGTGTGCTTTAAAAGAGCCTAAATAAGAATTTGAGATGAGACATCTACGTCGCAAATTGCTGGAACTGAGAGAGTTGATTTCCCCCACACAGTTTCTTATATGCAATCTTTTCTTCCTTTCCCTCTCCTGTGGTATGCCAAATGGCGCAAATGCTTGATGGGGAAAGAAGAAGAAAACACTTTGGCAGTTGCTCACTCTCTCTACTCTGAGAAGGTACACCATGATATCAGAGGTAACTCTCTGCTTCTCAGTGCCTTGGACAGGGTAGGGGTGATCTCACTGTTTACTTACTTATTTTGCTTCTTGCTAAGCTTTGTGTATTGTTAGTGTCCCCAACACCATGACTACTCATCCAGCAGATATACTTTCAGAATTTTTATTTTCTAAATCTATTCTTCCCCCCCGCCTTTTCTTTGTGTAAAGGATATGTACTGGCTTTGTGAAATCCCTGTAGCAAGTTGTGAATGATGCATGAACTGAAAAATCTTTGCCTGGTACACAGTAGGAATATAGAAAATGCTGTGCAGTCACTGCTGCGCTATGCTTTTTTTCCTACATATACAGACACATAGTAGTCATTTCATATTCATTTTGACAAGCCCTTTATGTCCAGACACCATGGGATGGGATGGCTTGTGTACCATTGGCCTGCACTGGATTATGTATCAGAGAGGTTTTTATGCAAAACTGCTCCCCAAGCTGTGCTTGGAGGAAACTGGTGTCTTCTGCTTTTGCTAATATGCCAGCTTGAGTTTCCTCCTCAGTTCATATTTCAGGCAGCAAGTATACCTGGGAAGCATTGCTAAGGTGTCTGTGTTTTGCAAATGTGTGCTCAGACAGGGATTTGAATCCTAGACACTGAGCTCCAAACTTGAGGACGTGCTCATTTTTTTAATTGGCATGGATCCTGGCTATTCCCTGTTTACAGCCTACTGTGGACTCGTTCAGTTTATTTCCTTTGGGCATCCAGTCTATCTTAGATAGTGGAAAAAGAGCAGAATACCCAATAGAAATGCTAGTGCAGAGAGAATCAGAGAGAAGATTTTTCTCTTCTATTTTAATGGCTACAAGATTCATACTCCTCCTCAGAAGCCTATTGCTAACTTAGATTTTTGATTTCCCATGTCACCATGCCTGAAAGGGACTGCTATGCACTAGATATTCCTGCAAGATATGTGCCAACAAAGACAATCTTACTTGATTTCCCCTGATTATACAAGGGTGTCTTCCTAGGGTGGGGTGGCTGACTGTTTTTCCTTCTGTGGTCACACAGCACATTATTAGTTGCTCAAACCTGTAGTTAGATTCCACCTGGATGAAAAGATTTCATTTTTATGAGCATTGACCACTGAGACTACAAGTTAATTCTAGCTTTCCCCTAAGAGTAGATTTCTCATTAATAAGAAAGATACTGAAGTCAAAGTAAAGGCTTACTTTATTAAAAGTGGAGACCTTAGGGAGGAAGTAGAGGTTACTGACTAAAGCACCAGAATCCTTGTTTACATTAAATAAATCATATTCCTGCTCTGAGCCTCAGTTTCCTAACTCAAAAATAAGGATAAACCAGATAGTTTTTCAGTTCTGAAGACTGACAGGTGAACAGCATTGGACAAAAATTACTGATGTGTATAAAGCATAAGTGAGTAAAAGACAAGCGAACAGATGAGACCGCAGAGAGGGAGAAGCAGCAGCTGGGTAGGAGAATACACACAGATCACCCCAAAACAGGGTATCCCAAATCCTTATGCACTGTGGAGCAGGTAGAGCAGGTTTGCAAGGGATGGTGGTGTACAGCCACTCCAGCTGCAGAAGTCCCAGAGAAGATGGGTAAATCATGCACAGGGAATTACTGTCTCAGGAAAAGAAGTCAGGAAGAAAAAGGACAGGAATAGCTACAGCTGAGCCCACTGCTTTTCCCTAGGCTTCCCCAGGCTATGGGGTGAGAACTCCAGGCTCCTAAGTAACGGGGCTGTGCTTGTCCAGCTGACACTGTAGCAGGATGTAAGGACCCTGTTCTTACTGCAACAATTAATTTTAAAAAATGGTTATCAGCAACTTTTGTTTTGTTATGTGTTTATCTCTAGTTTTCCCAAATAAACCAGATTTTACCATATGCCCCAAATAGTAGACTATTTATGAGGGGCTTTTTACGATTGCAAATAAAGAGTATCCTTGCCAACATTTCTTTCCCATTCCTAGCAATCAGTTGCTGAACCCTAACCCAGATATATTTGATATTCCCTGCATTCATGCTTGGACGAACGAAGTTGATTCCTGAGCCTGTGAACACATTGAAACTGTTGGCTCATTCAGTGCAACCTTGGCAGAAGTAAATTGGACCAAGGTGATGCTCCCAGCCATGCTTTCAGTATAATTTCTTTCTTTTCACTACAGAACCCTGATGTGGTCATGCCCTAACCTTTCTTTGAGTCAGTTCTCCTGCTGGGGGAGTTAAACAGTGAAAAAAGGCTCCTGCACTTGCTGGAATTCGGCAGAGAGCAGCTAATGAGCCCTCCTGATCCGCCGTGCACCGGGTGTGCAGCCATGGCAGCCTCAGCTCTGCCTCAGCCACGGCACTGAGGCAGCCCTGCCCCTGCCCCTCCATCCCAGCGAGGGGCTGGGATGGGCACCCAGGGCTGCCCCTGTGCCCAGCACTGCTCCACTGCAGCCTGCAGCAGCTCTGCTCCCTGCACCTTGGGGAAGGGAGCTGCCTCCCCAGGCAGGCACTCATCTGCCTTGACTTCCAGATGGTTTGGTGGGCACCTCAAACCACCCAGGCAATATCTGCTGTGCTGTGGGTGTGTCTTATGCATAATTTTTGTGATGATATTATGGCATAATGAGTATCTTACACTGTTGAGGTTCTTTTTTGCATTGTCTTATGCACATTAAACAGTATATGATACTCCCTCCTGACCAATGAATGCTTTGGTGCAGGAGTAGCCTATAAATTGGCTTTGGATGCTTGCAGGAAACTGTTGTAAAAATGTTTCTTGGTAATTAGAATGTTCTGGAAACTTATGATTTTTGTTATCAAACTGTGTTAAACTCAACTATGGTAGTACAGTCTGCATTTTCTTAATGCCCTGTAGGCTTTCTAAACATTCTTCTTTTTAAGAGTTTAAACTAATACATCCGAGTCTCGATCACCCAACTTTTATTCATAGATTGAAAGTGAAAAACAAACTTTCCTGTTTTTTTAGTATGTGATCAGTTTTTCGGCTTGAACGAGTATCTTGAATAAATCCAAATGCAATAAAAACCTCCTCTGCACCTGTGGAGAAGCTACAGCTGGCAAAAGCAAACATTTTTTCAGGTGTTCAGTCATTGAAACCTTACTCCTGAGTAGTGGGACTTTCTTAATATTTCAAGAATAAATATGCTTAACTGAAGTATTGTTTTTAATTTACTATGAAATGGTCTGAAGTTATTTCTGTAATCTTAGGCCTTTGTATAGGTTAACTTAATTTCAGGGTTGATTCAAATTATGTAAATATTTTAATGAGTCAGTATTAGTAACCCCTAAATACCGACCCGGTCATCATTATTTCTGAGTACTAATTTTTGCACCCTTTGTCTGTAGAAGTTGATTTGAAATTTCCAACCACTAAATCACATTGAAAGAGTAACTGTAAAGTTAACTGCTATTTTTAATTTAAGAAGATCAAAAACTGTGATTAGCCGATAAACATAATGTGATCAGAAGCCAGAAATGTGCCCAGTAGACAAATTTTTGGAAGATTTGGCATTCTTTATTAAAAATGTCTGAGCTTCCTGCTCCAAAACAAGGGTCTGGCCTGTTCACTGCCCCTTGCTGGGTGGGTGCTCTTCTTTCCCAGGCAGGATGGTCTTTTTGTCACGGCTGGAGCACAGTGAACCCAAGAGGGATTTAAAGCTATCTATACAGAAATGACTCTCTGAGGTTGATTTAGGGATAGATACCAGGCAATTTAATGTGTCTGCTTTGAAAGCTGTGCAGTGACCTGTCGTGAGCAATCCTAATCACCTCCCCTTTGCAGTCTGAACCCAACTGCTACCAGGCATTTTAGGGCTGGGTCTCCTGTTTGCAGGAAAGCAAAACATCTCTCCCTGCAGAGTGAGTCTGCGGCACGGTGCTTCCACAGGCAGGAACTGGGCATGGGAGAGCACAGCCCAGGGATGCTCGGAGGATGTGTGCAGGGCTGCTCTGGCAGTCCAAGTCCAGCTGCAGTGGGCATTTTGGCGTGCACTGAGCTGATGTGGGGCCCCCAGGGTGACCGTGCCCCCCAGGCAGACCCTCGGCAGGCGGAGTGGTGCCGCCGCAGCGGGACAGAGAGCCCAGCACGCACCCACTCCTGCCTGCAGCCTGCCTTACACCAGCCCACTGTGATTACTTACAGATATTTACTTTAGCACATGGCATATAGAACATTAAAAGGGGTTTGAAAATCTCTCAGTTTTTTAACTTCTGAAGGATTATTAACTTCAAAGTCTGAAGAAATGTCGGCCTTCTATGCTTGGAAATGCCAGCAGCCTTTGCATATCCCCACCACAGTACCAAGCAACCCCCAGCAGAGAGAAACGATTACTGCCTCCATGGCATAAGGATGGCTTTTGATCTCCTAACATATTGGAAATTACTTAAAGGTAAGCCATCTGCTAGCTGAGGAACAAAAATAGATTACATCACACCCTGCTAGAAAGATTGTGTTAAATCCTGTGTATCAAGGTTTTTAATAATTCTAAATTAAGTCATTTAATAGGATTAGGTACACATTTTCCTTAGGCTTCTTTCACCAACTATTCACAAAATAATTTTTTTTTGGTGGAGATCTGTAAAATTCAAGCATGTTCCACTGTGAATAAAGGAGTTCATTCCAGAAGAAAATTGAGATCTTTCTTTCTTTAGATCATAATTGCTCTCCAAAAACACTTATGGTAGGAGAGCAGGTCAGTGTGCAGGGAGTGGGAGGACCCCAAGCCCTTTATGTTTTTGTTAATAATATTAACTGCAAGTGTTGGATTGCTTAGCTAGGCAACTACTTACCAAGGATGTAACCTGTCCTTAAAAGATTATTCAGGAAACTGTTAAAAGTCTTAATTTTTTTCTTTCTTTTTTTTTTTTTTCTTTTCTTTTCCAAAGTGGTTGGCCACCTAAGAAAGGTGATTTAGACCTGTTCTGTTTACACTTAGAAGAAACTTTGACTAGTACTCCTTGTAACTAGGAAACTATAAACCTTATTATTTTGGCTTTGACACTGTCTGGAAAAAGATGCTCAGATGACAATTCTTTCACTGCTACATCCTTCTGGTCCTTGCCAATCTATGAATCAAGGACTGCAGTAGCTGAAACTTATATCCAACTATTTGGGGTTAGCAGGACTTGGTGGACTCTTCCCTTAATCTGTGAAATTATTTTCTAAGTTTATTTGTAGTTTTGTGTTCTGTAACATACTTTGGTAATGAGATTCATGATTAAGGTTTGTGTTGCAACTACTTCCTTTTGTTAAAAACTTTTGAGCTTATAATTTTATAAGGTGACCACGTACTAACTGTTTTTCTCACCAGAATTAGACCATTAAACCATTTGGAATGGTTTAACCATCATGTTTGGATGCAAGCAAATTTGGTCATGTACTACTTAGAACTTGTTTCTTATATTTGTTGCCATTGTCTCTTTTGAATTAATCAGAGGCTAGGTTTTACTATATCCTTATCAAAAACACATGAAACTAAAATGATTTGTATTTTCTGTTCTTTTATGTGGTCTAGGGTTTATTATTGAAGACTTTTATTCTGACAGAAGTCATTGTCATTACCATTAAGAAATCCTGCTTAGTCAACAAATATTCATGGCCTTACAAGGATCAGTAGTTAACAGCTGTGGTAAGTGGTACCTTCCTCTAAGGGTGATTTATTTCATACCAACTATCCCCCCATAAAATAAGGCTACAACAATCTGGAAAACAAAAGTTAGAGCCAAACCCTGAATGTATGGTTTCTGAGCAGTGCGACAAGTGCAAATATAAAGGAATTGTGGTCCCATGCCATAAAAACTTCTGGGCAGAAATTTGGGGAGTTCTGGTATTTCAGACACAGTTACAGTCACTGGGATCACTCTTGTGCTCAAAATTAAGTACATATTTCTTTTCTATATATGAACTGTAGAAGGAATTACTTGTGCTAGATCAAAGTTTGGAAACATTGGCTCCAACTAGCTGGTTATGGTTTTACACTGATTAGCATAGAAGAAGTATTTTCCATTTCTAATGTCAAATACACCATTATGTAAATGTTAGGACAAAAGTAAAGGACAGTATTGGCAAATATGGGATTACAATAAAACAATTTTAAAAATCCTCCTTCAACTTCTGTATTCTGGCAGTTAAGTATTTCTGGAAGTTTGGCTCGGTAGAACTGGGGAGGGTGATGGCGCAGGGAAAGTAAAGCATCTTACACTTCATTAAAATGGAAAGTGAAACACAACAGAGAATTACAGACATTTGAAGATTAGATATCCAGGAGAATATCTTATATTGACTGGAAAAATATATGCTTCTCTTTGCAGCAAGCAGAACACATGATTCTGGATTTTTGCTGATATTGGACTTGCATGCAGAAGTCACCACACAAGCATTTATTGGTAGCTGAATGTTCCATCTCTATGCAAACTAAGTAATGTAGAGAGAGCTGAGGTGCAAACTTTACTGCAACTCATCCAATCTGTTAATCTTGGCCTTCAGACACCCTTTTGTCTCATTGGAGAGCCCTTTCTTTTCCATGTCCTTTCAGTCTTTGCCTTTTCCACAGTGAAACTGCCAACATTATTTCTGAAAAGCTGAAAAGGAGAACTGACTTTCCAGCTGCTGTACAAACAGTAATTCTCACAACTTCCATCCACTAGCTTCCTACCCCAAGGAGAGGTTTAGAATTCTCAAACCCCTAGTTTACAAACCATCCACTTCAGAACACATATCAACACTAAATAAATTAAAAATATAAGTATGACCTTACTACTTCAGATCAAATTTCAGTGTAGCTCTGTTTTCTTCATCCAGCAGTGGATGTAAACTTGTGTTCCTGAAAAAACAAGACCACCACAAGTCTGTATGGTACTTTGCATTAGGCCTCACATTCAGCTAAGTATTTTCAGCTCCATCTTCTTGCATTGCACACCCACTAGGTCTGACACTGGAAGAGTCTGTGAGGAAACATTCTCTATCTACCTCTTGATACCAGATCTAACCTTTTTCAGGTCTCATCACCAAGAACCTGTTTAGATACATTGAAACCATTTTGGGACAAGGAGATCACAATTTGTAGAGTTTTAGGGCATTGGTAAATCGTGGCTTTACATAGTGGCAGAGTGGCATAGTGGCATATAGTGGCACAGTGATGTTCTTTTGCTCCTTTCAAAAAGATTCTTAATGTTTGAATTGCTTTTTTGACCACTGGTTCATATTTATATGACACTTTCATAGTTACCCACCTCCACAGCGAGGTCTTGTTCCTGAGTGGTGAGATCATCTCAGGGCCCACCATTTTCTAGATGAAGTTAGAATTTTCTCATGCCCATCACTATATATTTATTAACAGTGAATTTCCTTTACCATTTTATTGCCCACTTGCTTAGTGAGTCCTTTACATTTGGGCCTTGTCCTTTGAAATTCAGGGTAACTAAGCATAATTAGCAAACTTGACTTCAGTGCTCATTCCTTTTGAAGAACATTTTAAATATATCAAACAGTCCCTGCAGAATTCTTCTGGTGAGTTCATTTCAACGTGAAACTAAACATTTACTCCTAACCTCTGTTTTCTGTCTTTCATTCAGATATTCATCTAAACAAAAAATTCCCCTTTAAACATCCCCCAGACGTTTAGTTTTCTTAAAAGCTAAATCTTTACTGAGGGATTTTGTAAAAAGCTTTTTGGAAATCCAAGTAGACTGTACCTACCAGGTCACCCTTATCTACATGTTTTTTTATTTTTTAAAGAATTCTACATTTATAAAGCAATACTTCCACGGACAAAGACATGGAGTAGTTCCAGATGTGCATTATTTCTATTCTTATTAAACATGCTACTGATGTACCCTCTACAGATGTCAATCTTGCATGCCTGCAGTTCCTCAGATCTTCCCTGGAATAACTTCTAAAAACTGACACCCCATTTGTCACTCTTCAGTCCTGCTGCTAAGGCAATTTCAGGCAAGAAATTACACACCCTTGCTAATATAGTTCCACTATTGCATCCTTGCATTGTCCTAGAACAACAAGCTGAATAACATCTGCTCTTGGCAGATTTTCTTAGTGTTCAATTGACCATTTGTTCCTTATCCTTTTTTGCAGAAATTTCAATTTCAAGGAGGTGCTCTACTCATCCCCCCCAAAAAAGCCCCAAGTCAAACCCAAACAAACAGCAAAAAACAATAACCCAAACCCCAAAACAAAACAACACAAATCCCTTCAGAGTGTAAAAGTTCTTAGTTTCTTCCACAGTGAACACTGATTCAAGTAATTAATTTAACTTTTCTGAACTGATTTTTTCCTCTTGTAACTAGTAGTCCTACAGAGTTTCAGAAAGTCCTATTCTTTAAAACATATTTTTAATTTTTGTGCTGACCCTACTGCATTTTTATATTCAAAATTCCAGAATTTATTATTGTATTTTCCTAGTATGGATATGACTTCAGTTTTTTGAAGAAGGATGGCTTCATGCCATACAAAGGAGAGATTATCTAGCTATGTTAATTGATACACTATATGGAATTAGGCACAATCAGATAATTCTTACAAAAAGTGGTTTTGCACAGAGAACAGCTGAAAGAATAATTCAGGTTTGTATCCATGCCCTAATCAAAAGTCAGCCTATTTTTGGACGAAATCCCTTTCATCTCTTCTTGTTGAAGATGTTCCTTTTCTCACAGCTTTTTAAAAGTGTTGCCTAGGTGACAGAACATTTATTTTGGAAGGGAGGTCTGGTGTTTGGTCTCATCACCTGCATCTTCCTCTGTTACACATTCCATGACAACTCAGTAGCACACATACATGGCTCTCAGGACAGCAGCACTCAGCTGTCCCCCTTAAACAGTGAATGCTGCCAAGCTGCAGAGCCACACTGACCATCCTTACAGCTCAAAGAATCAACACAAAGAAGAACTTTGACCAAAAAAAAGAATGTGTTTTTGCTTTTTCCTCAGTCCACAAGACATTGTAACCAGATCTTTAGGGAGCACATTGGAAGGTATGGATCCAAACACACCATGACCATGGCAAGGATTCAGCCAGACCTCAGTGGATTTTCAGCTTGAAACTGGATTGAGCAGAGTCAGAAGACAGAAAGAGATACCAAAATAATATTTTGTCCAGACGCCAATCTTTAGAGACATAGAGGATAAGTCTGAGTCCTCTGACAGAAGCAGTATAAATGCAGGCCTTCAGAAGGTTGTTCAGGGTCCAAGGCTCTGCTGCAGGGTCTGGCTAGCCTTGGTGTGCTGCCTCCTGGGTTCTGGCAATCTTCTCTGGGGCACCCAGGGGAGAATTGGACCTCTCATTCAATAGTCCAAATTCTGTTACTTGTGTGTCTTTGAATTTAGGTCAAAGAGCTGATTCAGCAAAGATACTTACATCACTGACTACTACTTAGGCACCTGAATCCAATGTTTATATTTTACTGAGACTCTCAAAACTCCCACTGAATTGCTGCCTAACATTTTAACTCATCTTTGTTTTTGGGTTTTACATCACCTAACCTTAAACATTTGCAATGTAGATGCTTGCATCTGAATTAGTCATCCTCAGTTCCTCTTAAGCTCAGCAGAGAGAAGAGAGAGTTTCTGAGGAATGATTCATCTGACCCACTTTAGAGGTCTACAGTACATCCCATGGACTACACAGCCAGCCCAGGGTGACAGCTCAGATGTATCTGCCAGCCCAGTAGGTGATTGCATTTAGACAGATGAATTGAAACCCTGGTGCCAGAGGTGCTGTGGATCATTTGTACACTCTGTACAGCCCCAGACCACCCGTGCATAGCAAATGGGAGCTATTTTAAACCTCAAAGGACAATTGCATTGCACACTGATAAAAGCTAAGAGTGAGCCCCTGTCAGCTGTGGGGGCTGACAGGCAGGGAATAAACAAGTTGCTCTGTATGGTGTGTACACAGGGTGGCCAAAGGCACCCTATGCTTGTGCTGCACAGAGCCCTCCTCACCTCCATGCCTGACCATGCTGGCATTGCACACAATCTCCTTTGCCCGAAAGGTGCCAGCACAATAATCCCTATTTACACAGTGCTCTTCTTGGATAGCCTCAGTAGAAATGTATACCTCAAGTTTCAGGATGCCTAAAATTTAAGCACTAAGATATTCATGTCTCACTAGCCCTAGGTATACCAATTTCAGTGTAAAATATTCCTGTGCCTTTAATCTCTAAGTGTAGGAACTTAATGTTGAATTAATCCTAATTAGACCTCATAGCTCATAGTGAGTCTATTATTTCTTTCTCATGGGAGAAAAAGATGGTGGATATGCTTTTAACAATAGGTTCTGGAATACTCTGACTTCAGTGTGAACTGTGGCAAGGCAAAAAGGACTGGGTGTCCTAAAAACTGGTTAGAAGTTGGACTTACAACACTAAGGTATGCAAAGGAGATTTTGCTGCAGCTAAAGAAATAACTGGAGTGGTCAAAGTGATCTGCAGAATTAAAACACAGCAGCACAATCAAGTCCATACCAGGAGTTGGTGGCTAGATAGGATGCAGTAGTCTACTTACAACTCATCATTAAAGACTGATAAGGAAGCAACATTTCTTTGACCACCAGAAAACACTGGAAATTTAAACTGCTTTTAACTGAAATAAGCTCAAAGTCACTTGCTGAACCATCGTTTATCAGATTTTTTTTTTTTGTGCTCAAGTGAATGTCAGTGAAAACTTGCCATCTTAACTGGAGAAAACATGAACACTGACATTCATCCTGGTCTCAAAGTACATGAAAAATGTTTCTATCCTGTATCTCCTACATGTGGAAGCTTGAAGTGGACATCTGAAATGATTCTTATCCTTGTTATACTTGACAAGCTCAAACAAGGTGATGGCAGGCTGCTCATGCCACATTCACTACAGAAGAGAAGGATTCCCAATAGTGGTTCATGAGAGAAAGGTTGTTATGCTTTATTTGTTATTTGTCCTAGTTCTTCACTGAAGGGGGAATTAATGTATTTTTAACATAAATGTTATTAATTGTATATATCTACAGCTCTCTCCAGTGACAAAAATCTCATAAACTTGTAGCTCAGAATGTTTAGTGCCTGTCTGTTACTCTTTAAGTAATGGAAATGATTTGATCTTTTTGTTTCAATCCACTTACTTCATAAATCTTGGTAGCTATGGCCAAACATGCTCTACAGACTCATTACACACTCAGTACTCTCCGTGATGTCAGCAGAGATTGTGACAAAACAATCACAATAAGGTTTGGTCTCTAACCAAAAAATATTGCTGTGTTTTTAACTGTGTTTTTAACTATTCATTACAGTTAATTTTTTTCTTCTGCCACAAGCTCTTCTCCGTGTGGTGCAGAGCCTTGGTTGTAGCCTGTGTTCCACATTTCACAACAGGGTCTATGGCCCATCTTACAAGGCCCTGATACCTGGAAGTGGCACTGATCTTTGGAGGAATGAAAAGTTTCTATAAAGTGCATTCTCACCTGACCTGGAAACCACAGTGGCATCAGTTATGCTTTTGTAATTGACAGCATTTCAGTTAGTCACAGATTTAGCTTCATTTCTTCATGTCCCGGCAGAAATTTATTAAATGTGGCCTCTGAGGAATTTACCCAAAACTTAAAGTACTTGGCAGCACTGCTGACTTTTAAAAAACTTCTCTATATGATTCAGTGTCAATCTATATTCCTATCATATCAATTAATGTCAGCACCTCCAAGTACCCCTCCAGAAGAGTTGGCCAAACTCTGACTGAATGGAAGGTGGATCACTGCATCCCGAGTCATGGATATGGCACAGCTTTTCCATGGATGTGTCAGTGCTACCCCTATTTAGATTCATTTACTTCAGGCTGCTTTTATTTTTTGCTCCAGGACAAAACCACATGCAAACTGCTGAAGCTCCCATGCCTTTTGACCTTGCCAAGCTTTGTTAGAGCATCTTATCTTTGCACAATACCCACAAGCATGGGTAGGACACTGGAACCAGTGTACCAGAAACTCAGTGCAGTTTTGAGTCACAGCACCATAGGCTAAGAAGATGTGACATATATTTCCATATCAAAACAAGAGAAATCTTTCTTTCCCCTCTTCACTGATGCATAACATCCCAAAAGGCAAGAATGGCCTTCAGCTAACACAGATCAATTTTCTTTCAGCTTCAATCACCATTTAATTACTGTTGACTTCTTTAACCTTTTTCTCTTCCTTTATGGATTAGATTCCTTTATACTCTCTTGCCATTTGCTTTCTCCGTGACATAATCAAACTTAAAATGGTACGATAAAATTTCACATTTTTCTTCTTCCTTCCTACCATTTATGTTCAATTTACTTCAAAAACCAAATCATTTATTGAGGAGAAAAGTATTTTTAATGAATTGACTTTTAACTTTATCTCTCTCCAGTATCTAGATGTCATTTGCTTTAAGCAAGTAATTGTTCATGTGACTGGATGGCATGCTGGATAAAAGCACGAGCTTTTCAGTTCTTCACATTTCAGGAGAAAAACACCCACACAGCAGTATATTTTGAATGCAATGAGTTTTGTTGACTCAGCTTCATCTTCAGCAAGTATTTCACATTTCGCTAACTCCGAGTCCACATAAAAATAGTTCAGTTAGCACTTTCTATCAGAAGGAAACCATTTCTCAGTAGATCAGAAGAGGGATGGTTTTTCTACTAGTGGCTGTAAAACAAGCAGAGATCCTCCCAGCCAAATCAAGGTATTCATTCCTTGCCACTTGCTCGTTCTGCTGGATCAGAGGTCTGTATGTCTGTGTCACTGTGCATGAACTGGTGCAATTCAGGACAGATTATGGCACCATGCATCTTTCAAATTGATGGCTTTGAAACACCTTTAATTGCACATGCAATGAGCACAGTCTGTTTTCTAGAACACAATTTTTTAGTACTCAGAGTAACCCCATCTGGGCATTGATGCAAAGCCCTAATATCCTCTGCAGTGGGGGCACCAAGTAGTTAGGCACTGAGCTGTGGAGCAGAATGATTTTTTATTTGTTGAATTGTAGAGGTCAAAGGAAAGAGTGGTTCTGCAGTTACTACCATACACAGTGCAACTTCCTGTGAATCTGTTACTGTAGATTTAATTTTGTTTTTGAAAACATATGCCCTTGAACTTCTAATTAACTTGGAGCAATTGAGTTAGAAGAACAACAGACCAGAAGATTTCAGAGAAGTGGGGATGCTCTGAGGTGTGTGTCATCATTGGCAGTAATTTTGATCCTTATGCAACTTTTAGACACCACAATTACAGCTTTACTAAAATAGCTTTATCTCATAGGATCTTAGCACTGATGTCCATTCAAGCTATTTCTTTGGTTTTGCTGCATCTCAGGATGTTGTAAGTAGTTATGTCTTCTTACACATCACACCATAAAGAATGAGGTCAATTCTTGAGGGCAAAAGAAGACATAGAAAAGTAACAATTCTTGCTAATATGATGCTACATACTACTTGTCTCTTTTTTAAAATAATAGCTGAATTATTAATTAATTATATTTTTAAGTTAATTATATATTTCTGCTCAACTGACTGTAATTAATTCACAGGAAAAAATACAGTTTAGTTTTTGATTCATTTACAGTAAATTGATAAAATTCTTTGAAAATAATTGTACTAAAGGGAGAGAGTGGAGAATAAAAATAACACACATAAAATACAGATGAAAATATGTGAAGTATAATCCTTTTGGGCCACACAGTCTCTTCTTGAGCCCACCACAGGCTTGTTTTGTGTTGCTGTGTGCTCACCCACTCTGTACACTGCTCTACTGTGTGCCGAGATGTGCAGATATGTATTTAGAGCAGATGATGTGACTTTCAGATCATTTAGATTAAGGATGAGCTTACTCTGCAGCACTGTGACCTACCTCCTTTAATAACTGGAATAACCTTTAATTGTCAACTGGGTGGTTTTAATGATCTGGAAAACACTGTGCATGATCCATTACGTGTTATATTAAGATGATAATTTTAAAATACACACGTCTATGGGCATTAGACATTACAACAAAATGCACATATCTGAGTTTAAAAACATTAAAAAATAAAAAGACCTGCCTGCAATACTTCCAGACATGATAGATCTGCCTTTGAAAAAGCCATCATTTTTAACTAAAGCTGTTGGAATTTTTTTGATTGGCTTATAAAATTCAGGCCTTTCTGCAGTGAGTCATTTTTTTATATAACTTGGTCATACTATCCACAGCTATAAAAAATGAAGTAAATCTGATCTTCTGCCATTTCATTTCACTCCTTCTTGTCATACATATTTCAGCGTGACTGAAAGGAACATCTTTTGTTTACATATTTTAAAAATAATTCTAAAGAGCAGTTTCTTAGGATGGCATTAGAAAATATTAACTAAGTTGCTATCAGTCTTAAAGGATTTTGTCTTCAAAGGTTTTGGTTTTCATGTACCATGTAATGTACAATTTGATGTAATACACTAGTCTGATGCATCTGCCTAAAATCAATAACCAATTACCCTAAATTAACAGATTATCTTGAGATTTCAGTTAAAATGTTCTTACAATGTTTGAAAATACTTTTATTCTTAAAAATGTGTATGCAACTTTCCAAAATGAAGATTTTAAAAGGAATTATGAAATCAAAGCTCAAAATTTTGGGAAAAAGTCAGGAATAAGCTAAAGCAAAAGTCTGGATCTGCTTGTGTTTATATAGCTCATAAAATGAGCAAAAGTTCAGAAAAACATGACTAATGTCATAGACTAGTAAAAAGTTTAATAGTGCCAGTTAAGTCTTTGCATGATGCATTTAATTGTCTGGTAGAGACCAGGCAGTAATTACAGTGCAATCAGACAGCAAATATAATTTATATCCCAGTTATTATTATTTACCATATAAATGACCTAAAAGTATTTTATCTGAAGCACACAATACTTATTTCTGATTTTTAACATTCACTTTATCCAAGCAGGATCTGAAAATTCTTTGTGAATTCGAAATCTAACCTTCTATAGTGAGGGAAAATATATATGTATACCCCATCAGCTGAAGATTTGGGGGGAAATATTGTCAATTGGACAAATTCTGAGGCTTCTCAGTGCATATTTTATCTTTCTCTTTATAGAAGTAGTGCTATTCAGGAAAGACCCTGTAGGAATTAGACTTCCCATTGGAGGAAGGGTGCCACTAGGAAGTGACAGTGAATGTTACTTGGGAAGAGTGAATTTAATACTTATTTGTGACACTCATGAGCCAAGGGCTGTGCTTGTGTGTCCTTGCCATAAACACACAAGGCCTTCAATTCCCACTCCTTGTGCTTTGCACCAGGCAAGGACAGAAGAAGCAGAGAGCTTCCTCCATGTCAGACTCCTGAAGACCAGGGCTCGGTGCCACCTGCTGTGGCACAGCCACACTCCCTGCTCCCAGGTACTGACCAGCACCACTATAACCACACAGGGTCACACCCAGCTCTGTGCAGAGAAAGTCTGCAGCTGCCTCATGGCTGTAAACCAGGTTAAGTTCACAGAAGATTTACAGTGGAATTTTGCAGTGTGTATGCTCTGCTTTGCTGCACTTTCAAAAGAGCAGCTGAAAGCCATAATGTTGGAGCCTGTCTTTTGCCACTGCCTTCTCTGGCCGTGTACTTTCCTGTATATTAACTTTATTTTGTATACTAGCCCATTAAAACCTGTTGGTGAGCTCAATTCAGTCCAGACAGCTCAAGGAAAAACTCAAACTCAGGATATGAAAAAACAGAAGATGAAAAAGGGGACTAGCTTATGATCTCATCAAATCAACCTTGGAAGTTGTCACCTATTGTTAATTTCTACTTTGAACATGAAGTTTAGTTCACTGTTTTTCATCACCTCCATATAAAACTCAATTGTTTTGGAACTGGACAGTTTCATTTTTCTAGTCACTAATAAAGCTACTTAAATTGAAAAAGAACTAGTATTATTGATATTAGTTTGAAAGTAATTCACAACTGCAGCAATTAAAAGATGCAAAAATCAAAATCAGAGTTGAAAAAAAAAGCAGAAAATTTTCTTTTAGTATTTGATTATCAAGATAGCAGAGATCACTTAGGAAAGATCATATTCTTTATAAATACCATGAATTTCTAAATTATTTTTGGCGCTTGCTCAAGGCACAAGAAAATATTCTTGTCCTGCTGAAACCACTGCATACTAAGTATTATCAAATGAAAACTAGCAAAAACTAGCAAACATTTTCCCAAAATACAAACTCAGAAACTTTGATTCTTATGACCTGAGCAATTATCTGTCTAGTAGTATTGTTCTTCTGCCTCCCTGCTTCCAAGAAATTCCTTTCTCCTGTTGGACTACTTAAACTCCTAGATAATATGTTTGGATTATGGCTCTATTATTTACAACATACTGTCCTAACACAAAACTTTCACTGAAAAAAATCAGATGTTCCTTTTCATGCTCTTTAGCATCACCTGTACCAAACACAATCTCATCTTGCAGATTTCTTCAGCCCATTCTATTTCTGCTTTTCTTTCTAAATACTCCTTAACCTTCTAAAAAGGCAATCAAATATGCAATCAAAATATCTTTGTTTTCTCTGTTGTGATTTGTCCTGCTGACATCCATCCACTTCTTCGCTATTCCTCTGTTTTAGTGAAAGATAATGAAAACTAAGCTATCATACTTCCATGATCACATCCTCTTGTGTCCCATGCTGGGACATTGGTGGACAGGTGCCTTTGCAAATCTGTGTTCCATAACTTGAATTCACCTTCATCTGTCACTGATAAAATGTGATGCACTCCAGTTTGGGATGCTGTGTTTTAGCTATTGACTAGGTTACATGATGTATAGGAGAAGCAGCACATAACACGGTTCTCAGTGGGTAAGGGAGCTCCAGGTAACAACACCTGACCAATCTCTTTTAATGCTACGTACTAATTGATTTGAAAACCAGCACATTCTTCATGAAAAAAGAAATAGCAGATCTCCACTCAAAGAAAGGGATTGGGGGGGTAGGAAAACAGGGTGAACAGGAGGGAGAACATACAAAAAGACACCTGTTCTCATTAATTCAATGACTACTGTCAGCAGAGCACTGCTACAAAGAAGGATAAAACCCATAATGAATACTCTTCAAACTACATTCACGAGGGAAAAAAGGGAAGAAATAATGCCAATCTAGTTAGAGGCAGCACGAGGTCTTGGAAGCTGGTGCACTCACAGACGAGAGCTGATGAGCCGCGCCAAGCATGAACACAGAGATGTAATCGGACATGCTCGTGTCACCAAGTCCATGCTTTGCATGGAATCTATTTTCAGTGGTGCCTAAGGATCAAATTCTCCCAAGTACAGGATGTTGATACACTGGGTTTTCTTGTAGCAGAAAATTGAGCAGTTTTTCCTTTGTCTATTCAGAGTGCACAAAATGCAAGGATCTTCTCTTGTCGTGCAGGAAGCATCCATAGCTCTGCATGGCAGAGCAGTTCCAGGAAAGGGGCTGCATATTGGACAGAAATCTGTAGCCATTTTATTAATGGATTGCTGCTAGGAGAGCTTACCAACTCTCATGGTTTTTTTCCAACTTTGAAGCATTTGACTCACAAAAGGAGGATATAAATATTTTTGAGGCATGACATGAAGTTAGAGAAGAAAGCAAAATACTGGAATAATAAGTCTCTTAACAGTATACAGAAGAGGTATTGCATGTACCCTTTTGTACATGCAAAAAAAGATAGCTTATCCACAGACTATAATTGTCCATAAAAACCTCATCAAGCCTGTGCAAAGGAAGACAGAAACTATTGACTTGTTAATACAAATTTAACTTAGGAGACTGCTGGAGTTTCTGCTTGAGCTGAGTAGGAAGGAACAAATTCCAAATCCAAGGAGCTCAATACTTAAGGATCCACATGAGATTTCAGATGGGTCAGCCAAAAATATTATATTGAGACTTTTGTGGTCTCCACTTGGCATTCCTGACACCTTCCCATCCTCTGCCAGAATGGAGTCCCTGCACGTCACACAAACAACACAGTCACAGTCCAAGTGTTTCAATATGACAAAGATATATTTCTTCACTCAAATAGAAAGATGGAAGTTTATTTTGTTTGCATGTTATTTAAGGCTAGATGGGAAAAGGATAATATTTACAGCTGGACTTCAAAAGCATGCTTGCCAAATAAGGCAGAACTGGTTTTTGACAGATTAGAATGGATAAGTGCTTGTATGTAATCTGTCATATATTTGTACAAATCCATATTTAGCATGCAAATAGATACTTGTTGCTGGACTCTGCTTCTATAGTTGGTCAAACCCAAATCTTAATGTGCATTGTGCCAAAAAAAATGCCCCCAAATCTGCATTCCATTTCTAAAGTTCAAACCTATTTCTAAATAAAAAATGGCAGTTTTCCAAGAGTGTGACTCCCAGTAATGATCCTGGTTGTGCTGGGATTCAGAGTAATACCCACATTTCTTTTTCTCTCTCTGTGAGCACACATATTCTTCTCACAGACCTATTTCTGATAATTAAAAATATTTATTTTATTTCTAAGAAGATTTAATCACTACTTCTAACAGAACATTAGTAGAATTAAGCATGATTCAATAGGATGTGCAAAGTTCAACTAATCAGGAGAATTTGATAGAATCATAGAATCATAAAATGGTTTGGGTTGGAAGGGATATTCAAGATCATCTAGTTCCAGAGTTACTGCCATTGGCAGGGACACCTTCAGCTAGACTAGAGCTCCATCCAGCCTGGCCTTGAGCACTTCCAGGGATGGGGCATCCACAACCTCCCTGAGCAAACTGTTCCAGTGCCTCACCAACCTCATGGTAAGGCATTTTTTTCCTAATATTGAACCTTAACTTACACTCTTTCAGTTTGAACCCATTCCCCTTTTTCCTGTCACTACATGTCCTTGTAAATAGTCTTGCCTCATCTTTCCTGTAAGTTTCCTCCAGGTACTGGATGGCTGCAATTAGGTCACCCCTAATCCATCTCTCTTCCAGGCTGAGCAATCCTAATTCTCTCAGCATTTCCTCGTATGTGAGAGTGTTTCCATCCCTCTGATCAACTTGATGGCCCTGCTGTGCACTCACTCCATGTCCTTCATTTCCTTCCAGTGCTGGGATCCCAGAGCTGGGTGCCGTGTTCCAGGTGGGGTCTCTCTCCCCAGAGCAGAGCAGAGGGACAAAACCTCCCTGCCCTGCTGCCCACGCTGCTCTTGGTGCAGCCCAGGACACGTCTGGCTCTCTGGGCTGTGAGTGCACATGGCTGGGTCATGTCCAGCCTCTCACCCAGCAGCACCCCCAGGTCCTTCTGGGCAGGGCTGCTCTCAATCCCTTCATCCTCCAGCCTTTCTTCATTTCTGTATATGGAATCAGTATCTAATATATTCTTTTTTAAATTTCAGTTAGAGAAAAGACAAGAGAAACCTGTGTTTTCCACTCTGAAAAATGTATCTATTAACAGTTATTCTGATGTTCGTATTCTGGTGTTCATTTCTTTGTTAGCATTGCCTATTGCTTTTGAATGTTATTTAAATGTGTGGCCTATACCAGATATTATGTTGAGACATTGGACACAAGCAAGTTTCAGGGACTTGAATAGCAGACAGGTCTGTGAGATCTGATCCCTTGAAGTTTCCAAGTACCCAGCTAGTCACTGTGAAATGAGATTAACTCACCAGACTTCAGAGGTCCAACAGCTTATGTCTAAAGTCAGTGAAGAAGGCAAGAAAAAGAGCAATAACCCCCTTTTCCAATAAACACTCACACAGTTGAGATGAATGATCTTCTGTGAGTACACATTATCCTAGGTTAATTCTAGTGTTGTTTTTTTTTTTTAATGGGGATAATATTAGACATATGAAGTGAGATTAGGTCTGGTTTATCATCAGACAAAACCAAAACTCAAAACAAAGTTGGACTGTTCAGGGTTAGGGCTTTGCATCTGAAGAATTCTAAGTGCATCACAAGAAGCAGCTGTGATTTTGAACTACCATTTTCAAAGTACCACATTTGGCACAGTGAAGCTATATTCTTCACCTGACTTCTTCCTTAATCGTGTTCACTGATAAATTAGGTAATATTTATCTGTAAATAAAGCTACTGAAGTACAAAAACTATCTGGAGGTGCTGATCCCACACCTTGACATAACTATTAGCTTTGATGCCTCTGCTGCTGAGAGGTAGGTAGGCATGTGATGGAGTGGGAGCAATGCAGGTTAGTGAAAGAGATCTTAGGGTCCCCACTTGCCTCATTCAGGGGCAAAGCACACAATTGTGCTGCAGGCACACCAGTGCTGATGAATTTAATATCCTGCCTGTCCACCTCTGGGCAGCAGCCAATGTCAGCAGCAAGAACATGGGGAAATCTTACTGCAGGGAAGGAAGATGGAAGGGGAGTAAGAACAAATAAAAAAGGATGTTGGTTCTGGGGTTCTGGGTTAGAGAAAGATACAAAATGATCAGGGTGTAACAATGATTAAATCACCTTTTCACCGTGGCTGCTGATGGCTGGGATCTGTTACCAGCAGGGACTCTGCCCTCCCAAGACAGATGGGACTGGGAGACTTGCACAGGGAGGCTGCAGATTTGGTTTTCTCAAGCTGCTTTTACTGCAGATTCCAAATGCCAGTGAATGCCACCAACCCCACATAACAAAGTGAAGCTAAGAGGCCTGTGTAATTTTTCCCTGTTATTTTAAAGGGCTTAATTCTGCAGTGTATGTAAAACCAAACTCCAGCTATCAGGAAGTACAGCTGTCTTTATCTGCCTTCTGTAGCACTCATCAGCAACTCACTGCCTCATTACCAAACCTGAAGCCAGAAATGTATTTGCACAGGGACAGAATGATCATGCCCAATGTCAGGTGAAGGACATTTGCTTTCATTATTTTTCCCTTGTCTCTTGTATTATTCACATATTTCCTCTTCTTTAATGTCTCTTCTCTTGATTATTAATGTATGAAGAATGCTGGCTGCACAGTTCAGAACATGACAACACCTGAGAAACCCCAAAGAAGCCAAGCATTGCTATGTGTTATTTATAGGATTTCAGGCTTCTCTGTGTTTCCCTCAGTTTCTGGGATTTTATAATTAGGGAGAGAAAGACTACCAACTCAGATTCAGATGGTGAAAGAAGCTGCAGAGCTCTGTATTGACCTATTTATGCCAGAACTCCTCTTTAATTGTTAAAACATTCCTGTTGTAGGGGGTCAGAGGCTTCAAGTATTAATGCACAAAGTCATGGGACAGAGTTGAATAATTTATTAATTGCTTTTGTGCACCACACCTAGGGCTTTTTGGAGAAAGGGTAAAATATTTAGTGGATTAAAACAATGTGTTTGAGTCATTTATATTCGGTACGAGTCTTATGAGCTGCTCCAGGACATGAGGTTGTTTAGGCAGAAAAAAAGGAGGCTCAGAGGGGACCTTACAGCTCTCTAAAGTTTCCTGAAAGGAGGTTGTAGAGAGGTGTGGATCAGCCTCTTCTCCCAGGACAAAAAGAAATGTCTTTAAGTAGTGCCAGGGAAGATTTAGAATGGGTACTAAGAAAAATTCCTTCACCAAAAAGGTTGCCAATGTTGGAACAGGATGCCCAGGGAAGTGATTCATTCACCAGCCCTGGAGGTATTTTAAATCATCGAATCATAGAAGGCTTGGGCTGGAAAGGACCTTCAAGATCATGTAGTTCCAATGCCCCTACCATGGGCAGGCACACTTTCCACCAGACCAGGTTG
Organism: Haemorhous mexicanus; assembly: GCF_027477595.1. Lineage (NCBI taxonomy): Eukaryota > Metazoa > Chordata > Aves > Passeriformes > Fringillidae > Haemorhous > Haemorhous mexicanus. Next base: position 23,121,156 of record NC_082341.1, on the reverse strand, counting down.
CCCAGGACCCCATCCAAACTGGCCTTGAACACTTCCAGGGATGGGGAACCCGTAAGTCCTCTGAGCAACCTGTTCCAGTTCCTCTCAGTAGAGAATTTCTTTTGGAAAGTGTTTTGAAATGTTTGGGGGAATAATGGTCTGTGGACAGCATTTAACCTCAGTTTGGAGAGTCAGGTAAAACACTTCACATCAGGGTCTTCCAGCTGAACACATGCACGGGGCTCTCTGTCCATGGCCAAGAGCAATGATCTTTAGAGAGCTGAGCACTTCACTTGGAAGAGCTTTTCCAAAGGCATTTTGCCATTGTCTGGACCCAACTGGCCCCTTAAGGCCATTCTGGCAATGACTCATTCATTTACTCACTGCTGGAAAAGACCAGAGCAGCTGACAGAGTGCAAGTACTGCTCAGGGTCTGGCTATTTTCCTGCCTTTTGTGACCAAAACCAGCATTTTTTTATAGAATACCTGTAATCCTAAATTTCCATTTTGTGTTCACTAAGAACACAGGAACTCAACTTTTTACTAGCTCATAGCCCTCCAAAGGTTGGTTTTTTTTGGAAAATGTAGTTATTATCTTTTTATTTTAGATACCACCATTAAAATAGACAGAAGAATGTAAAATGTATATACAGGGCTATGATTGCTGCCCAGTTTGTTTAAATTAGAGAAAGTCTATATTTTGAAATTGTACAAATAACTTAGAATGTTTGGATTATGAAACTAAAGATAACAGTAAAAGGATATGAAGCTGTAAAAGGATATGAAAAGACAAAGAGTGATTGAAAAATACTTCTCATTAGTCTTCCATTTTCTTTAAAATCACAACTTGCTACCAGTTGAGTAAAATAGTGCCAGGCCTAGAGAGTCTCTGGAATATTTTTGTTCTTGATTTTTTCTGGTAATGTTTTAAGATAACCTTTTGTCAAAGAGTTGATTTATTAAACACATTCTAACAGCTTTTACTCCTCTGAAGTGCCGCATAATGTTTACTTATTTTTCTATTGGCCTGAATTTTCTATTAAAATTAATTTCTATTAAACTAATTGCATACTAATAGAAACTTGCTGTGTGATTGCTTGTTACAGCTCTGTGGTATTGCTGCTTTCCTAATTTGGATTATTTTCTTTAAAAAAAAAAAGTAAAAGGGCCTCAATGATAAGCTTCAGCATGAGGACTGAAGGTGTCTTCTGAAGCACATCAAAAGTGACAGCAAATGTCAAAATTAACTTGGAAAGTTGCCGCTTCATCAGATAAAGAACCGGGCCACCAACTGGTATGTGTCATGAAATAATTAATGAAATAGGGTATTGGAGGCCCTTGTACAGTCTTTTGGAAGTGGTTTCACTCTGTCTTAGCTCAATTTAATAATTTCCCTCCTTTTGTTACACACGCTCCCAGACCACACTACCCATCATCCCATGATGTCCAGTTGATACCTACTGCAGCTGATCAACAGGACACCAATCCAACAGAAGGGGAAAGTGTCTAAATGCCACAATCCAAAAGGGGCACTCAAATGCAATCAGTAACTCTAAAAGATGTGACCAAGCCTTCCTGGCACAGGCAGAGATAAGCTCAGTAACTCCAGATTTTTCACCTTTTTCTTCTGCTACAAGGACCTGATTTCCCTGTTCATTTTAGCAGTCCTTTCTGCCAATACATATTTCAATTTTTCTTAGGATGACCACAGTTGTTGGCAATTTTCTGTGTAAGGTCCTGTCCTGGTTTCAGCTAAGACAGAGTTTCTTCTCAGTAGCTGTTACAGTGCAGGATTCAAAATGAGAATAATACTCTGATTTTTTTTTTTTTTTCCCCTATGTCCGGCTTATCTAAGTCAAGAACTTCCTTGTCTCATGTTCTTCTGGAAAAGAAGAATGCAAAAGAAACTGGGAGGGAGCATAGCTGGGACAGGTGACCCAGATTGACTAGAGGGATATTCCATGTGATAGAAAGTCATGCTCAGTATAGAAACTGGGAAGAGTTGCCCAGAAGGATGGTTGATCTGGATTTGGGAAGAGGGGTCTGACACTGGTCAGCAGATGGTGAACAACTGCATTATGCATCACTTGGTTTTCCCCTTTCTATTAACATTACTATTATTATTATTTACCATTATTATTTTATTTTATTTTATTTTATTTTTTATTACACGATTCTTATCTGACTTACATTGCACTTTGAGTGTCTTCCCCATTCCACCAGGGTTTACATTTGCATTGTCACAATGAGTTATGGGAGGAAGGAAAGGCTGTAACAGACAAGCAGCATTGTTTTAACTGTCAGAGTACTTTTATAATGCTTGTTGGACCCCTAAGGTAATTTCCATCCTCCTCATCCTCACACACAGCCAGACCCTTCTTCCTAAGTAAAGACAGCACAAGAAAATTGCACAGGACCATGCTTTGGAGGGCTCACTTTGTCCGTGTAGCATCCTTTCAGCATCCCTGGGTCTCTCCTACATCACTGGTGTGAGCAAGAGACAAAGGCTGCCATGACCCAGCCTGCAGCCCCATCAGGCTCCTACCTTGTGTTTCCCGTGAATGAAGTTCACAAAACGGAAAAGAGATAATCCATTATGTGGGATCTAAAATCCTTCAGGTCAACCCTTGCACGAAGATTTCTGTCTCTCTGCCACAATCTGGAAGATTAATGTGGTGAGTATGCATGGCTGCTAACTGCCTGTGTATGCCAGTCCAAGAATTAATAAATGCTTTGCAGTTGTTCAGTCACAATGAGAAAATTACAATCAATTGGCATTTTCAATAAAGAAATGAATGGTGCACTTCAGTGAGATGACACTGCTTCAGGCACTCAAGTGCTCATCTCTATTTATAGCTATATAGCTGAGGACAGAAAAGAGGGAAGGAGGCGGGAGAGAAAATAAATCCCCAATGAATCGCTATTAATTGCTTCCCAGTGTACTGACTCACTGTATTCTTCCCCAGAAGACAGCTTTCAACAATTTAATTTTTTCAGTATTTATCTCATCTCACTGTGTAAATTTTCACCCTTCAGCAGAGCACCCTGGCCTGTCTTGGTGGCCAGCAGAGGGAAGGGGTCACTCCTGGTGACCTGGATGGTGTCTGGCACCTGCTTTGAGGTGCAGCAGATTGCTCCCTAAACTAGCAAGGGAACCCAGGGTGATTAGCAGAGATTTAGCTCTGACCTATTTTAGATGTTTGTAACTAAGCAAGTGAGTCCCACTTGGTACTTTTCTTGCCTTAATTTCCCATTTAAAAAGTGACTATTCCACATGATCAAAGACAAGTTGTCTGTGAGACCTTCCAAAGTGAGAGGTGTGCCATAATGACTGACAAGATATAAGAAGTCATGAGTGCAAGAGAGCTAAAACTGTCTTTGTATAGACAGGTGTTGCAGTGAATATCAGACAGCTCAGGTTGACAAATTCAGTTCAGCTCACTCAAGAATCTGTAAACATTGATATTGGCCCAAACTTCTTCTGACTCCTTTCACTCCTGGCAGTGAAATCTTGGAAATGCGTCAATGTGCCATTGGAAAACTCTTGGGAAGCATTTCAGTAGTTCTAATTCAATCCCTAACCAGGAAGTATAGAAGGAATTGAGAAAAAAGAGTTTTTAAACTCATTAAATCTTTGGCCACCCCAGCTCTGATGATGTTGAACAGAAATGAACTGAGGGTGTCTCTGGAGGGAGCAAGCAGGCTTGGCTGGCCCGGCACCCTGGAATGTGCGAGAGAGGCAAGAGGGACAGCGTGGGTGCAGGGAAAGGGTCTGCATTGCTGTCCCACTTGTAAATGCTGGAGGGATTTACACTGTGACAAAGGATAAGCAAGCTGATTCAAGAGCACCAGAATTTTCTCCCCGTGCTTTTCCTTCCCCTTGGCCTGTGGGGGCTCAAAGTCAGAAATCCTTCTAACATTCCATGATCCGTGAGACGACGACTCAAGCTGGTGCAGACCGCACTGAATCGCGAGAGCTCAGGGTTGCCCTGCAGGGCCAGCACCAGAGCCGTGACCAGAATTGTGTCATGGAAAGCTGCAGCCACTGCAGCCACAAGGGAGAGCAGGAGGAGGACACCAACAAGCTGCTTATGAAGGATTTCTTGTGGGTCACTTTGATTGGGGCATCATCATTTTGGGAATCACAGAGTACCTGCCAGATGGAGCCTAAGGATTGGGCTGCTAAACACAGGTCAATGAGGCTGCAGAATAAAAGCCTATTTCTGACAATCAGTAAAAAAATCACCACTAGTAATGGAAAAGATTTTCTAGTACTGACATCGAAGCACTAAATTTGCACCAAATCTCCAACAGTAGGTATGACATTGACACGTGCATTTAGCATGTTTTGGGGGATGGTGAGGATGGAAAGGACAGAAAGGTGGCTGGAGTGTTTCTTGAATCCAGTTCTCACCCTGTATGCCTACGATTTCAACAAAACCCACCTTTTTTTCCACATTCACATAAACATTATCTGCACAAGAATGTAAACAACAGTAAAAAATTGGAATCTGGAAACAGGTCAGCTCTTCGAGGAGTGCCTGCTTTCTGAAGACGTGCACGTGCACACAGTCCTGCAGCTTACAGCCTACAGTAAGATCACATCAGACATGAAAAGTATAACTTTCCATGCCAGAGCAAAGAGCAAGCCAGTTATGTCTTCTAATGATAGAAATGTAATACAAAGCATCCCACGCCTTAAACTGCATTTTCTAGCTGTATCTACATAACATTTTCAACAAAGTTAAGTGTGTTTTTCTATTATTGTTGGGAATTGTGAGTGTTGATAGTGCCCCATTCCTCTTGCCTTGTTGGCAATTCCCTGTGCATAGCTTTTTCACAAGTGTCACTAGGGAGATGCTGCCCAGAGAGGGTTCACTGCTGAGCATCTGTGTTGTGCCTAATAAAACACCGAGGTGTGAATGTCTGTCACAGAAGAACACTATAATGAAACAGCATGAAAAAATATCTTCCCAGCCCTCCTGGACAACTGTAGAGCAACATATCTCCTCATCTCTTCTGAAACCTGTAACCTCAAGTAAGGCACTGATTGCACACAGGGGCAAATTAATAAGGATTGCACCCATTTTTCACCAGGCTTCATAACTGCTTTTATTGTTATTGTAATTTTCAACAATTTAGCCTGTGAGGGAGGGGGCAATAATGGGATAAGTCTTCATTCAGAAGCCCTCCTGACAAATGTGTGTTGCTGGCCACAAACCTGTGTTCAGGTTCATGCTCCTACAATACAACATCACCTTACTCAGCAGTTACTGTAGCAACAGCTTTGCCTTCACTCATTCCTTCAGGAGGCACCTTGAACCCTCTCCTTTTCTCACAGACAGAGAACCCAACCCCCTACTTACAAAAATGATTTAATAAAAACAACACTATTCTTTAGAAGACAGCAAATATTCTTTCTTCTGCCTGCTGCACCTAGAGCTCAGTTCCCTACAAATGAAGGAGAAACAAAATCAGCTGGTTTTCAGAGGATTTACAATGACCTGACACAAGGTGCATTTATTAAAGGGCACTGCCAAGGGGAATCAGCCTTGATCCAAAGAACCCATGAAGCTCCACCTCTTTGCAGTGGCCAAGGGTCCAGCTCACACTTTGTCCATGTACAGACAGAATAGTAATTTCTCACAAGAAACACCACAGACACTTACAAAACCATATTCATCAGAAGGTGGGAAAAGCACTTTTCACAGACAGAATTTTTGGTACCATTTCAATCCCCACTAAGCTCTACAACGACATGGGATGTGTTCTTTGCAGTTGGCCTGTAGAAATCTGACATCATTGTAACCAGAAAATATTTGGAGAAAAGAAAGGAAAATATTTTGCTAATAACTCAGTCTAAGACTCAGAAGTTTCCCATTGAATATTATTTGTAGCAATGGAACTGGTAAAAGCTAGGACCTATTTTTCACTTTTTGAAGAGAGTTGTTTTTATTAGCACAGGTGAATGCAATAATAAAAAACTACTTTTAAGCATTTAAGGTAAAATTGACCCTCATAAACTAGTAAGGACATAACTTGCAATTTGTAGTCTACAGATAAGCTAGTGTGCAAGAACATGGTAGTATATGGTTTTGATTATAAAGTAGTAATTTCCCTCATTAACATATAAAAACACTTAAATGACCTATAAGTATTTGGATTTGTTTTATTCTAAATATACTTTACTTAGTATTACAAACCTCACCCACTGTTTAATTCTAGAAAAAAAATTTATTGTAAAAGGTATTTGCTGAATGATGTTTGTTTGAAAGGCTGCTCGTCAGCACATAAACCACCACCAGTGTTCCAGTATCAGCTGGAACAAAGGCAGAGGACCTGTAGCTCAGCATCTGGCACATCTGATGACAGCCTGGCAGAGAGAAAGGGCACGTCCTCATGGCTCAGAATTTGCACTCCATGTCAAGCTCTTCATAATAAAATCCTTGGAATCCACCTGCTAAAGCCTGTGGTCTAAGAAGCATGCTTATAAAAGCCTCTGACTTTGAGGTCTGCTTTCTGGGACTAAATCATATTATTTCATCCTCTGAAGGAAAGCTGACATTAGTGGGACTTGGTGGGTACATTAAAGGACAGAGTTTGACCCAGTGGCTTAAGAAAAAAATAAAGGAGATAGGACTCGAATGTTCAAGTCCATATTACTGCTTGACAAACTGAAAGGAGTGAAACTATTGCCTTATGAAGAAAAATAAAAATTAGAACATTTTGGCTGCAAGACCTATAAATCCACATCCACACTTCATATTGAGGACTTACTTTGTAATAGCTGGTAGTCAATCAAAGCCTCAGTACCTGGTAACTTGGACAGGTCAGGAGAGATGAGCCCTGACTCTAACTTTTTGTTAGAGAAGGCAGAAGAACTTATCTGCAGCTGCTTAGGACTTTTATTTTTTAACCATCTTTAAGCATTGAAGAAAATCAGGCTGGGTGTATGGCTCTGGATGACTTTCTAGGAGAAACTTGCAGCAAAAGTAATTCTCCTGGCTCTGAGAATGAGGCTAAGGGAGGGAAAAGCATTGTTTTGTCCATGTGGGCCCAGGAGGGACTAGTTCAGATGGGGACTGAGAGGCTCAGCAATGCAAACTGCTCCACCTGCCAGCTCTGTAACTTTAAAACCCCAGCACGTGTGAACACACTGGATAAAGTCCTCCCCATGACTCCAGCTGCTGGCTGTATCACTTCTGGCTAATGAGAGGCAGAAGCAGAAGAGGAAGAAGGCAAGTGGCAGGAGAAGGCAGCAGAGGTGCCTCAGATAAATGGGGAGGAAGGATGAGAGGGGAGCACTAGTCTGTAAGCCACTTTCACCAGCATCCAGGACCCAAGACCTGATCCTCAACAGTCTGCTATCAGCAAATACCTGGGAAACCACTGATGGAAACAGCATGGCAGTCCTTTCAGGAGGTGGCTCAAACAGCACCTATTGCTAGTGGTTGCTTCAAGTCACCCACTACCAGTCACCCTTAGCAGTCCTTTCAGGAGATTTATCCCTCCTGAGATGATCTGGACAATGACTTGGACATTTTCAGCTTTGCATTTTTTGGAAAGGGAAGAAATTAAATTACTGCTCTTGAAAGAACACCAAGATTGTGAAGTCAAGTGCTGAAGAGATGGGAAATGCCTGAGTCCCTTTGCTCGCCTGCTCCTCATGTGAGAGGACAGCACTGCACAAGAAGTGACTGCATGCTCATTTTTCTGTGACTCTTTCAAAGCAGGGGGTGGCCATTGCTCAGAGCATGAAAGCTGGTGTGTGGATGAGGGATTGTGAAGGATTGCTTCATCCAGACGTGGGAAATGTGTCCTGGGTCACACAAGGCACTACAGAACAGTTTCAGTCTATGGTTCTCATTTTGTTGTGATGAATCACAAATGTTTTCCTCTGCAAATAAAATCACAGAGACCTGTTTTTTTTCTGTTGTAAAGTTATTGATCATATAAAACAACCCCCAAGTTCTTAGGGGAGAGGTGATGTTTTCACAAGGTTTCAGGGGAGAAGAGGCAAAAAACTCCCAAATTTTCAAGAATGCAGATCACATGGGATGATTCACATGGGACATGGAACAGCAGCAAACCCTATGGGGATCATAGGTTCTACAGCAAGTATAAACATCATACTGTTCAAGACTGTCATGAGGAATATTTTCAAAGACTCTAGATTAAAGTCAAACCAAGCCAGCTCTGGCATTGTTCTCTAGCATCAAATGTTTGACTTTACAGGCATGTAACTTAGAGACCTGCATGTTAAAGTTAGGTATGTGGAAAAACCAGATACAAATACAGTACCCTGTACCCTCCATTCAATTGCTTTTTTAACTTAATGTCAGATTGCAGTGACTATAAGCCAGTGAAATGTTGATGATCTCTGTCCAGTGTTGGTAGAGGTAGAGAAATCAGCTTCAGCTGAAATTATATTTTATAGCTAAGAAGAAAAGAGCAGTCAGGCACTGAAGACTGCTTTTGCCTAGCACTTGAAAGAGAGCTCTTTCTGTTGAAAATCAAAAAGCTTTGGTAAGAGAAGGGGAAAAAAACCATAGCTATTGGCTGTACTGTTTGGTAAAATAAAGCACCTTTTCCAATATTTTTCTTGCAGCATTGTTCTGAGGATAATTTAATAAGAGTTCAAGAATCAAAACAAAAATACTAGTGAAGAGCCAAAATAGAGGAATAGAAATATCTTTCTTATAAATATCTCCAAAATCTAGGCCTACACAAAAGCTGGAGCTTACCAAGTCAGTAAACCATTCTGCTAAATTTGGAGAGTCCTGACATTTTGCAGCTTCCTTATTGCACAGTTATCAAAGGAAAGAGCTTAAACTCTTCCTAAAGGTATGAATGTAACACCCAAAGTAATGAGGAGTCTTCTTCTCGATCCTATTCCTGTCTTTCACACCTAGATCTAGAAAAACAGGATATGTAATGATGGGGAGGAGGGGAATAAAAAAATTCCCACGAACAAAAAAACAAACAAAAAACCCCCACAAACCCTCCCCACTTAAAAAACACACGCTATATTTTTTTTATTCTCAATATCCTTGTTTCTCTGATGCAAATACTATCAATATCCACTCAGTATATGCAGGACTTCCATTCAAATAAAAGAACATTTGAAGGAAGGCAGCCCTGGCTATTGCAGGTATTCTCCTTGCTACTGTTATTTTCACAACTGAAGACGATATAATTTTAACATAAAAGTTTTCTGGGCTTAGAATAATTTCATCAGCACTCTAGAGCTTGCAAAGAAAAGGAGACATAAAATCAGAAAGCTATCAATAACTCTTTTCAAACATTTTCCCAGGAAAACAGTAGTAAGGTATGCATTACATTTTTAACTGGAGTTTTTTTGCAAGAAAACAAAACCAGAAAGAACAAAACCACACCCCCACTAAACCACTTAATATGCTTTGCCAGCAAACATATTAATTTGTATGTCTTGGATTCTATCTGCAGCTGATTTTCTCTTTAATCAAAAATACTGAACAGAATCAAAGAAAAAATGCTGATTTATATTTTATTGCTCATGTTTTATCTTTCTCACTTACATAAAAGACCTATTTTCTGCACTGTTAACAGATCCTAATTTAAATATGTTAACACAAACATTTGTACATCTATTTTAGATACAAATACCTTGTATAAGTAAATAAAAGCACATAAATATATATGTAGATACATAAGTATACAGATATACAAACTTCAATTATTTTTAAAAATACATCAAAGAAAGTCACTATTGTTATCCACCAGCTGTGACCAGAGCTGTCTCTTTTACATGCTGCATTTAATGAGACATTATGTTAGCATTTCCCACTCTCTGTATTTCCCTGGAAAAAAAAAATCTATGTTAAAATCAGTAAGGGAATTATGTAAATAAAGGACCAACCCTGATGAAACAGCAATTATATATCTCAGCAGCTGTGTCTGTCCATTTCTGATAGATGATTAAGTAGCAAATTGTTTGCATATTTGTTTTATGGAGCATTTGGCAATTTAACTATTAGCTATGAAGGTTTAGCCAAAAGTCATTAAAATGCTTAGATGGGTATAGATCACAGGTGGTACTGTTATGGGAAACTTATAAAATGCCAAATTGTAAGAAATACCTGAAAGCAAAGGACTATATTCAGGGGGTGCCCATGGGATGTGAGGAGGGGCCACGTTGGACATCTAATCCACCCACTTGATGGTTCTTGGGCACTCAAAGCAACCAGGTTCTGCTTCTGCTCCAGTTTGAGGGTGATTTCAGCCCTGACATTGGTGCCACTGAAGTTGCCTTGTCCTTTAGTCCTTTTGATAACCTATGACAAGAGACACAATTGCTACAGGCAAAATTTGAGAATGTCTCTAGAACTTCACAGGTAGATCTGGGCTGTTTGAGACCTGGATTCCAGCTCCACTTTGATGGATATTTCATGTAGATAGCACAGTCACAAGTGCTACACTGGCACAGGGATCATTGCAACCCAGAATTCTTCTCCCTCTTTTACCTACCAAATACGCAAATTTTAGAAGGAAGGATCGCCCCACCAAATCTTGAGTTGGAAATCTTTTGTAATGTGAGTTAAAATCTGCTCAGGAAGGAAACTGCATCTTGTTTTCCTGCAGGCTGGGTAAGTGTACTGACACCTGAGCTGTGGGAAAGAGCAGACAGCCTCTTCCAGGTGTGACTGGGATGGCTGAAGACAGCTTACCAGGGTCATCACCCAAAGATTACTTCATTGAGCAAGTGGAATATAACTGTGGCTTGTTTATTTTTGTGTTTAGCAACAAATGAATAGAAAAATCAGACTTAGTACTAAAAGAGACAAAGGCTTTTGTGTATTTCTTTCACTAGATGCTGTAGCAAGCAGCATTCACCAGTAGATAGCTGCCTAAAAAGTACATGGGTTGCTCTGAAGGCAGGTGTGTTCAGGTTCTGACTGAAGTGAGCATGGGTACACATTCTGGAGTTTTAGAGCTCCCTGAAAGTTTTTGTTCTTCTTTTGCTCAGAGGGACAATGAATATTTCAGTTCTGCTATTACTGTACTTCATTATTTTCATGAGAACAGGTGCACTATAAGAAGGCACAGTTTGGTCCTTCCTATTGTGAAAGCTGCATAACCCTAGGGAGGAGTGGCTGCGCCTCAGATGAGACTGCCTCAGTGCATCCTGGCTTGCTCACCATGGGCTTGCTCCTGTATTTTGCTGTAAGAGAGGAGCTGGTTCTCCATCAACCATTCTGTCTGCTCTCATCCCTGACTCCTTCCCACCAGCCCACTTCCACAATCACTTTCCCCAAGCCCTGCAGATGCAGCCCTTGTTTCCAGACACACCGAGCTCCGTGGCATGCATGAGAAGATGTGCATGTGACCCAAGGTTTGCCCTGTATCCATTGCCAAACCTAGCACAAACTGCTCTGCTGGTGCTGATACCCAGACATTGTACAGCTCTAGCTGATAGTTACAGACACAAGGTTCACTTGCTGTTTGGTGGAGAACAAAAAGGATCAGCACAAGCTCACGTGTAGCTGCAGCTGCAGTGCTGTGGATGTAAATGTGTATAAATTACAGCTGCACCCTGCCTGCTTCTCCCTGCCTTCTCAGCATGCCTTTCCTTTGCCTTCTGCCCTGCTCTTGCAGACCCTCACTCACTTCCTCCCATCAGAAAAGAGCCATCTGAGCTTAGATTGCAAGTAATAAATTTATAAACATTATTTTGGAGGTTTGATGCAAAACAGAAATCAGCTCATGATCCCAAAATCCTACTGATTCACCAAGCTATAATCAGTATACGAGATCATACCAGTTTAATTTTGCTGTGACAGTATGCCAAAGAATTTAACCAGCAAGTTGCACCTGGCCAAAAATGCACTGCTTTTATTTCTTTAAAATTCCAAACACACAACACATTTTTCCTGTGTTCTAGTAACTTGCCTCGGCCGACACCTCACTAGCGTCAGAGTTAACCTGAAGGGCTCATGAGGAATTAGAGAAATACATTGTTTGCTCTATTTGTGGAACATACTTTCCAAGAACAGCATTTCCTTCTGTTCCCTCCTCTCAAATTTCCCCCCAGCCTGTTGCTATGCTGGTGCTGTGTGTATTCCCTTGGCTTGCACCACGAGCTGCCTGTGGCAGGGAGATTTTATTTGTGCTCCTCTATAAAGTAGTTTTGTCTCACTATGGACATAGCCCACGAAAATGATCTTCATCACAGAGCACTGGCAGGGTAGATCAGTCATTCATCAAGATGATCACTGACTCCCCAGCCGGGTGGGGGCTGTGCTCTCAAGACCAGCTATAATTTATCCCAGCAAACTTGATGATATGTGGCTGTTGTTGAGGAAAAACTGAGAAAGCCTGAGCACAACACACAGCCTGTGATGGGGTTTTAGATTTTTTCCTATAGGTGAAAAGAATAATTTCCCCCTTTAACATGGTGTGGGGCTCTCTGTGAGAGTCATCAGGTGAGATGTCTGTCTTGCAGCACTGCTGGGGGACTGGAAGGCACTGTGGGATACCTTGTTATGACAGATTCATACAAAATACCAGATTAATTAAGTTCAGCCTTTCCCTCTTTCTCGTTTTTTCTGATTCAATGCCCAAGATGATCATGACTCCAGCTGGAAAAACAGAGGAAGAAAACCTGCTTGAAGAGTTGCCTTCCTAAATTAAGCAGGATAAAGAGGTGACCTGAATTTGTTTGCCTGTCTGTAAATAAAGGACTCATGAAATCTTAAAAAGCAGCTTTTGACTGTAAACAGTGACTTTGCCTATTTAATTTTGCTTTAAAGACTCACACTGCCTCCCTCCACCTCCAGATGATGGGGTGGCTTCCCAGGGAATACACTCAGGAGCATTGCCCTCCTCAGCCTCTCAGCTTGCAGGGGCTTAAATAACCAGTTTCTAGCCAGTCTGGCTGAAAAAATAGCCAAAACATAAAAGCATAAAAGCCTTTCTGGTGTGTGGAGGCAGTTTGAGGTGTCTCACGGCTCCTCTGCTGGCTCCCTTCACTGCTCTCTCCATCTCTAATCCATGCCCATGGTGCAGCTTTGACAGATGCTACCAATCACTAGCACCAGAGATAACTGTGAACTGATTGTCTAAATTCAGGAGAGAGACTTAAAATCTTGCTGTTTCAAAATGGTTTTTTTTTAATGCTTTTTATTTTCCTTTGGGTTTGAGTTTTCAGTCATGCCAGCAATGGCAATCATGAAGCTTACATATTTTTTCCTAAAATGGGACTTTAGGCTATCATTAACAGCTTCTTTACACAGATGAGGCTTTAGGAAAAATCATATATATTAAGACTAGTAATAAAATCTTGACAATTATCAACATTTTATGACACTATCTCCTTTGCTGTTCTCATATCTTCCTGCCTTGAGAAATCAATTCCTCCATGTCAGACAAGAGGATACATGATACCCATCCAAAACTGGAGTGCATGAACAGTTTGCAGCTCAAGCCAATTTCATCTTTAATAACAGCTCCATTTTAGAACATTTGGAGAGTAGAAAACTAAGAATAAACAGTAATAATTTTTTCTGATTAAAAAATGCTCCAAATGGGCTTTTATTTTGAAATTCTTCTTTAATGTACAGTGAAGCTTTGGAAATTATTACATGGCAGAGTGAACTGTAGTCCTACTGAGTGAAGTGTAAGATACTGAATAAATCATTTTGATTTGACTAGGAAAAGTGGTCGAGGTCTTTAACTACTGCTATAATAGAAATAACTACATTTTTAATGTGAAGAAGACTTTTAAGCATTTCTCTGTGTGTGTATACATGTACATGAATTTGTACTGTTTGCAAGTGTATTCATAAAATAAGCAAAATAAAGTAACCCTTACTTATTGCTATGATGGAAATACTGCAATTGAAAATTGTTGCAATTGAAAATGAGAGTCCTGCTGTTGTGGTTGGCACAGGAAAAGTCTCTCCCTGCTCCAGGACACATAGAAACACAGATACAAGTTAGAGGAGAGAGAAATTAGTCAGGGAGATGAGTTCACATTAAAAAAACAAAGTTTAGCAGAAAAACAGGAGTCTCAGCCTGCCTTAAGAGCATTTTTCAGGATGATGTAATTTTTATTAAGTGGCCTGAAAGTACATTATTATCCAGCCCTTCACATACCCCAAAATATTGTCATGTATGATGATACATAATTTTCCCAATGAGAAGAAACATTCAAAAGTCATTATGATACCTCAAAATACTGTGACTTCCAACAGTGGATCCAAGTGTTACAGTTTCCAAGGTTTCAAACATTTGAAGAACATTTGCAGACCTTTTTTGAAATAGCTGTCCTTGAGTATAGAAGATAGTCCCCTCTTACAATTAGCTGAATATTGTATGTTCATCACCATAAAACTTTGAAAGAATTGGGATCAACTTATTTTTTGACAAAGCTAAAGCAAGAATGGTAATCAATCCCTTGGCAATGGAAATTTTAAATTTAAAATAAGCTTTACAAAGCCTTTGAACCTTCAAACACTTTATCCTTAAGAAATTAATGGGTCCCTGAAGAAGTCTTATTTCCCTATCTGTTTCAGTTATATATACTTCAATTACATTAATCAACAATGCAACAAAATAACTGATAAAGACCAACCTCCCAGAAAAAAAAATCCTCCCCACGCCTCTTTGCCACTTGTCCCCTTTTTTTGCCCCTTTTGGATTCTAAACTGCTCAGGGCTCTACAGAAAAACTGTACTTTCTGGTTTTTATGCTCTATTTTTTCCAGCTTTGCTTTGCTGTCACAGTAACACCTCCCTCCACCCCTGACCTATTCCTCTCTCCAGCAATTTGTGTTGACTGTGGCAACACCTGCAGATGAAAGCAGCCCTATGTGAGAGGTTTCCTTCTGCTGAACCTGGAACACCACTGAAGAGTCCTTCAAATGTTTCTCCCTTTTAAAGGCAATTGGAACTTTATGGAACATTTTCTTTTTCCTCTTAGGAACAATTACCATTGTAGTCCCCAAGCTGCCATGCCAGCCTCTGCCTTTGGGCAAAAATGAATATATTTTTCAAGTTTCACTACATCAAAAACTCCTAGAAGTGACCTTCCTTGTTACAGGTATAGATTGTGGATGCCTTTATTGTGCCTACTCTTAAATCCCATCATAGTTATAGTTTCAGTCAAGCTCAGCTTCTCCCAAACATGAAAAGCCAGTCTGTGTGAACTGTTGACACTGTTTTCCCCTCTCGGTTCCTTTGCTCTCCTTAAAAACCAAGAGCCTAAAAATAAATGTCTCCTAGCTTCAGTCTTTGGCCTGGTAGCTCCTTGCAGGGCTGTGTAAGGTGCTCATATTCACCATCAAGCATCATTTTGCTACTCCTGTGATACTTAACTGATCTTTCTGCTAGCATTACCTGGAAGAACCACTGCATAGAAGCTACATGCCTTCCAGTATTTGTATTATAAACAGCCTACTTAGGGCTTTATATAACTCAGAGGTAAGAATTTGCTTTTGGCTGAAAGTTATTAAGTCTCAGCCAAAAAGCAGAATTTTGTTTAATTTGACGTAAATAAAACTGATCTGCTGTGACAGTTCTATTTATACCAAGGGACAGGCTTTTGTATTCAGATCAGTTTATCCAGATATCACGTGAGGATTGTGGTGCTGACAAAAAGGCTGTGGTGTTGGGTCAAAATTCTCACAGCCTCTAGTACAGAAAAATTAAAGGGTAACTAATGCACAGAGAGCAGGCAGACACGAAATCCCACACCCATGCTCGTCCACAGGATGCAAGAGGTCCCAGCAGTGTCATGATGTGCCCAAGGAATTAAGAAATATTTGGTCTTTTCCTTGGCTGTGATGTAGAGTATGTCTTGTTGATTTGGACTTGCAGACAAGTAGCTGACAAGGAGGACTGACCCCTTAGAGCAAGGCTCTGCACAGCCACTGAGCTTTAAAGAGCACCTTCAGTCCTGAGTTCCCTGGGCACCACTGCCTTGAAGTCAGAGTGGGGTGGAGAGGAGAGAAAGACATTCCTCTTGTACATTTGTCTTGACCATATTGAAATGGCTCAATTTATCTGAATTTGATGCTTTCATATTCAGAGTTCTTATGCTGCTACCTTTCTGCTTTCTGCCTTCCTCTGCATTAATGTTGCATAATTTGCTTTGCAAGTGCATTCAAAAGTCAATGTGTCTTTACTGAATTTGCCTTATATAACGTACCATGCACACACATTTCTTTTTAACCATGAAGAAGAGAACTCTTGATAAAAGCCACTAACATCTCAAAAAATAACATTAACAGACTAAAATGAAATATCTAGGGTTTGTTGTTTTTTTTTTTTCAAGGAAACTGCAGAAACAGTTTTGTGGTTGGAAACAATTATGGCTATGGGTGTGGTTTATACAATACGAATATTTAATCGCTGCACTAAAGGCAGTGACTCTTATTTTAAGAGCTATTTTTGTAGTATAAACTTCTGCATGTCCAAAACTGGCTGCAGCCATCTTGAGAAACTGAAGATAAGTGTAAGACAAAACCCTAAAATTCACACCACTTACAAAGTGTAGCCATCCTCAGATGGCTGCTGGTGAAAAGTTCCTTTAAAATTCTGTACCATTATAAAAACTAAAGCAAAATTCTTGGCCTCATTTTTCTGCCCTAATATACAATTTATAACATTTCATTTATAAGGGGAAATTGGTGGTTATCTGCTAAGGGTAACACATTTCTGGTTTCTGTCTGTAGAAAATAAGTTCTGAAGTAAACATATAAGAGAGAACTGCACAAGCAGCATAAACCCTAAAGGTTGGAAGGTCAAGTGCTAGGAAGACCTGGACTTCTCCAGTGACATTAAGTTACTCCCTGATGTTTTCCAGATATCTACAGAGAGAGGTGGACAAAGCAGAAAAGGAAGCATTTGGTGAGCAGGACTTGCAGCACTTGTGGCACAGAAATATTCTGAAACAAAAAACATCACCACAGACTGTACAAATGTCAAGAAACAAGGTCTGTTTATAACTCTGGGCATAACAGCAAGAAGAAACCTGAGGAAGGCAGCATCAAAAGGGATCACTGGTAATGAATGTGCCCAGTGTAGGACACACAAGGAAGGAAGGGTGCACAGCATCCATATTAAGAGAGTCTGGTCAGACTGGGTGGGAGAAGGTTTGGAGCAGTAGATCTGCCAAAACATTCAAGAAAAATTAGATGTTTTTGATAGCAAGAGCATGAGTGAGCAAGTGGGGCACGAAAACCACTTGGGAAGACTGAACAGAAGGGAGAGTTCCTGTGCCTTGCAACCCAGAGAAGACAACACAGAGTAGAGGAGAGGTCTTTGAGCCTCTGGCCCTGTCTGGGCCTAAAAAAGAAATGTATTAATGTGTCCAAGAGGTGAAATATGAACACTTCAAAAGCCCATAAAGCATTCATTCATCCTGGGCATTATAGGGTGATTTGTTAGACCTTGCCACAGACTTGAGACTAGACTTTGACCGCTGAAGCTCCCTGGGACTTTGATGCAATAATTTACAGGACAGATTTACAGGGCAGCCACAAGAGCAATTTAGCATCTTTTCTTTTTCTTCTACTGCCTGACTGGCATTGCACACAGCTCCCCCACTTCGCCAGTTCAACTGAGGCTCAAACCAGCACTGATTTATGTGTATATAAATCAAGAATAAGATCAGAGACTGACCCTTTGTATAAAAGAAAAGTCTGTTTTTAGAGCTTGAGCAATAACAGTAATCATTAATAAGCTTAACCCAAACCCTGATGTACAGAGCACAATAATATTGTGAAATACAGACTTTGGATCTAAATTTTGTGGGTGATATAATCAAACTTATCAGAGGAATAATAGGCTTTAAATAAAGGACAATTGTGGTTTAAGCTACTTTGACAGTTCCTCTACCCCAGTACAAAGCAGTACCCCAGTACTGGGATTGGTCAAAATAATTGAATTTGACCATCTGCTTTCATCTCTGTAATTATTTTTTTTCTTAAAGAACAAACTCTTTTCTTGCTTCCCCACCATCTCACCTGATTTTTCTGACATGCTAGTGTGCATTTCCATTTTCTCCCATTTTTTGCCTAGACTAACTACAGCTCAGAGCCTTTTCAACATGGATTCAGGTATGTGACAAAGAGAAAAACTAAGAACTGTAACTGTTTTGCAAAACTTGTAGTTTTTAAAAAATACTATTAAACCTATACATCAGTCAGCTCTGAATGATATGGAATTGGGCCAAAAGCATGAAGAGGGAAAAAAATCAGGATTACCAGAGAAGATAGGCTGAATGATATTGGCTTCATAATATACATTTGTACATTTGTTTACTACTCCTGTATAGCTTACTCTGCCCTTCCCTTGGTGTTTCTCACCTCATTTTCATTCAAATTAATGAAAGCAGAGTTTGAGCATGTGGACCAAGCAGCATGGAGTCACCAGGTCTTGCACTCAGCTGCCTGACCCTCTTCTATTTCATTTACTAGTACAGATATACTCAAAATATTAGTAACAGAGGGCTATCATATGGAGAAAAAAATAGCCATCTTTTTTGTTAAATAAAAGAGGAGAGTTCTAGATCATGTAATCTAATAGTCATTGATAGTGCATCATTTCTCTGTTCTTAGTTTTGTTGTTTTGTTTTTCCTTAACATAATGAAAGTTTAAAATTAAGTAATTAGATACTGCTCAGCAGATAATATCCTGGATTTAGCCATGTTTGTGCTCATGCTGCAGTCCCTTTTCCAAATTTTACCCTAGAGAGAATCTGTAGGTCAGTTGTCAGCATGTGTAATACATCTGGTATAGCAAAATGGCAGAAAAACCTGGGGCTTGTGACTCCCAGACTCTCAGCTGGTACTGGGACAGAGGGACACAGGGAGCAGGACTGAAGGTCTGAACTGAAGGTTTGACTCTGAATACTGCTGAATTGCAAATAAACTAATTAACAAATCCAAATACAGTATAGCCACTACTGGATGACCAAATAGCCATGAAGGTGACTAAAGGAACCCCATGACTTGGTGATTGGCACATGGATTTGTGGGGGGAGAAAAGCACAGCTCACATAGTCTGCTTTCTGACCAGAAAATCCACACTACCGCAAAAAAATTTCTACCACTAGTTTAAAATGTTCCAGGACTGTTCTGGAAGGGCATGTGTTATATAATTTTGCACTGCAGAAGTAGAGCTAAGTCATCTTTAAATAGTAACCATTTCAAACAGTGTCTTCACAGACCATTTTCACAGTGTTATTTTCACAGCAATAATGTCTGCATTCATAATTACAGTAGCAAGTTCAAGACTTCTGGAAAATGAGGGTGAAAAGATAGAATAAAAGATTGCATGTGGGGAAATGAGATTGGGAGAGTTACTCAAGCACTGAAGTAATAATATATTCTTGCATTAAGCTGAATAATTTCCTAGTTCCTATCTTAATATGTAGAATAGGGAATTCTGTGTCCCTAATGTACAGATTTGGTCAGAAAAATCACCCACGCTTTCTTCTACAAAACACTGAAGCAGACAGAACTAATTTCCATTAGCACTCACATTTTTTTCCCCAAAGCATCTACTTACCAGTAATGTAACTGCTCTGCATTGTCCTCTTATTGTCCTGGATATGAACAAGTCATCAGCCTTATTTTATTAATGAGGCCTAGCTAACAATATTCCCAAACTGGCTGCGCTCTCACATCTTGCAGTATTACAGATAGGTGCATTCCATATTTTTGTTTTTGTACCAGGAAATCTGGAAGTTGCAGTGAGGTGATTATGTAGCCTTCCTTGACAAATGAGAACTGTTCCAGGCAAAGCTGGAAGGAAAAAGTCAAGTTTGGTTTCTGATTCATTTTTTCTTAAGCACAGGAAATTTTGCTCATTTCACAGCCATGACTTTGCATTTGCAGTAGATAGCACCCTTTATCTTAAGCAATGAAAAGCCTCAAGCATCCTTGAGCACTGGTAGGTGCTCCTGGTCCCTGTTACAGAACAGCAGCATTGGGAGCTGCTGTAACTTGACACGTGGGGATCAGCAGCGGGAGAAAGAGTTCTGCACCAGTGCTGGTTATTTACCTGTGGTTTCACATGGGTGAAGGAAGAATGGCAGGGTCTTCCCATACCCTCACTACCTCTTTTCCCATGTCAGGCGTTCAAGCTTCTTTAGGGATGCACAGAGGCAGGCAGATGTGCATAATCTTCTCTCTGCAGAGCTGGGCAATGGTGAACTTGATCTGCACCAGAAACTGCACAGATATACATTTGTATAATGAGGGCTCAGTGTTGGACTTCTTTAACTTCATGAACCTGGAGCCAGTGTTCTTTCTGGGCCACAGACAGAGTAGCTTGCCTCTGCCCATACCTGCCCACAGAGACAGATCAAGTGTGCCTAATAAAAGGGTCAACCTTGCTCTCTTCCAGATCAATCCCAGTAATAAGATGTAAGCACAGGGAATGCCAAATGTCACTACTACAGTTCCTGGATTTGTTCTTTAAAATGATGTTATTTCCTTCTCTTGTTAACCACCATCCGTGGCTGATCAAGCCATGGGATAGTCCCAGCACGCAGGACAGCAGTGTGCATGGCTCCTCAGCTGCCCAGCAGCTGGGACACAGCTGCAGTTCAAGCTGACAGCACACAGGAGGAGTTAAACCACCTCCCCTGGCCACGCTGCCCTTTGGGCTAACAGAGCAAAGGGCAGGGAGAGCCAGTGTCTTTCTTTTGCTCAATCATCAATATGGCAACAAGTGCACCAAGGGAGTGACCATGATGAGCAAAACTGCAGGCCTACTACAGTCCTCTGCAGCCAGACATGTGCTTCATGGCATTTGTCTTCATTTTTGTCATCTGTTTATTTAAGGGATCTCTTATGCTGCTGGCTCTGAGGGGAGACAGCAGAAAACAATTAGAAGAGATGAGAATGTGTGAGAAAACAATTAGAAGAAGCTAGTGTAAGGGAAGGAGAGATATGGAAGAGGAAAGGATGAGATCTGTGGTGGGTAGAAGGTTGAAACTGATGCAAAAATTACATTAGTGGGAAAGCTGCTGCACAGACCACAAAACCCAAGTAGGCAGTATAAAACTAGTATTTGAGTTAGACTTTAAGATGAATTTGAAAGCCAGGAGTCTTTTATTAACAGCTGTGCTGCTGTGCTTGTCTCTGAATGTTCTCTACTTGAACTCAGTAACAGGCATATCCTGAGATATTTAATTCTGGCTTTTGGCCTCCAGATTGATTTACCACAACATCTTCCCCACCTGACTGAGGATAAAGAGATTATCTTAACAAACAAGACTTACCATCACAGTTGCATGGATGAATTTCTCTTCAGCTATTACTCCCTGCTCTTTGCATAATTTTGTGTCCCAAGAACAAAGAGCTTTTTTGACCCAAGAACAAAGAGCTTTCAGTATATATATATATTTCTGCCTTTTCACTGTGTTTTGGAAAATTATCATTGCTGCTATTTACTTGAGCTATGGTTATACACACTCACAGGGGATTGCATACCTTATTCCCTTAACAAGCAAATGGTCCCTCTTGCCTCACTCACTCCACAAATCCAGATACTCCTGAGAATGGTGCTATATAAATACCTAGACAGATAAATCAGAAAGATATTGCTTTTCTCCATGCTCTGATAGGAAGGAATCTGGGGAGTGTGCATTCCTCAGTAGTCACTCTTTGTTTTTATAAGAAAGTATCTTTTCTACCACTCCAGCAGGAGAAAATGAGAGATATCTGGTGCCAATGAACTCTTGTACTTGCTTAGAATGCTACAGTGCTTTTGTTTTTAATATTTAAAGCTGCAACGTTGCCATGTAACTGGGGAAATAGCTTTTTGTGTTTAAATATTTCATGGCTTGTTGGAGTCCAAGTAGAAGAAGAATTTCTTTAGAATGTTAGAGGCCTATCCTGACTTGAAAAGTTTTTTGTTAACCCTTGAATTTGTAAAAATTATTATGTACTGCAGAAATTTTATAAGCATAATTTGATTCATTCAGGGATCATGAAGACCTGGAAAGCAACATCTTTGTCTTTTCACTATGAACCTATGTTAATCTTCTCAATATGCTTTTCTATGTTGAAGAAAACGTTTCATTTAATATTGGAGCTCTAGTTTGTATGAACCTATGTTAATCTTCTCAATATGCTTTTCTATGTTGAAGAAAACGTTTCATTTAATATTGGAGCTCTAGTTTCATTCTTCATCATTCGGCTTCTGAAAATATGTTTCCTTATAAATCATTTTCTCACTGCAAACTTCCAAAACTAGTCAGTATCAAAAACAAAAGCTTCAATTTAATTGACTTTTTCCTTTCCATTAATTTCTTTGGTGCTTGAGTACACATTTTGTTCACTTTTTAGAACAGGATTGTGTAAGTGATTCCCTAGGCAAAATTAACTTCAGAACAACAAATGTGCAAATTCTTCTGATTTCAACTGATAACAGCTGAAATGTGTTATATCCTGGAACTGTGTGTTTGTACACTGATGGTTCTGATGGTGAGATCAAAATTAGATAGAGTTTGAAAAAATTCATTCCTGGTATCAGTGATGAAACAAACTGATTTTAGTCAGTTCCTGAATTATGGCAATTTTTCTGCATGTTCTCCTGGCCTTTCAGTGGTTTTTATTCCAAATAAAGTAAATAGTATCCTCATCTGGGAGGAGAAAATAGCCATCTGCTTTGCACAGAGATCCTGAATGGTAGGCTTATTGTGAAACTGAGGAAGAGGGTGGTATAGAGTAACACCTTGGGAACATTTGGGAATGGTGACAGCACAGCAGGGTGCATATAAATATTTAGGTGTAATAAACACAAGCCCTTCAAATGCTTGGAAAAGAATCAAACTGTTCTCATGAGATTCTCCAAGTTACAGAAATATTTGCTTAGAATGTTAACATTAATGAGTATTTTAGGGTAAACCATAATTAACATGTTTAGAGATGGAAAAAAATGTATGGAGGATAATCATCCTGCTCACAAACACATTTGTTTGTTCTTTACATTAAAAGTTAATGATGTGTGCTGGCAAGCAGAATGAAGCACAGATGATGGTTTGAAAGCACCCATGCCAGATGTTCACTCAATATTTGGCCTAGTTTTATTTCCACACTCCATTATTCCCATATCATTCCCAAATGTTGACTGCAAGGCTGGCCTTAGGGCTACTGTTGCAGGACATATTCTTCCCTGCTGCTCATCTCCTGCTCCAGCAGCAGCAGTAGCAGAGAGGCACCCACCCTCCACTGGTGGCCCATTTCAAGCTGGAGCTTTGGCTATCTCAGCCCATAGTTTTAAGTGACCCCAAAATTCACAGGTGAAAAAGAGATTCTTTACTTGCTCACCCAACACAACTCATGAGAGCACTCCAGAGAGGACCTGGACATGACAAGACTTTTGAGTGTAACATTAACACCTCCCTGGCACTGGGACCTGCAGCCCTGAACTCAGGGCATTTGCTGACTCAATGACAGGCACCTCACAGTGCAACAAGGAGAAACCCATGGCCCAAAACCCAGAGAGGCAAAACCTTTCAGCATTACTCTTGACAAGTTCTGGGCATATGATTAATTATTTCCTTAAACATGATGAAGATACCTGCTTTCAGTTCACAGCCACAGTATTGGTACACTGACCTAGAATGTGAGAAATCATGCTCAATTTCCTTCTCTGCTCCAGGGGATGTGAATCAAGACTTGCACAAAGACATGGCCACCATCTTAGTCTGGAATAAATGTATGGAAAATTGCTCTTGCTGCTTGACCATGCTTGGATAAATTAAAAATTATTTTGATTAGAAAGGAAGTGACTCTCACAATGACTTTATATTCCCGGGCTTACAGCAGAGAAGAAAATCTGGAGCCAGCCGTGTTCCAAGAATACTTGTGATAGAGTTAAAATGCATTTAAAGATGCACTGGAAGATGGAGAGGTGAAGTTCCAGCTGAAGTCCCAGAAGAATGTCCCAGTTGACAGACTTCAAAGTCAGGCTTTGCTGTCTTTAACCACTGGGCATCACTGGGCTAATGCAGCAACAATCAGAGGGATTTCCAAGGGGCAGTTGTGTCTGAGCAGCCCACCCAGCAAATGCAGGACCCTGTGCACCACCTGGCACGGTAGGAGAAGTGGTGTTTAGGCCAAAGAGAAATGGATGTGTTGGGTATGGGAACTGGGCCTGTGGGCAGCTGTCATGGCACAGGTCCCCTGCACTGCCTGGCAGGACTAGGGAGACTCATCCAGTGCCCAGGACAGAGCCTGGGGAGGTTAGACACCCTGGCACCACCAGGATTGCACTGTGGGACTTGATTACAGCAGGTGAAGTTGTCAGATTAAAAGATGGGATATGAGAGGGTGTGGAAGGTGCAAAAATGAAGGGAAGCTGCTTTGGCAGGAGCTGTGAGGAGCTAGCATGAGGGATTGTAAACCTGAGGGAGTTGTAAGAAACTCAACACACCAGAAAGGTCCATTCCTTTCTTCTGCCTGTTTCCTGCCTCTTTGGGAGCTGATGTGAAGCCAATGGTACCACTGGTACAAGGTTGTGCACTGAGAGACCCCCGGGGGGATACTGCTGCCAAGTGGAGCAGCAGCTCCTCATTTCCACCAGGTTACAAATGCAAAAGGCTGTGCCTGAAACTTCAGATGATCCCAGAAAAAGTATGAGCCAAACATATACATCTGAGAGTAATATTTGGCCTGTTGTGCTTTGATCCTTCAGTGAATATTGAATTTTAACTATTAAAAATACATGAAAAGTATTCAACAGCAATCAAACTTCACCTTCACCACAAAAAATAAACCTTCCCCAGTTTTGTTGCTTTCTTGAAGTCATAAGTATAAAACACCATGTGCTGAATTCCCCCTTGTAGAAGAGCTGAAATTTTGCATTTTGCTAATAATCCTCTTCACTGTAGGAACTACAGAAATTAATATATTTCCAGAGGTTATCTGGAAGTCCAAGTCCAAAGGCATCAGTCATACTACAGAAATGGCAAGCATCATTAGCCATAAATATGTCAAGTAAAATGACAGCTTGCAAAACAAGGGAGTAATGGCCTGCAGTTAAATCTGGCAAGGAGTAGCAAGGCACATACAAGGCAAAACTTTGTGAAGCAACAGTGACTGTCTAAAAAGTGACTGTGCACACAGCAGATTTTAATTCCTGATCAAATTATTTTGGTGATGGTACATGTCTGCATGTGCCAACAATATTTTTGGTTAGTCCAGTTGCCACATGTGGAGTTCTCCCTGAGGAAACCCTGGAACAGGTCATTATGAAGGATGCAGAGAGTCCTGGGAAATTCAGGTTCATACATCTCATCCTTTTGTTCAAGTTCTTTTGAAGGACCCAGCTGTGTTCTTGCCCATCCAAACAAAATATCTAGCAGGACCACCATGGCTGCTCCATGGGAGAAGTTAAGCTGGAAATCTGAAGAGCTCAGGTGGAAAGAATGAATAGAAGATACAGGACAAAAATTTGTAATTGCCTTTAATTATTCATAGATAATTCATTGGAGGAGTAACATTTCCTGATTTGAAAGTATGGATTTATTTTAGCAGCCTCTGAGTAGCTGAAAATGACTACATTAGAAATGAGAAAAAACAGACTTTGGTACTTTTCCAAAGGAGATTTTTTCAAAATCTGAACAATTTCACAGGAAAATTGAAGTCCATTTCTGATATATTGATGACCTAAATGCAAATCAAATTAAACCAATTTCTTCATAGTTTTAAATATTACTTCCCAAAATGAAACAAATGTTGAAAATGGGATTGTACTGGGGACAGAAGTTTCATTTTTCAAACATACATGCTAAGAACTATAAACTAAAGTGAAATTAGATAGTCTGCATTTATTGAGACTCCCCCAAAGTAACACAATACAAATAGACTCAGTGGTAGAGCTGGGTCTAGAATGATTTGATGAAATGTTTTTGATCTGAAAGCGATAGCTCTAACTAAGCTGAAGAATTTTATGTGAAGTCATCTAAGAAGAATTTGAAGTAAAATGAAGTCCAAGGTGCACCAGAAAACTGCCAGGCTTCATACTAAACTGTCTCATGGCTTGCCTGAAGGACAAACTTCAATCTGTGGCTTGGCTGCTTCATAATGTGAAATTCCTCATCCCAAATACTCCTGGGCTTTCAGGGTTCTGCTCCTACCACAGTCCCACTGTAACACTGCTCAGGAGACACTGTGTCCCAGAAACTGCATCTCCTGATCAAGCCCAGCACGACTCTGCTTTGCATCCGTGAGGATATCTCTGGCAGGTAGGAAAAGGGTGGCTGCTTCTCCTCTGAGCCCTCATGAGGTGAGACCCTGAGCTCAGGGTCTTTGACTCCTAAAACACCTTCATTTCTCACTCTCTGCCTTACCCCAGAGGGGATCATTTGGTGTTTGGGATTTACAATGAAATCGAAGTCCTGAGTTTAAAATGGCTTTACCTCATGGTCTCAGGGAAGAAATGAAATCCCACAGAAGGATGCCACACCCAGAGGAGTTGCTGCCTATTTCACAGTCTTCCAAGTCTTCCATTCCAGGAATTTCCATCTTTCCAGAGTCAGGAACTGAGATTTTTCTTCTTCAAACTGAGAGCTATAAATATCAGCTTAACAGAGAACAACAATAAATCACTCTCTACCTATCTATTTATGTCCATGTTAATTATCTTGCAGATTTATTAAAGCCTCAGAGTGTTACAAGCAGTGAATCAAAGTTTGTTACAAAGACCACCAAACACTGCATGAATTACATTGCCAAAATGACTCATCTGTGTTTCACGCAGTCAACATTAAATTTTTCTTTGCCATTATAATAGCAAACATTGCTGGATAGTGATAACAGCAAGTTCAGAGGGTCTAGGACTGGACACAGATGTGCTTGTGGTGGGGAACCTGTGTTAGCTGCAACAGTGCTTTAAACTGATTAATCTTGCAATTGGTTTGAACCTGATTTTGCATTAGATTTCCTTTCTCATAATTATCATGTAAACTAAAATGACTGTCCCCTTGTGTAAAAATATCCATTAAATCTGAAATAAACCAAGCAGTATTTGTGGTATTAGTCATAATAATACAGCAGGTGTTTGTGTTCTCTACTAACAAAACAAATTTCTTTATTTTCTTTCACCCTAGGCTGACTTCTATGGCTCCATCTGTAATTGACCATTGTTGCTGCCCATGGGAATAAAGTATTTGCTATAGATAGCTTTACTTTGACTTAACCTAGGCCTGGACAAAATAAAATTTCCTGATAAATGTACATAGATGTGAAAAAATGCCCAGGTAAAAAAAGACTGCAGGCAGACATTAAAGAAAAACTCATGGATCATATTAGATTCACTTACAATTAAATCTGAAATTTGCACGTGGGTGGGAATTTATTTGAGGGTCAATGAAGCGAATCCCTTACCAAACACCTGCTAGGAATATCTAGCCTGAAATTCACAGTTTTCCATCTGGAGGGAATAAAAAAGGGTGGGAAGCAGGCAGCAGGCCTAGATAGCCCACACAGACAGATTTCAGAGAAACCAAATGGTATCAGTTGGAAAACCTGGAGCTGGGACTCTGTGGAGGTCCAAGGCTGCTGGTGTTGATGTTTGGGAGCAGAGGAGTGGGGAGGAGCTGAGGTCTTTCAGCAGATGTACTGGCACATTCACCACAGCACTGCAGAATCTTATTGAGGGAAAAATATTTATCCTGGCTCTCTGTTAGAGTAGCTGAAACTTTCTGATTGTAAAATATTTCCTTGGTGCACAAATTGCCCACTTGTTCTGCTTTTCTGGTCTTCCACACGGTTTGCCCAGTACAGTCTGCACAAAAGTCCCATAAAATCGGATGCATGGTGCCAGACAATGATTTGCCATCTTTTTTATGAAAACTGCCTCAATTTGGGTGCTGCTGTGGCAATGCAAAGCAGAAAGTAATCTATTCATGAACACCTCTATTCATCCACTATACTTGTCTTTGATGGCTAGGTACCAATAATTTAGCAAGTGCCATGTTCTGACATTCACTCCAGAAGTTCAGACTGTCTCAATGGTATGGCAGCACCAGTAATATAAAGTACACTGACTTTCTCTCTAGAGCAGCATTATTTATGCATGACATGGAATAATGCCTAACAGGAGCAATGAAAGGGAGAAAAGTGCAATGAGCTAGTGTGTATATGATATGACCTTGTTAACATTTCACTGCAGCATAATCTTTTTGTACTTTCAAGCATGATAAGTTAATGCATGCCACTGTGAGACACATTGGAACTGACAGATAGACATGCATTTTAAAAACCCAGCTCAGCAACTGTCACTCTACCACTGCACAAAGTGTGTGAGGGACTGAAGAATGATGCGGAGAAACCTTGAGAAGTAACAATAAAAATCCTGGCTTGTATTCCTCAGAATACATGCAAATACCCTGCAGCTTCCATCTGCAGAATTTGATGAGAATAATCTAAATGAGAAATGCATATTGTGACAAAGAACTGAGAGTTTAATTGGAATTGTGATTGTTGGCATGAAAGGCTGCCAATTGCTTGTGAATCTGAGGACTTGGTACCTACGTAGAAAGCAAGCAGACAGGGCTGCAGAAGCTGGTCTTGGAAAAGGTTATATGGCTCAAGCTGTGTGTATGTGCAATGCAGGATCCCTCTTAGGAATAAACCTGAAAAGAATGAATGGCATGTAAATAGGACACACACTTTTAAACCCTATCACTGCATAAGCTTGTTTAGATTGGAGATTGTGAAACTGGCAAAGCATTTTCTTCCCAAACACCACTTCTGTGACAAAGGAACTTGACTAAGTGGGAAATTGTGAGCTGTCAAGTGGACGTTGGATGACATGACAGAAATGTCTGGTATAAGTTGCTTGATCCATAATATACCTCTTTTAGTTCAGGATAAAAAACTGAAAAAAACCACAGATAAATCTTTCACATCAACTGTTTTACTGACAGGCAGCAGTCCTGCTGCATACATTTGTGATAATTCTGACACCTGAGAATCTTTGACAAAACCTCTTGACCTTTATGTAGCAGAATGAAGATCTAGATTTCTTTTGCTGTGATGAGAAAAATACTGTTCCATAAAACAAGTAGTGCAGTCCTGAATGTGCTCTTCCCCCACAGCAGCACCTTTTTCTTTCTGTCCCACCATAATGTACTAGTTGAAAAGCAATAAAGGATTTCTGTAATATCCAAACAACAGCCTCAATTGTGGTCATACCTCAGTTGTGTAAACTGCATTTGCCAGGGAAGACTTCTTTTGTGAAGACTACCTGCTTTGATGTAAATTTTAAATAGTTTGAAAGCCCATTCATGGTCTTGCTTCTGCTCAACAGCAGCTCCATTGCCACAAGGCCCAGCTGTTCTGTCAACAGCTGTATTATATGATAATCCTCTATGTGATGTTTCTTCCAGTCCTTTACTTGGGTTTCTCCTTCTGTAACATTAAAAAATGCAGTCCTTCCTCTTTGAATCATTAGAATGCTCTTACTAGATCACATATAATATATTTGGTCGTGACTGAAGTTCTGGTGTAGAGTTGGAGATTTTTCCCAAATTTTATAGCATTTGGGTAGTGGTGAAAGAAATTGGTTGTAATACAAGATTTAAAGATAACGGTACAACTCCAGAAAGATGAACAGATAACTTTCTAAATAAACTACTGGGGCCCTGAGGGAGATCTGGAGTTCTTATATATGCTAAGGATATAAAATTCTCATGAAAAAAACCTCACCAAACAAACTTTCTTCATTTTCTTTAGAAAATAAAAAAAAAAATTAGGAATGATTAAAATACATGTAGTAATAATTTTATTTTTGCTTTAATGATGAGGAGTACACCAATAGCTCTGACATGTGTGTAGAAAATATAAAAATATACTTCAAAAAAAAATGAAATTAGATAGGGGACTGTGCTTTAAAGGGAGGTTTTCTACAAAAAAAAAAAAATTTTCCCTGACAGTTCCTCTATGAAACAGACCAGGGGAAAAATAAACTGCAGAGTGTTGCCATATTGTCTTGTAAACTAAAGGAAATGTTAACCATACAGGTCTGAAATAGTAGGTATCTTGAGCTCTAATACAAAACCCCCATATTTCTAAATTAAAAGCTTGAAAATGCACATGACACCCCCATATGTGCATCCACAGTAATGTAATACATGCAGTGAAGTATTATATGCTAACAATAAATTTGGTTCAAAAAATGTTGGAATTATAGTTGCCATAACATTGGAAAGTTTAGTTAGAGAATAAATGCACTGGAAATACCTAATCATTTCACTGGGAGTTCTGTTCGTTGTTGAATGTGGTTTAAACCACTGAAATGAAACAGTAAATGCAGCAATAAAATAAATCAGTAATAACATCTTTTTAGACATTATTCCATCCTTTTCTCTATTTTTATTCTAAAAGAAACAATTTCCTGTAATTTTTCTTATATTTTTCTCAAGAGTCTAGTTTTTCCATCCCAAGCCTTCCAAAGGGATTGAAGGAAGGACTAAGGAGGATGTCTTTCGGAAAGTCTTCAAACTCCTTTCCATGACCATAAATCATGGAAGAAAATTAGTTGAGAAATCTGATGACATTCACTGTTTTCACAGCAGGAGTCATATCTTTCAGCCAGGCTTGGATTGAAAGAAAATAGGAGGGAAAGGGAAAAAAGAGGAGGAAGGCATAGCACTGGATCTAGCTCTTCTATGAACTGCATGTGTAATGGCTGTCCCTCTATCAGGAGACCAGAAATGAGGCAAATGTAAACTTCAGACATGGATCTGGATCTTTCCTGTCTCTTTGGTATTCATGTCAATGTTTGCTTGTAGTCACATTACAGAGAGATGAATCTCGCTGTAAAATAGAGATTCCAAATGGAAAATTCCCAGACTCCATGGTGATGTCCTCCTGTGTTTGGCTTCGAACTGCAAACCTGAATCCACATTTGACCTTTAAAGAATTTGGGATAGTCTTTTCTTTAATTTTTTTTCTGACTTTGGAGGGTGTGTCACTCCCCATTACAACCACAGCTGCAACCAGAGCACTTTGTCTGATTGGCTTTTATACAGAGAGATGCATTTTTATGAAACCATGATGGACATACTTTCTAATAACAAGGGGAAGGCTGGCTTCTTTTTCAAGTAGTCCTCAAATAATCCCCAATTGTAATACAACATAAAGACTTTTTTCTATCTCATTACTGTATTAATTCCAAGACCATTAACAAAATAAAAAAAAAGCCTTTAAGAAAGAATTTTCACAAAAATGATGGCTTCCAAAAATGGCAGAGATATGTTGAAGACCTTAGTAAAAAGGAACAAGCATTTGGCCTCTATAAATCTTTTTAAGTTTCTCATCATCATCATTATTATTACTATCAGCTCAGTGAAGTCAGTTTACCAAAGCAGTGATAAGTGTTAATAATTGTTTCTACACTCCATTGAGTGTTTTAAGACTGTGTGTCACCAGTGATGGATAAAGCTCTTGAGGTTTGGCCATGAGGTTGTTCATAAATGCAACTTGTAGTTCATATCTCTATCTGTTTTATCCTGAGATTGGAACCAGACTAAACAATAAACTTATCTCCCTGGGGAGACTGAGAGGTCTATGTGCTTTCAGAATAGAGCAGCTTGGTTAAAAAAATTACACTGATATCTGAATAATCTCTGGGATTTATTTCTGCAAAATTAAAAGCAGCATTCATTTTCCATATTTTCATTTTAGAGCAATTCTGTGCCAAACCTGCCTTAATCTCTTAAGCCAAGCAATGTTTTGATGGAATCATGAAACATAAGTTCTTTCCACTTTATTCATCCCCTTTCAATTCTCCAAGTCCTTCTCTGCATCCAGTTGCCTTGAAAACAATCCCTGTCTTCAGCAGCATCTTTCATCTCCAGCACTGCCCCTCTTGCCATCCAGGGTGTCTATTGCCATTTCATTTTTGCCTCTTCTCAATGACTTCCCTGCCATATGATGCTGAGCTCTTCCCAAAACCCAGGGGAGTGGGACTTAATTTTAGACAGAGGCCAGAGTGGTAAATTTTAAATTCAGATCCAAATCTGCAGTTTCCTGTGTCTTTGGCCTTTTTTGATACAGCTTTCCAGCTTTGGCACTCCCATGCTTATTTCATACTCACATTCCCCAGCGTGTGGGAGTGCTGTTGTTTGGGTCAGAGAACTGGAATTCCGGAGTCAGGAACTCATATTCTCCTAAATTACTCCCTTCGTGGCCTTTACGACTAGCTGTTAACTTGTTTATTTCAATGACACTGACATAGGGTGTTTCTCTTTTTTCATGCCAACTTGACACATAGTTGACATAATTTTTGGAAGCTCTGTTTATCTAATTTAAAAAGCAATATCACTTTGAAGCTATAAAGATAGTCACAGTTTCTTAGTTTGTCCTCTGTGAAACTGAAGCATATTAATTCAAGAGCAACTTTCAAAAATTAAGTGCTAATGCATCCAAATTATCCATCATCTACCTAAACAAAAGATGTAGTAACTGACCTCACAGAATGGAGTTTGGTTGCTTTTTCTTGCAGACCCAGCTGCCTTCCCAACCTTCTTATCTTCCTGGCATCCAGATGCTCTATTCTTCCCATCACCAGGAGGGTTGCCAAAGGTCACAGCCTGCGGATCACTGAACTAGATTAGCTTTGCAAATTGCTACAGCCCTAAACCCTCTCATCCAAGATAACAGCAAAATGGCCCCAACTTAGTTAACGAGTTTTTTACCAGATTATTACTATCTCCAAAAATGCAGTTATCACATCTTTTAGTGCACTTACCACGTCCTTCAAAATTTGCAAAGTGCTGCTCGCTATTTTACAGTAGCTCAGGAACAAGCCTGCATTAGACACAGCAAGTTCTCCACTTGTTTTACTTAAGCAAAGACCTTCATCAGAATTATTTCCCCTGTTTATAGCATGAAGTATTGATTCAAACCATCACTGTAGAAAAATACAAACATTCTCTCAGACAGTGCTGGAATTTTGGCTCTAAAAATGTACTGGAAAGGCAGAGATAAATTTTTATTCAAGACAATCTCTGTGCTACACATTAAACCAAGAATCTGAGTTTTCCTTTCAGAAGCTCCCAGAGGTGTTATTGCCAAATCTCACTGTTAAACCAGGACACATGGTTTTGGGGTTTTAATTTTGATTCTCTTATGGGTTTGCTTTTTTTTTTTTTCCCCCAGATCTAATTTACATTTTATTCTACACGTCTTCTTAAGAGATTGAAGTGCTCATATGCTGTACAAATTTAGGTTTCCACATCCATCTGTACATTTTCAGTTTTAGGAGGCGCATTATAACACGTGAAATCAGTTTTTCACAGAGCCAATATCAACAGAGGTACATATTTCAGCAGATTAATAATTATTTTTACTGTAAATCTCATTAATTCTTCTCCTTCCTTTTTCTTATGCCCTCATGATTTTAAAGTCCACCCAGTGATTTCAGTAATCAAGTCACATTTGTACAATTATATGCTTCAAAGATATTTTAAGAAGAAAATTAAACAAACAAACAAAAAATGAATTGGCAACATGAGCAATTTCCTCTTTAATAACTACCATACCCATTAAAAAACCCACAAAACTTTAATTTAAAGTGGAAAACATATTTTCTAACTTGGTGGTATCTACCATCACTATTATCACCACCACAAAAAACAAGAGCAGGAACCAGAAGTGGTGCATGATCAATCAGCTCCACAGAAGAGTGCTGTTTTGGGATCAGAGCTGGTTTGGGTTTCCTGTCCCTAACTTTAGCATCCTGAATGCTACGTGTTTGCTCTGAATTAGTCACTTAGGATTTCTCAGCAGGCAACCTCTCATTTTGGATTGATGAGCCTAGATCACTCTCTGGAATGGCTGTGTCTTTCCAAAGTTCCAGAGGGACCTACGTGACTGACTTAGAGTAGATGTCCCCATGTTTTCCTAAGGATGGAACTATATTATCACCATGTATGTAATGCACATCCATTTGTGCATGAGCTTTGCTGTACACATGCATAAACATACACATGCAAATGCATTTAAATAAATATGTATCTTTTTATATCTTATAAACAAATTCCACAATCTTGATACATCGAAGTTGGGGTAATGAAATATAAACACACAGTTTGCTTTCCTCCAACCAGACTTTAAATTATCTAAATTGATACAAAGATGCATGTGTTTGTTCCTTGCCATTCAACCCAATGTGGCCCAGTCAAAATGATTTACTACTAAAGGTCACCATGCCCATACAACAATACAAACATGCCCAGGTAGCAATTTAACAATTGCAGAACAAAGCTAAAGCAGTGCTGTGGCCAGGGAGAAGCAGCACATATCCTGCAAGCCAACCCTTGGAGTGGGAATCAAAAATGTTCAAGCCAGTGATGGTATCTGAGACCTTACATACAATTACTGAAGAAATTCACATCTTTTATCAGCATTTTGTTTTGTAAACCAAGAAACCTTGAATCAAAACAATGAAGCATTTCCCCACCTAGTCCTTTAAAGGAATCTAAGCAAAGAAACCCAAAAACTTAGCAAAATGTACAATTTTTTCTAAACCTCCTCTGAAATCCCTTAAAGATACTGATTTGAAAAAATGATGGAGAAAATGTTCAGTTAAATGTATTAGTAACTTATTGTACCAAACCCAGTACCCTTATGCACTATGTAGCAGCTCTGGAGTAGACAATGTGATCTGATAAATACATATGATACCATATGGAGTGATTATTACCTATCCATGTGAAATATGGATTGTGCATAACATTCAAAGCTGCTACAGCTAAGGCTTGGAGCCCAAGCAGAGTTGATAGGACAGTGTGGCATGTATTTTTTTCTCCTGGCACCTGAACACAGATGGTAGCTCTTTTTACAGGCTACCAGCCTCAGGAATTCCTCCTTCATGCTGTTTTTATTTTGGTCTGTTTTCAAAGGCTGTATTTCTTCTTTGGTACCATAAGGACAAGAAAATAACAGTCTGAGGCTGCTGTTATTAGTTTCTAAAGAACAAAAATAACATATATAGATGAAAAGGTTATTCCATTTTATTTTTCAAATACTTGGAAATGCAGATAATGACCTTGCTTAGCTTTTTTCAGTGCAACAGCTATTTCATTGCAGTGAGCAGTGTAATTCCACAGAGGTTGAATCTCCTCTTATGAATGAAACATTGATATGCAGAGTTGTATTTTTATCACATCACCATACCCTTGTTTTATTTTCATTTTCATGGAGTTCTAGTAGTGCTTGGTGCTAGTACAGGAGTGTGCCTGCACGTCTCTTTTGTTATCCCTACACTTTTCTGGTCCTGCTTTTTCAGCATTCCTGCAGGATCTCTCATGAGAGGCACAGTGAGCAAGGTGGGCAACACACATCTTCCCATGGTAATGCTCATCAGTGCACAGCAGGGCCAAAAATTATTTATGTGGATTATGTGCTACTCCTTCATTTTAGCAGATTTTCATTTGAATTGTAACATTTTGCCTATTTTCAGATAAAAAATACAGCACCAAAATTTGCTGGTTTTTTTGCTATTTTGTATTTCAACACTATATAGGATATGGATCAACAAAGATTAATGTTATCCACAAAATAATCAGACCTGTGATAATAGCTATCTAGAAAGATAAACAGCAATGTTCTTCTTATAGAGCTGGCATCCACATTAGCTGACAAAACTCTGTCAGAAACTCCTATGTCCCAAGGACAGCATCCTTTCTCAATCATTATTGCCATGCACTACTTAAAATTTCTTTAAAAGGTGGGGAACTGAAATAGAAAAGAAATCCGGGCAGAAGCACAAGGATTTCTTAGATGGAGTCCACCCACTGAGATGTTTGTGGAAGCAGCTGTAGGCAGAAAAATTATTCAAGTGGGATCTGAAAATGATTCTCAGAAGGAGTGAAACAACATGAACACTCATCTCATTTCCACCTTTGCACTGTATTTAAAAGAAAAGAATAAATGCTGCACTATGACCAGAAAGAGAGTGTGTTGGGAAAACCTCAGTATTCCTCATCAATCTATTTTGGAAGTAATTTTTAGTATTAGGAACACTGATAAAGTGATTAAAGAAGGCACTTTCTTTTCTCATCAGTCATTTACCTGCTCCTGTAGACAACCATACCATTACACTGCATGAATACAGTTCTCAAAAAATAGCTTCAAACTGCGGTTTTAGGCCCCAGTAACTTCCTAGAAGTCCAGCTGAGGCTCTTGCTCTTTTCATTGCCAGACCATTTTGTGTCCAACGTGAATGTATTCACACTGTTTCTGTCCATGTGTCATAGTGTCCTTCGCAAGAAACATCCTCTCTAAGCATGTGCTCCTGGGCACATGCTTAGAGAAATAAATGGTGCCTTCTCCAAGACTTTCCTTTGCAACATAAAACTAGCAAAGTCCTTTTTAATTCTGTCATGTGATGGGGTTTCTGTTCTCTGAGTATTGTCCTAGTCTTTGCTTTCACCTATTCCTGTCTGAGTTCACCTTTCGGTGGTAGATCTAATTGAGACTGCTCTAACTGTGCCCCATGTAATCAATAGCTCTTTAAAGCACAAACCATACCATAAATCTGTGTTAATATTTAAAAAAATAAACCCAAAAAATGGGTTTTACCCAGCATCAGCAAGGTATCAGGAGAAGCAAAAGGACATGCAATATTCCTATTTTTTTAAAATTCAGATTCATGGGTCACCAAACATTTAAAACTTATTTGACAACAAAGTAACTTCCTCATTTTTCAGACAAAAGACATGACTGATCTCAGCATGCAGCTAAACATATCAGTTTCTTAATGGTATTAAAGAGAAGAAAATTTGATAGGGATGGGACTTGTGGGACTAATTATTCCAAGCTGAGAAACTGCATATTAGCTTTAATAATACTATGATAAATCCATTATAAAAAAACAAATTATTATTTGTAGGTTTTGCACTCTCCAGTCCCCGAAGCCTTTAGACAAAGAAAGAAATCTGTGTCCCTGCCCATCCTGTTCTCCACAGACACAGGAGGAGTCCAGGATCCCTGCCAGTTGTGTCCTACTCTCCCTTTCTGCTTTTATAAAACACTTTATGTACATAAATTTTTGCCTAACATTTTGTATTGTGCTATGTATTTTTTTTCTTTTAACGTAAAAAAATACCTACCCTGGAGTTGGAAGAGAAAGCTGTGAGACAGTTCAATATTTATCCCCATTCAGATGTGACTGTGTGTTCTGGAGGATGCCAGGTGCTTCAAACACTGCCAAACATATGGCAGGGCTGCGGCGCAGCCGCCTTGGACGGGGAGCTGAGCTAATGGCCCCACATGCATTTCATTTCAAAATATGGACAACTCTTCAATCGAAACGAGTTTTGTCATCTTGGGCAAAACCGCATTCGGTCTGTGTTGGGAGACTTGAAAGGACGCTCCGCTGCCCATAGTTTGTAACAATGACTCATTCAGCTGCTATAATCCCAGGCAGATACAGTACAATGCTGCTCCTCGCCTGCTCCTCTTCTTTCAGCTCTAACTTTTCCTCTGCTATGCACAAAACTCTGCGGCTGTCAAGAAGGTCTTGTTAGCACCTGCTTTAGGGGCTAGCTACTTATATACAGGGCTTTGCACTTTCAGACTCTTTTTCCCCTCTAACTCTGACCCTTTTTCTCTGAGTATGAAAACATATCTCATCTTTACCTTGCAGCTACAGGACAGGAAAGCAGCTACAGTTACAGATCTGTATGATACAACCTTTTTCCTGATTTGTCTGATGAAAAATGTATAGGCAAGTAGAAAACATTATTATCCCAAAGCAATTCGTATACAAAAGCATAACAACCCTACCAACCCCAGCAGAGGCAGCAGATAACTCAGCTGTAATATTTATTGTTTAAAAAAAGGATTTACATTCTATCATGGTTTCCTAGACTGGTTTCAATGCTCATTAAAATAATTGGTTCAAAAAAAGCCTTATGAAATGCTGCACCAAGCAAACAATGAACCTCCTCCCTAAAAAAAAAACAGAAAAAATAATAATTGGCAGAAGTAAGCATTTAAAATTATCTGTGGGGCTCGTTAGAAAGAGATGCTGCATTTCAGGGATAAGACTAACTTAGATATTAAAGGCATGAGGCAATTTTAAAGGTAATGATCAAATTAAATGAAAATAATTTTTTGTAAAAATAAAAAAAATCATAATTAAATAATCAAACATCCAGAGCCAGGCTGCATTCATATCAGGATATGACATTACCCCTAATTTAGCAGGAAAAAAAAAAGGGAGGAAACAATAATTTTGTGTTGCTCAAAAAAGAAACAAATCTATATATAAAAAATATACTACTTCTTTCTGTTGCTCCCTCTCCTCCTGCCCATGCTGGGTGGGTGGGCTCCAGACTTCACATGCTGGGCTCTGTGTAGGATCACCCAGATGGGGGGACACCTCTCTCCATCCAGCAAAAACCATCCCTTTGCTGGTGAAACTTCTCCTAGCCCTTGTCCCCAGTGGGTCTGAACCCGCTGTGACAGCCACCCTTGCCACAACCTGCCAAACCTGCAGAGCAAGGCTATGGGGAGGCTCTGGCTTGGGGTCACTGGGGTCCCCAGAAGCTGAGTCTGGGTTTCTTTAAATGGCTCTCCATTTGATTCTAGTTGGGGTGGAGGAGGTGGAAGGAGGAGCTAAGGGTAGATTATTCTAGCTAAATAATCAGCAGACTGAAGTTAGTGGCTAGACCACAGGTATTTGGAGGCTGTAAACGTGGTGTATGCACTGACTGACTGAAATAGCTTCTCAACAGCTGTAAGCTATTATATAGACACTGGGCTTTTCCATCCTTTATTAACAGCAACTGAAAAAATTACTCAAATTTTGTTTTGTCTTATGCACAGCATTATGAAAAAATAATGAAAATATATTCCTCTGTAGATTGTTACAGCATTTCTAAAGACATGGCGTCATAAAAATGCAAAATAAAAACTGCATAAAATGTAATTAAACTGGGCTAGACCTTATTTAAAGTCCTATTTTTTTTAAGCTCTATGAACAATTTTAGGGATGCCCAAAAGCAGGAAATTTGTGTCTACCTACATATGCATAGTTCTTACTTGCAATCAAAGTGAAACATTTGAATTCTCATTACAACGCTTACGGCCAGCGAATGTGACTGTTTGTCAGCTTGGATGTGTTTTCAGGGAAGAGATCCTCCTGATTAAGGACTGAAGGTCATTTGTGGAAAGGTCAGTGAACATCTTGTTCTGATTCAAAGAAGAAGAGAGACAAGCTCCTGTGCATCACATCCGTCTGTGTTCATTGTGTGCGCAAATGGGAACAGCTGGACATTGTTTAGCAATCATCCTTACAGGCACAGGCTATGTCACAGCAGCTAAGCAGCCTCTAAGGTCCTCCTGTGTGAATATATCCACCTTTATAGAAGCAGATCACTAAATAAAACAGGTGACAGTCTTTTTTTTGTGTAATTAAACCAGCCAGGTATGTGCTCCCACTTGGGAACATAACACATTTGGAAAAAAAATGGATGAAGGAAAGAAAATTCTGCTAAAGGCAGGAAAGTTGTACAGTGTCTGTCCTGTAAAATGAGTGAAAGAAAGAATTTCTTCTGCTTAAGAATATAACAAATAAAATACAAAGCAGACTCATAGGTTATGGGAACTTACTACAAACTGATGAGCAAAGACAAGTTGAACTCCTGACCAGAAAGAGATGCAAAAATCCTAAAATGAGTTGTAAAATGGAGTCTTACAGTTTTTTGAATGGGATTGAGAGGTAGGTTGAGAAGTTTAAACTTGTGA
Organism: Haemorhous mexicanus; assembly: GCF_027477595.1. Taxonomy (NCBI): domain Eukaryota; kingdom Metazoa; phylum Chordata; class Aves; order Passeriformes; family Fringillidae; genus Haemorhous; species Haemorhous mexicanus. Next base: position 23,081,414 of record NC_082341.1, on the reverse strand, counting down.
TGAGTCCTTTTGTCCTTTGTCTTCAAAAGAAGGAGGCATTTGTTCATTGTGTTCATTTGCACCCCAGCTATGTAATCTCATGCCTCACATTTTTCTTGGCCTCTATAAAGACCTTTTATTTCCTTTCTTCCCGCCAACTTCACTGCTGTGATTTTTTTCACTCCCATCTGGAGTATCAGAGATAGATCTCAACCAGAGACAGGACAGGATACATTGGTGATTCTACTGAAACATAAATATCCCCAGTGCCTTTGAGGTATACCCAGAAGATTATACCTGCCACTTGACAGATCTGGGGTGGCAAAGGAATTTTCCCCAAAATCAGATTGGTGGGGGTGATTGAATTATCTACCTTTATCTGTAGGATAATGTGGTAGAATGGTGAGGATCATCTGACAAATAACATCATAACTGCTAATGAAAACTGAAATCAGCAGTGAAAAACCTTGATCCCCTCAGCTGTCTCTGTGATGTATAACAATGGGTTCGGACCTTTTGCTATAGATCTGCAAGTTGTCACAGGCAAGAATTTTGTGGCTGGGCATCTATTAAATGGTCAAATGCAGTAACAAGCAGCTGGGTTTAGTGACCTAAACAGTCCTTTTCAGTTCACATTCACATAGTAATTTTACTTTTTGCATATACTAGGCCTGCTAAGCAAAAGAGAGAAAGGTAAATGATGTCCCACTGTAAGGGCATCGTGAAGTGGCAGATTTTCAGCATCAGTTTCCAGATGAATGGCCTGGTGGTTTTCACTGGAATCTGAGGTCATGCCTGTGTGCATAGCACTGCTAGGACAGATCTGCTGAATTACCAATAACAATGTGTTCTCTTGTTCTGATGCTGTAAAATTCGTATTTGTTTCGCAAAAGCTTCTATTTCAATGTGTCTTAAACATCTTATTAAAAGAATTATTCTGCTATTATCATTTAATCCAATGTGTTATGAATATGACATTTGACAGCCTATGGCTGAAAATTCCAGCTGCCTTTCTGGATTAAGAGCATAAAGTTTTACAGCCGTATGTGGCAAGCCACTAGGGTCAGCAAAAAAGGAGCCTGAATTTCCTATGCAGATCAGGAAAGCTGCTGATGAATTGTTATTCTTCCCCTTAGTGGGGGTCCCAAGAGACCAAACAATCTGAATTACCTCCTCATCACTAGCAGATCGGTCTCTCAGGGGAAAGGTCAAAAATAAGACAGGGCAAGGAGTACAGGCAAAGGGTTGAGCTTGCTTTGAAGTCTTCAGCCCAGCGTGGCAACACAAAATGCAGGCGTGAGGGGCTGGTTGAAGGGCTATCCTGATTCCCACTCCAGAGAATTCCTCATGTAAATCTCCACAGGAAGACATTTTGTTAAGTGGTCTGGATGAAAAAGCTAAAGGAGGTGCTTGGCAGCAGGCAATGGCTTCTTTGGAAGTCAGGGAGGAGAAGGCAGACAGACAAGGAAGGAGGCAGCCACTGGCCACTGCCCAGAGGTTGCTGTTCTCCATGCAAACATCTTCTACCATCAAAGTCATGACACAGCAGGTTCTCAAAGCTTATCTGTGGTAAGCCAGGAGAAAAACAAGAGTGAGAAAGCCAGGGAAGGAGTTACTTACCCAGGTGGTAAAGAGCAGATTCCCAGCACTAACATTTGCTAGTGATAACTCTGGGCTTCAAAGTCCCCTAGATATGACACAGGACTTCATTTCACTGTGTAAACCTCAAACAAAGAGACTGTTGCTATCCCAAAGTTTTCCTGAGTAGTAATTTAATCTGAGTCATTTCCTCCAGGCAATTTAAACTTTATTCTCAATAAATCCGACTAGTAAAATAAGGAAAATACAGAAGGTACAGAGCTAATTTCATTTATTTATTTTGAAATGGTGCCAGAGGATCTGTTTAGGACTTGAGGCTTCTTACAATCAGGTGTGGGTAAGAGATATGTCACAAAACAGGACCTGAATCAGTTTCTGTTGATTTTGCCTGATATTCATGCTATTATACCAGCTGTCCATGGAATATATGAAACACTGCTTAAATAGTTAAACTACTCTAGACTTTTGAGTTAGAAAAATGACAGTTTGTGATGAGGACTGAAAAAATATCACATCAGGAAATGTAGCTCTTCCTCTAAACACTTAAATAGCTTTCTTTTTCTGAAAAGCTGCCAGTGAAGCCATCCTAAGTGGTTTTAAAATTATTTTGAGAAACACAACTGCAATATATTAAAATGGATTTGAGACATTGAAAGATCATTCAACTCCAAAAAGGACAACTTTTGTTCAGTTGTGATGAATATTTAGCTAAAGTGCACCAAAAAGCACAGAAGTCCTGCTCTTTTTCTTCAACTGTTTTCTAGCAAAGACCAAGTGAAACATGAAACCCAGGCAAGAAATGGGGACTGTAAATAAGCAATGAGAAAGGTAGGAAACAGTGGATGTCTTACATGAAACATATGCTCTCCTGTTGCTTCTTTACTGAAGAGAAGGAAAGGGTATTTAAGCCACTTCACCCAACCCTGACTTCTGGGCTGAGTCTAAGGTAGCACAGTATTTTTCAAATATTTTCTAGGGGTGTGTGTCTGTGGATGTCAGTCCTGAGCATGTGACTTCCAGAACCATTTTCTTCTCAAACAGCTCTTCTCAGCTGGGGAAGCAAGTATTAAACTGAAATGTGTCATCCCTGGGCTGCTGAGGATGCCAAGGGCCAGGCAGTGTCCAAGCACTGACCTCCACCTTGTCCAAGAGGCTCCCTGAAGCCTGCTCATCTCACACTGAAAAATCTTCACTCACAGCACCTGCAACTGGGGATTTAGTCACAGAATAGCTTTCATTAATTTTGATAAAAATTCAGTGTTGGCAGGAACCACTTTTCTCACTACCAAGACTTCCTCTTCTATGTCATAATGTATGTCCGTGGCCCACAGTTAATTGCAGCAGGCATTCTAAGGCTAGGGATGAAATGAGGAATGCAGAAGTAGCCATGGGAATTCAGGGGAGCAATATTAGTTGAACTATCCCAATTGTAACCACAGAAGGGACAAGGAGAGGTCCAGCCCCTGGATCCAAAGCCAGGCTGCTGACCCTATTGTGGCAGATGTTTGTCTGAGCAGTCCTTAGGAGGCTTGGTTACAGAGATCCTGCAGTCTACTTCTGCAGCCTTGTTCCTGAATTTATCTGTCTCATGGTAAGAAACAGTCACTTCAGTGCCTGGCACTAGAGTTTAACATCTTCCTTTTAAAAAACTGAAAATTATAAACAACTAAGCAATCTCCTCCCTAATGAGGAGTGTTTAATGGAAGATGAGATTCACATCCTTTTAACTGTTCCTTGCTTTCTTTTTCCTTCTGTCACTCTCCTCTAATAGAGCAGGAGTTGTGATATGAACAAAGCAAACACCAAGCAGAGCCTCTGACTGGATGCTTTCTCTGCCCAATGGTTTTAAACCTCTGCTTTCCCAGGAAGTGTAATTTTACCAAGCACCTTGTAAATCAAAGGAATATGGACCCCTCAGCAGTGAAGTGGTTGATTTGTCAAGGAGATAACAGTGGGAATGTAATTTCTATCAGTAAGGCTGATTCAACCTCTTCTATTCATGAAGATTTTGATGGATTATGTGAGACCAAGTAGAGCAAATGCACACACCATTACATGAATGCAGAAAGATGTTCTTTGGCAGCTTACCCCTAAGTACACTCACAGGACTACTAGGGTGCTAGCAGTGTTGTCCCAGTCTACAGAACTCATGATGACAGTAAAATGGAGATATCACAAACTGTTGAAGAAGTGTCACTTGAGTGGAGCACACCACTGTCCAGGGACATGGCTGCTTTATATTTACTCTAATACTTCTAGTGAGAGGAAATTAGATAGCCAACATTTTGCTGAAGATACTGCGTTTTCTGCTTAAGGAGAATGCAACTCCCTTCCAGGAAGGGATGCATTGCTACATTCACTGATCTTGAATATAAGAGGTATAAAGAAAGTATAGATCTGACCAAGGGAGGGCTTGTTACTCTTCAAACAAAACAAAATCCAACTAGAGAGGTTTCTGCCTTCTGCAGCCAGAAAGGAGACTGCAGAAATTATAACAAGGCATTGCTGTGGCTCATTGCATCCATAACCATTTCACATGATATCTGAGCTGCTTGTTGGGTATATCTGTTTTCTCCTGTCTTATATTTAGCTCATGAGAAGTCTGGGAGTGAAACCATCTTCTCTGTTTGAACAGGAGATATCAAGTTCTGAATGGGCTAATTGCTACTTGTATCAGTATAATAATATAAATAACAGACAATAACAATTACCATATAATGACTGAATATTTGGAATGGTAGGGCATAGTGGTCCCTCTGGTAGCAACTGATGTTATAGCTGGGCAACCATCATCTACTGCTGAAAGGAGCAGAAAAGGCTATGTCCTGTATTTATACTGCTGGGGTGCTCTCCAGTTTATCTGTGAAGACAGGCTTGCAGACTCTTGAAATATAATTTGAGAGATTACTGGATCAGCTCTTCCCAGCATATGTAAAGCAATGAAGGCCCTGATGAGAGACAAAGGGAGAAGGATTTGTTCACTGAAGAACATAAGTTCCAAATTAAACACAAGAAAATATGAAGCTCAAAGAAGGGCTTGAGGAAGGAAGGGGGTAGAAAAGCAGAGATAAAGGAAAATAAAGGGATATTGTAGAAGAAGCATAGCTGTGTGTTGGAGTGCATGTTGCTGGGCATGGAAATGAGAGGAGATGTCGTCATTCTGCTTTCTGTGCGCGGAATCTTTAAGTGTAGATGAATGTCTTTCCTTGCTGTGGAGGCAGCTCCAAGGCAGCTGCTGTCTTGTGTTTAAGTACAGATGCAAAATAGTACTAGAGCAAGATGGCTTCCTCCTCTCCACTGACCAGTAACTTCTTTTTAAATTATATGATTTTCATTTTCTGTGGGGTTTTTTTGTTTGGTTTTGATTTTTTTTAAACTTGCCTTTCTACAAGAAACGAAAGCAATCTGGTCTGGAAGATAAAAGAAATATATATACTGTAAACTGAAAAATTCATTCTTGTGGGGATTACTGATAGCATAGCAGGGCTGGGCACCTACTGCCAACCAGTAAAGCATCCCTGCTGACAGATGGCACGGGGGTTGTTGTCCCCACCCAGGGACACAGGATCCCATGACATGTGGGGTCAGGGACATGGGCACCCACGTTGCAGTGCACCACACACCTCCAGCTTTCTCCTGTCCCAATTTGGATTATTCCCATCGCTACCCAGACTCAAAATTGTCAGAATTAAAAAGTGCCATTAGTACTGAATTAAAAGTGCCATCAGTTCAGCACATCATGCCCTCAAGTGCAGTCAGGATGACTAACAGTGAAGTTTTCTTGTCCAGCTCTTGTATTGAGAGCCATAAATCAGCGGGGTCACAGTCTCAGCTTTTGTTTGCTTCCTTGTCCCCATAATATTTCCACCTGCACATCATATGCCCTAACACACTGTACACATACGTGCCCCATGTCTTTCTGAAAGTCTCTGCACTTTGAATAATGATATGTAAATGGGGTCACCATACCACAGACCTTTCACTAGCATTAAATACCTTAAATATCTCTTGTAGTAGAAGATCCTAAGGGTTTTTCTCCTTCCTCTGTGAATTTATGCCACAGCTAAAATTAATGCCTTTTTTTTCTAAATATGCAATAATAGTCAAAGCACACACTTTTGTCTGCTAACCTTATATTGATGGAGAGAGGACAAAGCTCACAGTGCTAAATTCCAACCTGAGTTCAACCTCTTCTAGTCAGTGCAGATAAATGTACAGAGCTGGGCACTAACTTTGACTCAAGCATGAGAAATAGGAAAGATGTGTAAAAATATATGTGATTCTGTATGAATTACACATATGAAAAATTATGGTAGTGCAAGTCGATCCATCAAGAAAGTGACAGCCTATGGAAACTGTAACTTGGAGCCCTCTTCTTTCCCATCAGTTACATGAACTGTTTTGTAAACATTGTCTGACCACTCACTAAATTGACTGCCTATAGAGATTCTCTTCAGATTCATGCTTCCATTAAATGGCTTAAAAATTTTTTAGATGCAAGGAATGTACTTGACTACTGAATTACTTTGGCATGAAGGATCTCTCTGTAACAAAGAATAATGTCTTTTATGCAAGACAGAGAGCTTTTCAGGAAACAGAGTCAATGCTGCAGACATCATTTGAACAGTTCTGTGTGTTTGACAAGCTCCCTAATCCACTTCCATTAGAAAAATGAAAAAATGAAAAAAATGAAATATAGAGTCTCTAACTTTCCAGAAATGTCCATGTACAGGAAGAGAAAGGAAAACTGGAAATAACACCTTAGTCTTGTTACCTTCTGTCCCCTCAGAAAAATTCTACTGAAAGTATTCAGCTACAGTGGTGTATAGCATATAAGAGCTTGAATAGAATTTAAAAGAGTATCTATTAGTGAATGGCACACAAAACAAAAGAAAATGTGTGGCCTTTCAGCCTCTAGGTCACCAGGTCGAGTCCAGCTCACACAAGCAGTAATGGAGGTCACTGTCATTTGAGGGCTTCATGGTCAATATGACATTGGCTTCTGAGCCATGAGCTGTGACATTGGAGCTCTTGTTCCTCACCAGGAGATGAAGACATGACATTGCTTCTACTATCATTTAAAATTCATTTCAATGCTCATTTAAATTCAAATCACATTAATATTTGAGGATAATAGCTATCCTGGTAACTGCATGCACATCTTGAATGCTGCACTCCCTTTCATGTTATGATCTTTACTGCTAAACAAGGGCACAGTAAAAATGCATATCACTTAACAATTTCTTTTCATTGGTGCAAACAGTCATGCATGATACAAACTAGGGGAAAAGCAGACCATGCCTGTCAATTGAAAGAATTTTGGTACATTTACCTTTAAATAAAAAACTTGTCTGCCTTCTTTCTGCATTATCCAGAAAACTCTTCTCCAAAAGAACTAGAAGGGTATGGGCATATAATGCTCCCTTTTGAGAGGAACAATCTTAAAATACTTACTCTCTTTGCTTGCTATTCTCTCCTACCCAAGGAGTTTTATACCATGGAGTATTTTAACAGGGATTATGAAAGTATGTGAGGAGGAAAATCCTTTTTTTTTCACAAGTGAGAGACCAAGAGAACAAAGGCTATACTGTTCTTTCTAAAATTAAAACTGTCCTCAAGTACTTGCAATCAGGAATACTATTGTAATACTGGGACTCTATCCATCTTCCCTCTGACAATGACCTTGTCTGTAGTGTTTTATGCTGCAAAATTTTAGCAGCACTCACTTGATAGACACTTTGCCTTACAGCAGTTTTCTTGGCACTGATTTCCATCCTCCTACCTCTATATTTTGAAATGTGTTTAGCAATTTTTTCTTGAATCCATCTGTGACAGTGCTTAAATATGGATTTTTGTAATGAGTAAAAAGCATTATGGTTGCAGACAATTTTAAATTTTCCCAGTGCAACTACATTTTTTTCAACAGGAGACTAGGTGTGAGGGGGAAATGGAGGTAGATAATTTTTATTTAAAGAAAGCTTCATTTTGCAAATGATGGAATTCAGGCAGTTTAAAATGAAGGCCTGAAAGCTGGGATGTACAGGCTTGAAGACTGAACCCAAATCCTCTAGCAGAATCCATCAGGTACTTCAGCACACCCATCAGTTTTGCCACCAGTCAGTTTGGATATTTACAGGACCCTAAACTACTCTGGAGCAATGTTGCTCAGAAGCAGCAAGGAGGAGTCAGGAGTCTGGCCCTTGAGGAGGTTTGAAGACATGCTGCCCACGTTCTGCACTAGACAGAGCATCAAAGTGCCTCACAAGAAACTCTGCACTCTTTCAGCCACCCTGGAGCTGATAATATTAAGCTCCAGTGGGAGAAACCTAGAATGAATCTGCTCAGCAACATGAGTAAGGGCTCCACAATTCTGCCCTATATTTTTGTTTCTGGAAGCCATTTTTTTTAATCTGTTTGTAGATGAGGAAATTAAATGCTAAATTTCACATCCTCCCCCACTCAGACTGCAAGGCTCATCTAATGCACGTTTATGTAGAGTCTGATTCGCCTGCTAAGTGTTTCTATTCTCCACCCAATTTGGCAGCTAGTGAACAGTGCACAAAATAAATTTAATTGATTTGTACAGGTATTAAAACAGATTATCATCTACACAGTTTTGGAAAGCAGACACTGTGTGTTAGCAGACACTATGTGTTAGCCAAACAGATGATGTAAACTATAATGATTCACAAAGGGTTTTAGAGAGCTGGGTATTAGCAGATAGTAGATCACATTAGACAGCTAAAGAATTTCACATTTATCCATCAAATGACAAGGAAGATCCAAACTTAATCATGAAATGATTTAAATATCGTGGAATTATTTATTTAAAACATCACATTAAGAATCATTTTCATACAAAAGCTCTTGATTTACCTATTCCTGAAAACCACATGCATGATGAAATGCATCCATTTCCAGTGCAGGCCAGAACTTTCCATCCAGGATCCAACTGCAAATAAAAACCTCACCCAGAACACAGAACTGAGCATATACATGCAGCACCAGCTAGATATCCCTGTTGAAAATCCATGGCAGCCCACTGTCTGGAGGAAAATATTGACACACTGGCATATGGGTGACAAATGTGCAATGCATATAAGTATATGCCTATAGATTAGATATTGATGTAGATGTAGATGTAGATGTAGATATAGATATAGATATATTAGATATATAGCTATATATGCAATGCAATTTCTGCTTCCCGCATGCAATTAATAAAGGAGAACTCCAGGAGGGCACATTAGCAGTCATCCCCTCTCTTGGAAAGGTTGTTGTCCAGAATATTTAGGAATGCTGTTACCTGCTTTGTTAGCCCCCTCTGCTGCCCCTGCTCATGTTGTGGTGTGACATGGGGATATCAGAATGCCTGTCACCTTGTGCCACCACTCTGACTGAGCTGCAGCAATGGGCAGTGGTGGATCCCCAGGGATGAGCACAAAGCCATGACATGAATGCTGCAATCTCTGTGCAGCAGGAACTGTGACCACTGCTATTTTACAATAAATTAAGTTGGGGAATGAAAATGAAAAACCTTTCCTGAAGAAAAAGGAAGCAAGTTGTGGAGTTGTTGTGTGAAGGGACACCCTTTTGCCCATGTAAGGAGAGATTGTTTTCCCAAGAGCACAGGATGCCTTTACACAATCAGGGCTGTAGAACTTGCAAAACAAATTGTATGGCAGGTTATTTAATCAAACATCTATGACAAATGAATTAGAACATTAGTTAATGGAGATAGGTATGAGATTTAAAATTTGTTTCTCTTTGTTCTACAACCTAGTAGACCACTCATTTTTAATGCCTCCTCAATGTATGAAATCACTGTAGTGTCCATTATGCTGCTTCAGGAATTTTGAAGGCTGGAAAAATACTCTTCTTGGGACATGTGTTTGACTTCAAGGGGGATTTTCATACACTTAATGTTAGCTGCTGACATACTTTGTTGCACAGAAGCCTGAGTAACAAGGTGTTAGTAATAATTATTGTTCTCTGAAAACATGCAAAGAGCATTCAGGAAAGGTTGAGCTTAGTATTCAAGCGTTGAATAATCCAAAAGGTTATGCTATCATATAATAAAATCAGAAAAAAAAAAAAAAAAAGCAAGCACTTTCTGGCAACATTCTGAAATACATTATTCAGTTCTAGAAAGGCATCAGAATTTATTTCATAGTTTTAGAATGGATTTTATAGCTACATAGAATTTTCCACCACTGAAAACCTCAAAGGACTTTATAAACCAGGACTGAATTTTATCTCCTGGTTATAGGATACATAGAGCTGCTGTATTCAACACTGGTCCAGTTTCTTACAAGCATCTCTTTGGAACAAAAGCCAAGTCACTGCTTTTGCAAAGTACCATCTGAAGTACCATGTGCAAGTCCCGTGAGGTCCCCTCCCATCCTCTGCCCTAATCTTCCTACCTGCATATTACTGTCTACATGTTTCCTTCCTAGCTACTGGAATAAAGAAAACCTGATCAAATTTTAGAGGGCAAAATACTGAATGTATGAATCAAAAGAATAAAATTAAGATTGATTGCAGTAGACTCAGACTTTATCCAGAGATGTTAGTGGTATTAGTTTTAAAAATCAGTGAAGTAATAATGATTAAAAAATCTTGTAAAATAAAATTGAATAGTGACATAAAACATTTCCCCTGAAATTGAAAAATAACATATTAGTATCTAGGACCTCATTTCTGAAAAAAAAATCATATAACCTTCAGTGGCTCCAGTTTTAAAGGTGACCTATTCTTATTTTACCATAAATTTTTTTAGGCAGCAGTTATTTCCACAGTAGCCCTGCCTCAGTGGGCAGAGAGGTTTGGAGTTTTGTAATGGCTAAAGTGCACATATAGCTTTGTCAGGACAGTGTAATTACATCAAACACCTGATCCAGCCAGATGATGATAAAACTACATGACTGAGGTTCCTTTCCTCCTGAGAAACCGAAAACCCACTGAGGTGTTGCTGCTGGTAAATATGTCTTAGAGGCTTTTCTGTCTCATTGTTCACCCACCTATTTGGCCTTACTGAAGAAGGATTTGATGAGAGAGAATTTAAAGTATTTTTTGGACAGTGGGCAACACAGACTGGTCTGATATTGCTTTTCTGAAGTTAGTTGGCACTGTGGATCTCTAAATAAATATAAAGTCATTCACAATCAAGCAGGCAAGAAAGAAATGACAAGTGTTTTGACAGTGCTCAAAATACTTTGAGGTATTTTTAGAATATTTCTGAGTCATATTAGCTTAACCTGTAATAGAATATAAATGAGCCCATATGGCAGAGATGTAATTATGTTCCATGTGAGAAATCCCTGTGGTAGATTTGGGGGAAAAAAACCTCACTACATGTGCCTTCTGGAGGGCACGATTTACACATGATTACCTACTCATTTGCATTGAGAAGAATATGAAGTAACACAATGCTAACAACACGGTAATGAAAAGGGCAAGCAAAGACTCCAGATCCCTGGGGGGGCTGATCCCTCTGACTGACATCCAGTTAGGAGCAGGGAATTCGTCCCTTTAGGGAGTACATTTTATGGAGCGATCTTTGATTATGTGGGCACAGTAATCACGAGTCTTAATTATTATTACTGTGAGAGAATGGGCTACAAATCTCCAGGGAATGTCTCTGTCACAGATACTTTGCTGGCGAATGCTGAAAATTAGTGTTTTCCCAAGGATCATTTTCATTCCAAGCTGATATTTAGCTGAAGTTTCTTTGACTACTAGTCATGAAACATTAAATATAGATTAGAGGCAGAGAGATGTTGAAAGTTAAAATTCACCGGAGGTGCACACCCGTGCACTTGAGAGACAGCCCCAAATGTTGTCCAGATGTTGTAGCAACAAGGCTGAGGGTTCCCAAGCTGCAGCACAGCCACAACAGAGGAGAAAGTGGATGTTTAGCATTCCACTGGCCTTCTGTTTAGTTTACTTGTAGTGCATTAATTTAGCAGAAAGTCCTAACAGCCTGTTAGCAGTAGATGTTACCAAGTGTACACTATCCTGAAAGAATGAAGAAATTCTTTTATAGCAATAAAGGGAGCAATTCAAAGCATGTAATTGATTTTCCACGTTTTCAAACTGTGATAAGACTAAGCTTTAGCAGCAGAAACATATGTTTGCAGTTTTGTCAATGTTCTTCAATGAATCTAAAAAAAAAAATTAAGGAACCTATAACTTATTGGTTAGATCGTTAACATGCATTGGGCATTTCAGTGGCTATTGAAGCATTTTCCAAGGGCATGTCATCTTCTAAACAGACTCAGAGGTAGTAGGGATTGCTTTTTGCCACAGGACATGTTTTTGTGATTATCTAAAATCGTTCTTTTCCATTAGGAACACCACAGAAGAACATCAAGGCTTTTTAGGCTAGCTATTGTCACGTTCGCATGCTGTCCTTCCTTACATCCTTTTCAGTCTGGAGGGGCAGAGAGGCAGCAGGGCAGGGCTCATTTCTGCTCCCCCCTGCAGCAGTCCCAGCTAACTACTGCACCCTGTGGTGTCTGACAGCCAGGCTGCTGCCCCAGGCCTTCACACCAGTAGTTAGGGGGCTCTCTGGGCCTCCCCACGAACATCCCTGACGACACCCACCAGAGGAACTCAGAGCAGAACCATCCAAACAAATTTTCAGAAAGGTTTTTGGGTTCTCCTGACACCAGAAAGAAGACAGCACAGAGTGCAAGGACCTTGAAGAGGTCACCTAGTAATGCTTGAAAAACAGGCCACCTACCTGTCCTCAGAAACTTTTCAATTTCAGATTTCTTCCCATCTTGAGTTATGAGAAACCTCAGATGCTTAGCATTTTCTTTCTGAAAAAAGAGTGGGCACATCCTCAGAATAACCTATTTATCAGGATATACAAGGGAGATACAGAAAATTTGAGTCCTATTCCTACTCTCTTGGCATTAGAGCAGACATGTGGACCTGAAACTTCAGTCCGCTTGGCATGCTAAGCCTGAACTGCAGACAGATTCCCACTGCATTTCAATAAATATTTGTGGAGAGTGATACAGGCTGAGATGGTGACACTCATCAGGACCCATTAAAGAACAGCAAAGTTTCCAGTAACCGAGGTAGCTGTGGTAGAGAAAAGAACAGAGGTTCATGTCCCCACATGTCATTTGCCTCAATTGGTCTGTTGGAAGATTTTCCAAAGTGAGAAGGAAACAACTTGGAGAGATGCCTGCCCACAGCCAGGAGGGAAGAGGGTGTTTGGAGTATGGGGGTAAGGAAACCATCTTCTGGCATGGTGAGGAGTTGGCAGGGCTGACTGAGAATCAAACAGGGCAACAGTAGGGCAGGGGGGAAAAATCCCTCAAAGACTAGAAGCAAGCTCATTCATGTTTGCTCCCTCAGGACAGCACAGAGCATCCCCCACAGAGCATGACTTCATAGCTTTGAAACTAGGTAAGCAAGCTCCAGAGAATAGGAAATGGGGATGCATCATTTTTGAGAAATCAATCTCTTTTTTTTACAAAACTGAAGTCTAAAGGTTTGAATTCGGGAAACAATGGAAGTACCTGAGTTTGTCACCATCACATTACTGTTGGGTTTTAGGTAGCAGCAGATGATGATCTTATTTGGCTTTTCATGGGCAAACATGGGCAGCAGAGATCAGCATCTGAACTGAGGCAGAGGCTGTGGTTGTGGCCTGGAGATGGAGGAAAGGGGACAGTAGAGACAAAGAGTCTGTCTGGGCTCCACAGGAGGGATGGTTCTTCTGCACCACTGCTGTACACCACTGTGGGTGATGCATTTGGAGTACCATGCCCTTCTAAAACTGAGGGTTTTTAGAACACTGCAGTGTGCTGAATGGCTGAGCAACATGCTTGCTGCTCCCTCTGCCAAAGGATCCAGCATCTTTGTAGAGTCACAAGGCTTTTCATCTATAAAGCAATTAAAATATGGGTGAACTCATTCTCTTATTTAATAAGACAGCATGGAAGAAACAGAAAACCAAACAAAATCCCCAATGGTTGTTCTGTCCCATCCCTCCTCCATATGTGTCTCCTCCTTTTCAAAAGCTGTGCACAGGGAAAACAAAGAAGGAACGTGGTTCCCTTCCCAGGGCTTAGAGGAGCTGTGTGCAGTGCCTCTCCAGGCACTGCTCTTTACATGGATACACGATCAGTGGCTGCACACACCAGCTCTGCTCCACATCTGTGCAAATACTTGTGCAAGGTGCAAAGAGATACCATGGGCCATGCAAAGCTCCCATTATGGAGATGATGGGAATGGAGGGTACTCAGCTACAAATATAACCAAACCCTTCTCAGCTATTTCTGGTTTCTACTCTAAATTTGCGCTTAAGAACTCCAAACAAGCAGAGCTCTCAAGCAACAACATGGCTCAACAGATAGGAACTTTATTTTGACTGCTTCCTAGCCTACTTTTTTGTTTTGTTTTGTTTTGTTGGAGTTTGGAAAATAATTTTTTTAAAAGAGAAAGAAAAAAGGGAAAAGATACAGGAACCGTGTATGCTTCATTGCAAATGCTGCTCATGTAATTCTCTTTGAAGTGTGCAGCAAAACTCCTTTGTAGGTTAATGAGAACAGGATCAGGCCCTCCACAGTGAACTTGTGCTGAGAGCAGATAAGATCTTGAATCATTCATAGCCAAGCATGTTATTTGTGCAACATGGGCAGGCTGAGTCAATCTCTGAATATTTTTAATGGGTGTCAACATGAAGTGTTAATTCCACAAATTAAGTTGTTTTGCAGTTTGCCTGTGCCTGCTCTCCAGGCTGTCTTCACAAATGGTACACATCCACTCATTGGCTGCGACGGAAAAGCTATTTCCAGAACTGCTGCAAGAAAACAACACTTCCGAGAAAATACAACATGTGACTTTTACAAAGAATTGTAAAACCAAATGATAGCAGAAAATCCTGCTAGACATTCAGATTGTCAGCACAAACAGAAATAAAAGTAACCCAATTTCAAGCAGAGATTATTACCTTTTTTTTTTAAGGACCCTAAAATCAAAACAAGTATTTGGTTACTGATCATTTTTGAGAAACTAATCTCTTTTTTTACAAAACAGAGGACTGAGGTACTGAAGTACTCAGATGCTTAAATAATGTCTGCCCCTGGATAGTACCTACGTAACCTTAGTAAACAGGGTCAGAAAAACACTGAAAACATTTTGAATTCTGATGAAACTAACTAACTAACTATAAACAACTTCTGAATGAAAAATCTTTATTTTTGACTTTCCCCTTCTCTGTTCCCAGGATCTCCATGCACTTCCTAATGCATCTTGAAGCCAAGATGAAATTACAGCCCTCAGGAGGCCAACAGGAGGCTCACAATTGCCTGTTGCCTTCAGCAGAGACGGGATTTTACTCTTACTGTAAAGATATCTTAAAAAACACTGGGCCCAGCTGCCCACTTCTATGGAAATAGTCAGCTGGAAACATAGCAAAGCCTACCACACAATTTCCTTTCCATTCTCCCCTGCAGGGAGATTTTTAATCTTGGAGTGGAAAACAGGATCCAGGGAAACCTGTGGAAGCCTTGTGGTTGCCATCTAGAGAAAGCTGGCTCTGGCTGGGCTCCTGGCCCTGCCCTGCTCCCCATCCCAGCATTGCCTCAGCCCTGGGTTTGCAGCCCACTCTGCTTGTCCCTCTTCCATGATGCAACAACAAGGCTTTGTCTTGTTGGGGTTCCGAAACACCCAGACAAGCTGTCTCCCTGCCTCCACCTTCCATGGCTCTGGGGCATGTGCTGGAGGACCTGCCCTTGGTTTCTGCATGCTCTGGAAAGCCTTTCCCTTCCACATCTGAGCTATGGTGCTCTTCAGCTCCTGTTGGCAAGAGAGGCATAAATCCTGCACTGCCACAAGTTCCCAGTTCAACGTCTCCAACCTGGCCCGTGCAGACAACCATCTCTTAGTGCCTTCCCCTTTTGCAGTCCCTCCTCCTCCTGCCTCTCTTGACCTTTCCTTGCCTGCACAACACAGCCAGCTGCCTGCCCAGGCCCTGATTTCCATCTCTCTCCTCCATATCCTCACATCTGGGGAGAGCCCCAACAAAACACCAAGGACTCCAGGCTTAGCAGCGCTCAGCACAGCACTCCCCATTTGCTCTCACACCTGGGCTGAGAGCTGGTATACTTCAGCACTCCAGAACTGCAAATCTTTGTGTCAGGAAGTGGAGGTGGTGCTCAGACACCAAGTTAAATCATCCCAGTTGCAAGGCTTTACTGGAATTGGTTAGATCCATTTCCTTATAATGAGCACCACTTGCTTCTATTAACTTTGTTAACAGTGAAGTGCTCAATCCTGCAAAATGCTAAACCTTTAAGCAGGTTGCAAAATTTTCTTTTACTTCCCTCAGAATTAGAATAGCTATTTTCTTAATTAAGAAGTAAATAAATAAACTACTTGCAGTCTTTTAAGAAACAGCTTCATGCTAAGAGGAGACTAATTACCCTCCCCATTCACAGAAAATAAAAGCAAAGCTTTCACCATTACAGAAAAAATAAGTACTGAGAAGTTAACAAGAGTCATTGCAAAATCTGACTTTGTGATGAGCTGGTTTTCCTGCAATTTTTTCATTCACAGAAATATTTTGAGAAACCCACCTTGAGGTGTGTCGGCTTTTCTGTTATTATTTCCTCTTTAGATGCAGTTGTAGATGAGTAGGCTATAAATGAAACACTCATTTTCCTGAAGGCAATCATAAAGGTGTGTTGCAGCCTTTCCTTCTCAATTTCACATGGAGCGAATTTACCACAATGGACAGTAATATTTTAATTTGAACAACTGGAAAATTCTTACCTGCCCACTCTGTACTCTCAGTATTAACTCAAGATCACCTCCTTTGGGACAGTATTTTTGCTCATATTTAAAAGTGAAATGTCATGAATAAACTGTCAAACACCTTGAGAGTAAGTAACTTCTCTGTTTGGACAGCAATGATTTTGTGATGAACATGCTGCACACTGCACAGTCAATTCTCAACAATAAATGAGATCTGACCAAGTTATATTCTGACAATGGCTGGAGCAAGGAAACTTCCAGAGGAGTTACCTGAGAGTAACGGGCAAGAGAGCAGCAGCAGGATGGGGATGTTGTAATAGCACATACTGCCTGTAACTTCCTCCATCAAATGCAGGGATTAAGAGCAGCCAGGATAATCTCCACCCTAGGTAGGTGGGGGGAAAAAACAAAAGATGATGCCAGCACATGGATTGGGCAGCCAGGAAAATGAGCCAATTCAGGACAGCCTCAGCCAGTCGGATTTTCGTGGAGTTTGCAGGTAAAGGCCAACACTACCTCTGAGTGAGAGTGACAGACCAGTGCCCAGGGGAGCTACAGGCACAGAACCACAGATGGGCAAGGTGCCAGGTGGGGGCTGGCATGCTCTTGTGTTGCTCAAAGGGACTGCACAGTCCTGTGGCTGGCAGTCCTGCCTTTCTGTAGTGTTCTGTAGTGGTAGTGAAGCTCAAAAAAAGCAATAGTTTGAGTTACCAGTAACAAAGCAAGAGTACTTAACCTGAACAAGACAACATGAGTAGCCACAGAGCATCATTGAGCCATACTTTCAGTCTCACAGGTAAACACAGCCAGTGAGACTAACACTGAGTCACAGGATGTAAAACAGTTATACAAACAAGTATGCAAGAAAACAGCATCATGACATCTCCCCTGAGGGATACAGGACATTTTCATTTTCTTGTCATCAAACTTTCTTTGTCATTAAACTAGCCCACAAATATTTCTAAATTTGTGTTGCAGAAAGTAATTAATATTAGCCAAGATATACTCAAACTCGGCCAAAAACCCCTTCTCTTTCACCCAAAAGGATGCTCCTGATACCATAAGGAGGACAAATTCCACTAAACGTGCTGCACTTTTGACATAGGGTAGCATTCTATGTTAGCCTAGAATAACACCTTATTAAATGCTGCAGACCACTAATAATGCAACCATCCAAATGTCAGCTAATTGCAAATAAAAGTCTATGACTTCAGCACTTCTGAAGAAGTGATTTCTAAGATAACCCATCAAAAATACTTTACATGGTGGCTGACAGAAGCTTCCCAATGCAGCATGTTTTCATCAGTTTAATGGTTATTGTGAGGTTTTCACCTTGGTGAAGCTCAGTCATGCCCAATACTTTTCACACACTGCAACAAAGCCTTAGGATACAGGGAGAAGGCAAGGCTTGTGGGGACCTAACTTCATGAGAGGTCAGTAGCTGAATGTGGGTCTGGGTCTTCATTAAGTGTTGTCTGAGTGGAAAACTAGAGTTTATTTACTCAACCTCAAGATAAGCAACTTAATGCTGCTGATTTGAATGCAAACAAGGGCAAGACCTCATGCCTGGAAGACTCTCTGATGTGGTTACACTGGCAGCTTAGAATAAACACAAGTTGGGATCTGAAACACAGTTGTCATGGCCTACAAATTCAGCATGTTTTAAAGTATTTAATTTTTTTTAAAGCATTGTCTCCAACTAAACTATCAAAGTGGTATTGCTTTTATCTGGAAGATGTTACACTTGCAATTACGTATTGTTTACTAAAGTCTGTTTTGCTAATTCACTGAAATCTCTCCTATGTGACAGAAGTTACATTTGCTTCTCCATTTAGTGACCTCAAATGACAAAAGGTGCAGAACGAATTTAAGTTGGCATGTAAATGCAATTATGCCTTTCCTTTTTTCTTACAGGGCTTATCTAGTCTGCTTTAACACCATCACTGGGTGGTGATGCTGTTTAACCATTCACAAATGAATTTGGGGCTCAATGCTTGCAATGTGTCCAGGACCTAATCCTGGCATGCTTAGTTTGTCCTTAAGAAGCTATTTCACATCTTAAAATGTTTGTAGACTTCTAAAAACTAAACTGTGGAAACCAAGGCCTCAGCTGTAAAACAAGTCTTGCTTCCTAAACCTGCTAACCCATTTTTAAATTACTACTATTATTAAAGTACTACAATTTCAAAATTGATCAGGAGCTTCATAACAAAGCATTTCTCTTTTGTGCTGTAAACACAGAAACAGTAAAGGGGTCAGTCAAAAGCAAGAAAAAACTAAGTTCTCTTTCTCCAAATGAGTGTGAATAATTGTCTAAGCCTTACAGCTCAACTGAACAACAGAGGCAAGAGATTTACAAATATTAAAAACTCTCACAGCATAGACACAAGAGCAACCCTCTCTTCTAATGGGTCTAAGCACATTACTGACTTGAATTTTTGAATTGACATTTGAAATCAGAATCCATATGATCCATTGACCCCAAGTTTGCACAACATGCAGAGCAATCATGCTCTGGGTCCAGCAATGCAAACAGCAACCAATAAAATCTAGGAGCATTAAAAGGGAGAGTGAGGCTCATATTGAGATTTTGCACAGTATTGCCAGTCATGTAGTGCTGTCATTGCAAACATCTACCAAATAAAATACAATTCTAGTGCCTGAGTACTAGAAGATAAATTCATGACAAAAACAGAGCTTTACCTCAGTTTCCTCATTTTTTAGGTAAGTGTTTAAATGCTTGATTTAGCACCTCTTCATCTGTCTTGAGTTTTGCTAGCTGAAGCTCCTTCTGAGGCCATGCAGCACTGGAGTGGAAGATTATGTCACACAAATGCAAACTTATTGCAAGAGTATTCTCAATAATTTTAAAGTGTGTCATGCCAAACTCAGGATTACTTTCTCTGGTCAGCTTCACAGTGCACACCTTTTAAAAAGAACTACAGTGTCATTCTGGAAGTTGTCTCTCATGGCTGGGATTGGCAAAAGACTGATGAGATACTAGCCCATAGCCTATTTTGAAAAACACTCATCATGTAAATAAACTCTTACCTAGTTATCAACCCTTTGAATAACAATTTTTTTTTAAAGTGCAAAGAGATGGCAGCAGAAGGGTGGGCATCATCCAGAGGGCAGATTTGAGCCCCACTAGCTTTCAGTCTTGTCCCTCTATTGAAGAAAAAACAAAACCAAACACAACACAAACACACACAAATATGTGCATATACCAGAGATTTTGGGCATTACTACATGAACAAACCAGAAATCCTACTCCTTCCCAATAGGATTTGTTATGGAAACAGCATATAATTTCATTCCAATACCACAAATTTGCCACTACATTAAAGAGTATTACTGTTACTGAAGGATGAACAGTAAACCAACATCCCCAGCTCTTCAAGCTACAGCCCTCTTCAGGGGAATGGTGATTTTGAGTGTCCCTTTGTTTCAGGGTATAAATATACTCCATGAGAGAAAGCAAAGCTGCTGAGTATGGAATGCCTAAACAAGAACTTCAGTCCAAAAAACTTTGTTATATCAAGTTTGTTCTTATATTAACCTTGTCAGGGACAAGAGAAATGGGGGGGGGGCGAAACTGCTTCTTTGTATACTGATACTTTCTACTTACTGTATATTGATACTTTCTCTGGCTACCATGGCACATCAGTCACCCAGATTATGTTGTAAAAACCCCCATCTAAACCCCCTGGAGCAATGGACAGATTTCCTTTTAACAGTAAACCATTACTGATGCCCCATACAACAGATATCTTTGTATCTTATTAATAAAGCATCTGAAATACCATTATGTGTTGAGAAATCAAATATAAAAAGGTGGATGAGCTACACAGACAGCACCACAGCATTCAATGATGACTGTGACCATTGCAAATTACTGCCCTGTGAAGGGTCACAAAATTGCAAAAAAATTTTTATAGCAAACCAAAAAGCAAACAAAAAAGCAGGGGGTGCTCTTTCAACAGATTTATGAACATATTGCACTCTCTAGTATATTTATTAAAATAACCAAGATTGAACATGGAGCTTTAGTTCTGAAAAAAAAAAAAAAATCCAGAGAACTGAAGGGGATCCATATCTGCTGCAAATCATGAACTGTAAATACTGACATTTTACTTCTTGTAGAAAAAAATCCATTATTCATTTCTGAGAAGTATTTTTAAAAATTTGCCTTCCCATCTTTAACATAAATTGCAACATCTCTGCTACAAATGAATGTGCTCTCCCATCCACAAATAGATCATATACATTGTTGCAAGAAGAGATTAGCCAAAAGGGCCGAAATGTAATTACAAACTAACCAAATAGAATTCCATTGCCACGAAAGTGAATGGCTTGTACTTCAGGTCATTAGCAGAGTGCTGATCAGCACAATTTAAAATCCCAAAATACCCCCCAAAAAGGAGGAAAAAAAAAAACCCAACAAAAAACCTGAGGAGGAAAAAAATATGAGAAAAATGTCCAAATATCTGAGAAAGGAGGAACTATGTTTGTGTAGAACAAATTTTAAAATAATGAGAAAACCCTGCCCCCTTGTCTCACCTTAGAGAAATTCTGGCAAGCTTCCCTTACTTCTCTATGGCTGTTTATGCATCATGATTTGAATAAAGTAAACAAGCCAAAAATCATTTGTATCTGCCTCCAGATCTACAGAAAGAAATGCTTTACTAGCTTGTAACACTAAAAATCAAAAATCAAGTTTGATAATTAACCAGTCTTTCCTAATAAACCCACACTTACCGAATGGCACTTCAAACAATGAACTACAGAAAAAAAAGAAAAAGAAAAGTATTGTGTTGAAAGGTTAAAGAATGTGTGTACTTTCCATAAACCTGAAATGCTTCCATGAACATTTAACTCTGGATTAACCAAACAGTCAAAATTCAGGAAATAAAACTATTTTACTCACTAAAGCATTCTGAGAATATTGCAAGATAATTTGAGTGTCCTTTTAAGCACCGAGGGTTAAAAAAAAAAAAATAGGAAAATGAGAAGAAAGGCTAAGTTGTGAGAACTCTTTTCTGCAACCAAAAAAAAAAAAAAAAAAAAAAAAAAGAAAAAAAAAACCACAAACCCCCACCAAACCCACCAAAAAAGAACTGGTGAGCTTCTTTCTTCTCCTGCCATATAGCAGATCTCTTCTTGGATTTCACACCACTGACCATACCCTGTCAGAGATCTTGAACAGTTTACATTACTTCTTTTGAAGGATTAATCTAGACTGGCCCAGAGATAAAAACCAAAATGCACAATGAATTCCTACACTGAATTCCAGCTTGTTACTGTGAACTCAACATAAGAAAAGAAAAAAGGAATCCCACACATCTTGTAGTATATACACTGCTTTCACACAGTATGAGTTAGAGGAATACGTAAAGGGACAAGCTACTTTTGTACAAAACCTCAATTTATTTCAGAGAAATTAAAAATATGGTATTTAATATATATAAATTTCTATTCCTCTATAAATATAGATGATCTTGTGATAATGAACAGAAATAAATGCATACCAAATTAAAATAATTTTGCATTTCAGGGTATGGTAGCCATAGATAATGTTTATGAACCTAAATACAGGCATTTGTAATATAAAATAAAGTTTAAAACAATACAATCAGGAGAGAAGCATTCTGCTGTTTTTCATACAGAGGTCTACATATTCAAATGCATCTGCTGAAAGTTACAATTTTGTCTTTGACTTTTTAAATGTATTAGAAGCACAATCCCACACACCCAGGAGCATACAAGGTAGATGATATACTGCACACATGGTATTTTATCCTTGCAGTATGCAATGTTATTTCTGTACCGAAAAAAGAGGGGAAAAAAGACAGCAGAGGCTCTTTCAGGTCTCATGTCTCACCAGAATGCTTAAGCATTCTGCTTTACTGTTTTCCTTTCCATTGTTTTTACCACTGGCAAAAATCATCACACCCTCATAATGTGTAATGATTTAAATCTCAATGAATTAAAATTCAGAGGAATGGCAATGGCTCCAATGTTTCCCATATGAAGAGCCGGTGTATGAATATAACTAGGGGGCAGGGAGGAAACAAACAAAAGCCCCAAACTGAATGCTGCGTTTTATTCCGATGAAGCTCTTTTCACTGAGCCCGTATTTCCTGATCCTGCTGACCCCAGCCGGCAGCAGCCCGGCGGGGAGGGACCGGGGCAGGCGGCGGTAGGAGCACCCGCGGGGCGCCCCCGGACTGGAAAGTGGGCTTAGAAAAAAAACCCAGCAGGAGGGAATCTCGGTGTATCTCTGCCGCCATCCACCTCCTGAGCCACCGGAGGTGCTACAGGTGCGGCGGTGTGAACCCCAACCCGTACACCGAACCGGGCCAACAGCTCCCGAGCCGTGCGCGGCACGGTCAGACCCGGCCACCCTGGCGGGCGGCGGCCGCCCCAGTCCCGGGCACCGGGAGGGGCTCTCCCCGCTCAGAGCGGCCGGCCCCGAGCACGGCTGCTGTTTGTACTCCCAGAAAGGCTCGGCGCGGGCAAGCGGGGCCGGGGCTCGGCGCAGCGCCGTCCCTGCGCCACGCTCGGGCACGTCCCCGTCCTCCCGGTACGGGACCGGGCAGGGTCAGTGCTCCCCAGACGGGGCCGGGGCCGGGACCGCGGCGGGAAGCGGCGCTCCTCCCCATCCCCACCCCACGCTACCGCGGGCGGGCCAGGGCCGGGACGCAGCCCGGGTCAGGAGGCGCCCCCGGCCGCAGCCCCGCTCCGGGCCCTCCTGCTCATGCAGCTGAAATTCCAAGCAAAGCCATTACAAAACCTATGTGGGGGAGAAGACGGGGATTTGTTTTCGATTCTTTTACCGGGAGCTTTACCCATCCTTCCCTACGAAATAAAAATCCAAAGCCTTTTTTCCTTTAAATTAAAAAAAAAAAGAAAAAAGAAGCGGGGTGGGGGGGGGTGATAAGCGAGGAAGGAAAATCCGCAAACGGGTTAGAAGTGTCCTAAATAATTAAAAAAAAAAAAAAGTGAGTTTTCTTGTAATTTAAATACAAATATACTTACAAAATCTTACAGAGGCTATTTACATCCCTCTCCCCCAACCTGACAGTGCGTTCAGCTCCTACAGGAGACAGCCCGAGCAGCACGGGGAGGGCAGAGCCTGGAGAGCCCAGGCACTGGGGTCTCCCTAGCTCGTCCTCCGCTCCCCGCCGCCTGATGAAGCCACTTGCAGTCCCAAAAGTTTGCCCAGGCAGGATAAGGAGCTGCTTCCCGAGGCAGAGCCTCAGTCCTCCGCCTGCCCGCATCTCCCTAGCCTGGCAAGCAGGGGTCTCAGACCGTGGTCTCGCCCTGCTTGCTGTTGGTGAGCCTGGTGTAAAACTTCCTCCAGGAGTTCAGGGTTTTCCCAGACCAGATCCAGAAGCCCGAGGTGATGCCCACGATTAAGGTCATGAGATACTTGATCATGAAGACAGTGAAGTCGGGGCTCATGGGCGGGTGGTGGCCGCTGTGGTTGTTGGGGCAGGGAATGGCATAACTCTTACAGCTCTGCGTGACCCAGCTCCTCTCCCACTGTTCCCTAAAAGCTTGCTCGTAAAAATAGCAGGCAATGACGATGGTGGCCGGCA
This sequence comes from Haemorhous mexicanus, assembly GCF_027477595.1. Lineage (NCBI taxonomy): Eukaryota > Metazoa > Chordata > Aves > Passeriformes > Fringillidae > Haemorhous > Haemorhous mexicanus. Next base: position 23,057,460 of record NC_082341.1, on the reverse strand, counting down.
CCGTGTAGAGGACGCTGAAGATGCCTATCCTCACCATGAGCTTCTCCAGCTTTTCTGTCTTGGTGCCGTCATGCTTCATGATGGTCCGGATCCTGAAGAGGGACACAAAGCCAGCCAGCAGGAAAGAGGTGCCGATGAACAGATAGATGAACAAGGGGGCCAGCACGAAGCCCCTCAGGGCATCCACGTTGTTGATGCCCACAAAGCAGACGCCGCTGAGGACGTCGCCATCCACTTGTCCCAGAGCAAGGATGGTGATCGTCTTGATGGCCGGCACGGCCCAGGCGGCCAGATGAAAGTACTGGGAGTTGGCCTCAATGGCCTCATGGCCCCACTTCATGCCAGCAGCAAGGAACCAGGTAAGGGAGAGGATGACCCACCAGATAGAGCTGGCCATGCCAAAGAAGTAGAGCATCATGAAGAGGATGGTGCAGCCCTCCCGCTTCGTGCCCTGCGCCACGGTGCGGGAACCGTCCTCGGCAAAGCGCTCGTTGCAGACCACCCTCTCCTCCAGGAGGAAGCCGGCGATGTAGGCCACGGCCACCGCCGTGTAGCAGCCTGAGAGGAAGATGATGGGCCGCTCGGGGTAGCTGAATCGCTTCATGTCCACCAAGTAGGTGAGGACGGTGAAGAGGGTAGAGGCACAGCAGAGCACGGACCAGATGCCGATCCAGGTGCGGGAGAAGCGCAGCTCCTCGGGCCCGAAGTACATGAGCCCGTAGAGGCGGCCGGGCTCGCAGGGCGCCCCGCAGTCCTTCTCTCCCAGGAAGCGGTAGTTCAGGTAGGACGGCACCTTCAGCGCCCGCGGGCAGGTGAAGCGCCCGCGGGGCTCGCCGGACCCCGGGCCCCCGGCGCCGCCGCCGGCGCCCCCGCGGTGCGGGTTGCTGGTCCAGCTCTCGGGGCGCAGGGCGGGCGTGGGGGTGCCGCGTTCGGAGGCGTTCTGCCCCACGCAGAGCTCGCCAGCCCCGTGCACCGGGAACTTTTCGCAGCGCAGCGTGTCGGGCCACTGGAAGCCGAACTTGTTCATGAGGGCCTCGCAGCCCTGGCGGGCCCGTTCGCAGAGGGAGCGGCAGGGCGGCAGGGCCTGCTCCAGCACGGTGCACACCGGCGCGTACATGGAGCACAGGAAGAACTTGAGCTCGGCCGAGCACTGCACCTTCACCAGCGGGTAGAACTGGTGCACCTCCAGCCCCGCGTCCTCCTGGTTGGTGTGGCCCAGCAGGTTGGGCATGATGGTCTGGTTGTAGGCGATGTCAGTGCAGAGAGGGATGGAGATGGGCTGGCAGTAGCCGTGGTCCGGGATGGAGATGCCCCTCTCGCCGTTGTACTGCGACGCCGGCAGCTGCCCCCCGGCCGGGAGCGCCGCCGCCCACAGCAGCACCAGCAGCAGCCGCGGGCACCGGCCGCTGCCAACTTCCCCGCCGCCGCTCACCGCCGGCCCGCGCCGCTCGGCCATGCTCAGTCGGTGCCGCCTGCCCTGCCGGGCTCCCGCCGCCCCGCCGCCGCCGCCGCCGCTGCTCCTCCCGGCCCGAACTTGCGACTCATGAAGGGAGCGGCGGGCAGGGACGGGGCAGCCCCGGCCGCCACTCACGCGGCCGCGGAGCGCAGCGCGCAGCTCTGCCCGCACCGGCGGCAGCGTCCTCCGCGCCTCCGACTACGGCCGCCGCCGCCGCCTCCGCCGCCGCCGCCTGACCATTTGTGCCGGCCCCTCGAGCCCGCGCCCCTCGCCTCGCCGCGCCGCGCTCCCTCCGACCGGTTTCCAGGCGCCCCGCAGTCTGCTTCACCGGAGGGAGGAGCCTTGAAACCGACGCCGAACTTTCCTGCGTAAGGGACCGTCTCCCAACGCCTCACCCGGGGGCGGGCGCAGGCGGGCGCGGGGCTGCCCCGCGCCGCGCACAAAGGCGGCGGGGGCGGCGCTGGGGAAGGGGCCCCGCCGCGGGGGGGTGACCGGGGGGACGGGGCTGCGCCGCGTCGGTCGGCAGCGCGCCGGCCGCGGCTGTCCCGGGGCTGTTTCTGGATTCCCCGCTGATGACGATTGTTGAAGCTGTTGAGCGCGCACCCGGACTGGGCCGGAGCCCGTCACCCTCGGTGCCCGCCGCCGTGCGAGCAGCCGGGCTAATCCCGGGCGGGGGAATCGATGTTTGGCACACAGCAAAGGGCAGGATTGGAGGAGGGTTCCGCGGCAGTGTCAGGACTCTGCTGCGGAGAGCAGTGCGCAGTGGGGGTGTCTGCAACTCTGAAATGTGGGAGACACGCTGCGGTCACTTGAGGTGCGGGCAGGAGCACAGACCAGGTCCTGTCAGGGCACAGACCGCGATGTCGCACGTCGCACTCACGATGATACTGGAACTGCTAAAACTCGCCTCTCCCCAGAGACACCAAGTAACTCGCTACCGAGCTATTGCCAGTGTGTTATCTGCGCCTTCCTCCCAGCGTGTTATCTGCGCCTTCCTCCCAGCGTGTCCGCAGCAGCAGCCCGACGTACGAAAATAATCCCAATAGGGCTTTCTCATTTCCCTTCCTCTCTCTGCGGGGTGGGCAACTATTCCAGTGTGACTCATGTCGAATGCTGTATAGGGTTTTTTGAAAATTCTTGCTATATTCTGGGGAGGGGGTGAATAGGCATACAGTGACCGCCAGCAGTAGCCATTTTTATATGTCTGAAGCCCCATTGCACAAACAGAATGGAGGCCCTGTTGGCTCTCCCAAAATGCATAGTCCAGAAAAACGATGAAGGCTGAATAGGGCATTTACTGTACTCATTGGAACTGAATAAGAATAATAAAGTGTGCTCCTGGAGAGAAGAACCCTGCCCTGTTCTCCAGACATTCAGTAATTAAGCCTCTCCATCGTGTGTGCAAATGTTCTCATATTTGTCTGAAGGTTCATTCTACCATTCGGAGCTGAAGCAGGCATGGAACTTCTCCCACCAGCTGTCTTCCTTCTCTGCACCATGCTCCCATCCTTTTTGCCTTACATGTTAATTGAACTCCAAAAATCCATTAGTAGCAAGACAGCTCCAGCATTTATTTCTAGCTGTCAGAGGTGGCAAGGGTTAATAAAAGACATCCGTATTTCTTGGATAGCTATAGATAAAATTTGGACCATGCTATTTAGGCCACTTTCTTTCTCCCAGCAGAACTGTCCCACATTCAAACTAATTAATAGCAAAATCTGTGCTGTGTAACGACTGCAGGAGTGGGATCATGTTTAGAAATTGCACATCCTTAAAAATGTCGATTGCTGATGTCCTTGTTTACTGAGGTTCATTGAGTTCTGCCAAGAACTCTCTTCTCAGAGGACCATAGTTCAAAAATCATATGCACAAATACCTTTTTCCATCTTCTGCTGAACAGTTTGATTCCTTAAATATTGTATTTATAGTTTGAAGCAACAGATTTTTCTGTTCAGATCTACATCAGTAATTAAAATTATTAACTTCTTTCTAGCACAAACCTATTTATATTCAGCCCTAGATAGCAGTATTGTTTCCCTGTTCATCCTAAAAAAACCTGAACATTGGATCTTTAGATCAGAATAAGTATTATCCATGCTCCTTCTCATAGGCAATGAGTGTGAATTTCTGACTAGTCTTGGGAAGCCTCCTTGGCTTTCTGTCTGTCCTCGTTAGACCTGGGGACACATCACACAGTGCCGGAGAGGTAATTAAGATGCCCAAGTGCATCATCAGTTGATTGAAATTCTACCTACTGGGATCTGCATGTGAAATATTAAGGAAACATTTCTCAAACCGAGAAACAACATTTCTAACAACCTAGATGATTGTTCTAGGAGAAAGACCAGTGTATACAGATACGGTTTGAACATGTGCATAATAGATTTTTTCAGATCAGCTAGTACAGAAGGAAAACTAGACACATTTTTGGATTAACAAGCTAATTTCTTTTTTTTTTTTTTTTTTTTTTTTTGGTTCTGAAGCAGTAACTATCTAAATGCAGTAATTAGCTAAAAGCTAAACACAGCTTGAGAAAAACTACTTCAAGTTCAGATGTATCAGTGAGACCAGCTCAGAAAGAATAAGTGGAAATGGGATGGAGGTGGTATTGTGGGGAGAACAAGGGTTAAGAGCTGGTAAATTCAGAAAAGTTTCTAGGACTTGCTCATTTTAAGTGTGTAGTGATTTTTCACATAACAGAAGACAATCCTGTGTGGAAAGAATCTTCCCAGAAGCACTTGTCCTACATTTCAAACACCCCAAACCACAAAACTCATCATTAAAGCATAATCCTTTGTGGCCCAAAACACCAGATCAGTTTAAACCGTGTCTGAGCAAGAAATGCAAGATGTGTTTTGATGCCCATCCACTACTACAGCAATGAACACCCCCTGCCATCAAATCACCAGCATACTCTGGTCTTACATTTGATGTTCCACGGCTGTACTTCATCCAGTGCACAGCTGCATTCCTTGTAGTTCTACTGCTGAAAACGACCAGCATCAGCTCCTGGAGGCAATCTCCACAGACCAAACAAACCACTGTGCTGTTTGTGAGGGAATCTTTCTCACAAAACAGATATTCCCCCACTCCTTTCAGACCTGATCCTTCAGGGAAGCTACAGAACTTGGCTCACAGAAGTGCGCATAGGTTTCATAAGTCTGCCCAAACTGTTGGACTCAGTAGAGATGCTGGTCTGATACTACATTATAATTTCCTTCTACTTCACTAATTTACAACACTGCCCCCTCCCACTTACCCCTCTCCAAATCAACAGACTGTAATTGGTAATTGTTTCTTATTTCTGCTTAGCTAAAAAATGCTATTTTTTCCCCATCATTAACATCATCAATATTCTCTCTATTCTAAAGCTATCATCTTCTTCCTGTCAGAGCTGGTGTAATTAATAAATATCTTAGGAAATGGTAGGCAATCGCTCTTAGCTGAAAGGTGATTTTAATCCACAGAAAAATGTGACCAAAAGTCTGTCTTACTTTTCCATGTATATGTCTTGGTCTACACAAAATATACAACTTCTTCATGCAAGCCCAGTGCTGCATATCATATCCACAGGACTGGATTCCTGTGTGTCTCCCCTGTTCTTTTAATGATGCCTTAGGTGTCCATCATAGGTGACAGCTGGAGAGAGGAGACTGGACTGGATGCCTCCTTTGCTCGGGTCAGTATGACAGTAATCATGTTCTTACAAAGACACACAGTGTATTTCTTAAAGCACAGGCACTCTTCCCCCTTGCCACGGAAAGACAATCTTCAATTCTAAAAGAAACAAAAATTTGGGCATTGAATAATAATAAAAAGGAATTTCAGCTTTTACTTCAAAACAATATGCAGATGTTACTAGGTATAGTAGCCATTAGGGGAACTTAGGACTCTGGTAGGTAGGCAGACTATGAGATTTGGCCTCTCACATTCTTTATGTACCAATACTATCCTTAGAGTGCTGGTTTGTGCTTGCTTTCCTTGTTATGGGAGATGGGGAATTGTCTGGGGAAAAAAAAAAGTAGTTATGTAAATCTTTAATTTTGTAAAGAAACAAAGCAAAAAGTCATCAGGATTTTCTTGTTTTCCTCTATGTGACTGGCAGAAATAGGATAGAGTGAATACTTCCATTCCACAGCATTTAAGGGAAATTTGTTTCCTTAGAGGAAATTATTCAGCTTTATCTCACAGACCTATGTTACATACAGAGAACCCAAATATAAGCCCAAATGTTTACGTAGGAAGGCTAGTGAGTACCCAAATGAATTAAATGTAAACCGAGATGATAACATAAATTATGTTTGTCCATCAAATTAAAGCAAAAGTTATGCTTAAATCATTAGGATTTTAGTTGAGTCAATGTTTCATTCTTTAGATGTCATATAAAGGGTTAAAAGTGAGATCATTATAATTCAGTGGGATAAGTTAAAAGTTGATTTTGTCTCCTGTTGAGCATGAATCTTGGCTGATAAGAACACTTAATATTTTTTTGTGTGCGAAGCAATTAGTTCTGTATGGAAAGAAAGGATTTTTGAGATTTAGGCAGACAGAGGAATTAAAATACATAATCTGTGATGGGCAACAATGTGTACACTAAATTAATGAAGTTTCTTGTGAATTTCCAAATGAGACAGTGCAGATCCACATCTCAGGTTGGTCTCATTTCAGCTCTGAGTACTGGCACTGCACATCACATCAAGTCCTCACAATGCACAGACAGGGACACTTGCTGAAAAATCACTGCAAGGATTGTAAAAGCAGTGAAATAAAGGAGAATCAGTACAAAGATTCTAAATGCAGTGAAATGAAGGAGAGATGATTACAGTGTCATACATCCCACGTTGTAAGGTGAAATAAGGTACACCCTTACATTGCCATATTAAAACTACCATATATTTTGGATTATAAAATCCTTAATCCAGATAATACATTCTCCTTAAAGTAAGGTGTTTGACCCTAGAAGTTGACATGGAGGTCTACAAACCAAAATTCTGGAGAGAAGGTACCTGGACAAGTCTCCCAAGCAGATTTTACATTTGCGTGGTAAGATACTTCTCAGTTTGCAACATGCCAATGATATAGCCATCTGCCTCAGGACCATGGGCATAGTGTCGCACAGACCTCGTCTTGCCAGGAGAACAAAATCCTTAAAATTTAAAAGCCTGCCTTCAACATTTCTTGGAACATATAGAAGACTCTTGGAAGTATGCCTATGCTGACAAAAATAACAAACACATACAGTGATTGGCAAAGAAAATCAGTAGGAGCTGAACACAAACCTTAGGGATGGTTCAGTCAGCATCCAGAATACTTTCTGCAGCAAAGGATCTCAAGGCTGTGCAGCCAAGTGCTCAGAAAGTCACCTCAGTGCAGAGGCAGTTGTTACTAACAAGCATTTGACAAGACACCAAGTAATTCTCTGACCATTGGGTGGCCCAGGTCAGCTTACCCTCAAATTCATCCCACTTGCCTCTCTATGTGCCTTTTATTAATTGGCTGCATTAGTTTGCAATTGTCAGTTTAGGTTAAAAATTGTACTTTTATTTCTATTTGGGGGTTGTGGAAACAAGAGAAATAGAATTTATTCCTGCTGAGTGATACCTATTGTAACATGAATGTTCTACCAGGTAGCATGGGCGAGGAGTAAAGAGCAATTTTTGGCCAGCATTGGCGAAAGTCAGGCCCCCATTACAAGGATTTTGTGTTTTAAAGAGGCATGAGGAGAAGCGGTATGCACAGTCAAAGCGGACTACAAAGAATCTCTTCCTCCCAGTACCCACAGCATTTTTTCCTTAATGCTGTTTATTCAAGATAGATGGAGTATGTGGAGATTTGATTTGGTTTTCTTTTCTGTTCAGAAGAAATGTAGATGATCCCTTGGAAATTAAAGCCGTATGTTGCCTGCCTTCCCTGACATGTTCTGCGCTGGGGTGAGAGGCGCAGGGGCTGCAGCCCGGCTGCTGCTGCCAGAAGTTTTCCGGAGAACAAGAAAAAGTCACAACTCTTAAAAGGGCAATTGCAGATCACAGCTCATTTTGTTCAGAGAATGTGAACATTTTTACTTTCTTTTTATTTTCCTTTCTTGAGCAAGTTCTTCTACAGTTACATACAGTGCCTGAAAACACAGACTCTCTCTTGTTCTTCAAACACAGAGAAGCTGATTTAAGGGCCTAAGATGGCAATCCTTACTCCCAGGAGCAGACCTGCTGATTTCACAGATACAAGGAAAAGGAGTAGAGCTTCATAAGGCTGTGATGCAAGGAGAAATTATGTGATGAGCTCTTACTTCTGGCCTCACGCTGCTCTTGCTGGGCTTCAAGTACATTCCTTTTAAAGAAATGATTCCCCATTTCCACTGATGTAAATGAGATTCAGATCATATTTGCTGCATTATTATTTCAAGATACACAAATTGAAAAGGTGTGTGTGTGTGTGTGAGGTGGGGAGATAGAGTGGAGAAAAGTTGTTTTTCTATGTCTTTTAGCTGTGTGTGTATTTTCCATGAATGCTATTTAGAGAGTGAGCAGGATGAGATCAGAGCAGGAGTATTTCTCAGCCTCCATCTGCCTTTTTCAGTGGAATGCAGCTTGGTACACGTTGAAGGACAATCTTGACTTTCTCTTTAGAAGAAATATTTGGGCTTTTGCTTTTCTTTGTAAAGATAGCTTTAAATACTTAACCAGTGTAAACAGAGGCAGAATGCCCAGCAAGACTGAAAGGAATGTGCCACAAGGATTTGCTTGTACACCCTTCTCCCCTAAATACATTCTTCATCATACAGGAGGGGTCAGCTGTATTTTGAAAGAAATTGTTTTTGGAAAATAAGGCTGTTTGTGTGAAAGGAATTATCTTAAGGATGGACAGGAGTAGTGTTCTAGACCTTCCTCCAATTCTGCAGCTGGCTTTTCTAGTTAGCATTTCCCTTACTCTTTGACCCTGGCTTCACAGAAGCTGCTCAGCACTGCAGCACTCCAATATCCCACGTGGGCCCCAGATAAACCATCCTTAGCCCAATCCCATAGTCTTCAAGGAGAGGAAAAAGGAGCATTTCATAAAAATCTCAAAGTTCACAGTAGATAGTGTTATGTTCAGGATGATGGAATTTAATTTCCTATTGTCACAGGTTGTCTTTCTGTAATGCTCAAATATGCAGGCACAATGTTTAGCCCAACTGCAAATTGTTCAAGTCTCTCCTTCCCCAGTATCTCTATCAGAACACTAACCTATCCCATGACAGTGTGGGTGCATCTGGACTCTGCTTTTGGATCTTGTGACGTCTCTGTTTTTATGGGCGCCTAATAAAATTGCATCATTTTTACTGGATTTGGACTTATTTATGCAAATCCACACATCTGCCATCTCAGGGATGGTTATTGTAATTCTGTATACTTTCATATGGTATTGCTGACATTAAGAAAAGTGTCTGGGGGTTCTCAGCACTGAAGACCATGAGGATAAGCCATGTCACCTCAGTGTCCCAGTCTTCTGTTCCCCTCAGCTGTCCACGTGCTGAATACAGAGCCTATAAAAGTTTGCTTCCCTATCCTAAAGTGTCATACTAGCCTGATCCCAGTCATGTCAGGGATGGCTGGTCCAGCAGCCACAGCCCACTACAGCAGTATCCCACTGTAGTGAAACCTCAGCCTAGAACCTGCTCAGCAGGAATGAGCCCATATCCAGGAGACACATCTACTGCAACATTTGGCTGACTGAATCTCTGACATCCAGAAGATTCTGACATGCTTATGTATTTCTGTATTTTCAGATGAAAACACCTCCTTTTCCCACTTTGACTCTCAGTGGTAGTCACACTATTGCAAACAAGGTTCAGTCATGCCCATCCTTACATGTTCTACCTGGAAAGTGAGAGAGACTTCATGGTTATTCTTCAATTTTCAGAACTCTTTAATTCATGAGGAAGGATATGCATAAAATATGAACACTGAATAGAAAGCATTAGGAAGGGATGGAAAGGGAAAAGACAGAATATCTAGCTTCTGGTTCTTACTTATCTTACATTGATAAACTTGATATCAATGAATCAAGTTTAATGTTGAAATCATTCTGAAATCTCAGGAAGTACTTTGCTGATGGTGATTCTTTTGGACATTGTCTGTTCCTCTGCCATTTATTGTAGCTAGACAGATACAGTCTAGCTATTAGGATAACTATTAATTAGTTAGTATTTCTGCAAAGCCATTGTGGTTTCTATTTCTTTCTATTTTTTTTTAACAGTTGTAGAGCTCCTTCTTTGAATACATCATGACTTTTTAAAAATGCAGACTATATTAAATATTTACTTAAAAGTCTTCACTGTGCCTACACTTACATTCTTACAAGTACATCCATGATTGCAATTCAGAGTTGGAAGTCTGGGTCCTCCTTTTAGAGAGGGGGCTAGGAGCAACTCATCCTAAACTTTGTCCACACTGTTGCCATAGCAAGCAAAAGCATCCACCAAACTGGTTTGGGAGGCACTCTTCCTTCCTTCTCACAAGTAATGTATTTGTGACTTCATAGTGGCAGCCAGCCTGCCATAGAAATTAGGCTGCCATGAAACCACAGCCTTGAACTCACATCTCTGGGATATGTCAGCATTGCTTGAACATAAAAAAAATGTGACAGAACCATGTTCCCACATATTGTGTTCAATAGCAGGAAGCTTAAAGATGCTTCAAATCATAGCAAGCCCTAATTGTGAGCCAGTGTAGCACTCTGAGTACCAAGGACAGGCACTAATTGGTTTTTGCCATGACTGCTATACCATTTCTATTCCCTTTTTTTTTTTTTTTTTTTTTTTTTAATTCACAATGCATAGCACTAGGGATATGGGACTTAAAGGCTTGACTTAGTTGGGGAAAAAGAATGCCAATATTAAACTAATCCCTTGTGTAGACACTCTTATTTCAGTTAAAAAGTGCCTTTCATGGCATTAGCAAGTTGATTCCTTGCTGACATAAGCTTAATCAATATGAGGCACTCAGCCTGATATAAATTTATCTCTGTGATGGGGTTGTACCAATTTTTCTATGTTGTGCCTTTGAAAAACCATTTAGTTAAATCAGTTGTTTCTTCAAACTGGCAAGTTCTCACTCACTGAAGATTTGCAGTACAACAGTGCAGCCAGCTGAAAAATGAATCACTTCAGTAAAATGAACTTTTTGCCTTTGTATGGTGCTACCCATTAAAGCTCTGAAAGCTGCAAATGTCAATAAACTTAGAGCAGCTTTGCATCTATGTTCTTAATCCCCATTTTCTAAATGCAGGAACTTAAATGCAGAGAAAGGAAATGCATTTGCAAGGTCAAAAAAAGAGTATGTGGTAAAGTGGTTTCAGAATGAGACCAATGACTTTGAATATCCCTGGTCCCAGCATCTTTCAGACACCTTATATGTAAGAAGTACTTGTACCCTGTACCTTGATTACCTTTCTGGTAATCAGCCCTTTAGAATCAGATTGCCAGGGTTGGATGATGTGTCTGAGAATAACTAGTCTGTAATCTCTCATTTGAGTTTTGTAAATAAAAGAGTGACTTCTTCTTGAATGAGGATCTGCCCTTGTAATTTTATCACCACCTTAATAAATATTTATTTCTAGTGGTATCCTCCTTTAGCTATAAACATAGACATTCTAATCTCAAATTCTGAGGAAGAACTGATATTCTACCACTTGTTATGGCTACACCAAATGTATTTTTCAAAGGATAAACATTTCAAATCTTATGCTGAAAGCAGAGCTTTTTTAGCTAGGAAGAGGATCACAATGACAGTGTTGATGCAGTATTATCACCCATTTCTGGAAAAGTGATTGTGGTCCAAACAACCACTCTGTCTGCTCTGTGTTAAAACAAGGATATTAGCTTGAAGCCCTGTAAGTGATGGGTCTGGTCACAAAAAAAACCACATATTAGCTCTGCTGGAAAAAATATGACAATGTCAGGTCAGATGAGCTTGAATTGATCTCAGATCAGGCAGAGGTTCAGATGGAGCAAGTAAATGCTATGGTATGACTGACTGAAAGGTAACTGCATGTAAAATAGACACAGCTTGTGTTTCCACCATGGAGTGCTTGCTCACTCTGTTGTTGAGTGAAGCTACTAAAAGTTACTGAAACTTGAGACACAGTGAAAATGCTCTTTAAAGCCTGAAAAAAACCATTTGCATCCCTTGTCGTACATCTCAGGTTTACACCCTGAATTCTATGATCTGGAATTCACTTATACCAATGATTTGCCAAAAGCATGGATACTTACAACATGTTAAGCTATAAAGACCATGTGCAATACAAATGCTGTCTACAATTACTGCAATTAAAAATAGAAGCTTGAGGCAGAAGCACTTTTAAAATATTTGCAGACCTATCAAAAGTCTTTCTGGGCTCCTATTCACAGAGTACCTGTACACTTCAGCACCTCAAAATCTCTAATGTGCTTGTTCTAAAAGATAAAAGTACTGCTTTGTCTTTGTTTTGGAGAAGGAAATCTAAGGCAGAGAGAGATTAAAATGACCTGTTCAAAGTCAGGTAAGAAATCTGTGATAGGAAAGGGAATTTAACCTAAAGCTGGCACACACATTCTTTTTTCCTGAGGCCTATTTTTCCTGGAAAGCTTTGGGGGAATCACAGTTGTTTTAAGCCCCCTGAGAGAGGTGGTCCCACACCTTACCCACTCCTGTTGTTTCTCCCACAGAGGCACCTGCAGGGCAGTGGAGAGAAGCAGAGCAATGTGCTGGCCCAGCTGAAAGCTAACCAGCAATGCCCACTGCAGTTCCAGTTGCAGCAATTCCCTTCTCCAGCCCTTGGCATGGCTGCAGGGGTGCTAGTGCCAGCAGAGGGGAAAGGGAAGGAAGGTGTGAGCTGAAACATAGGAGAGGAGGGAATGGTTCCTGTCAGCAACAGCCCAGCTTTAATGGGCATGAAGCAATCATGAAACTGCAGCTCAGACTGCACCTTTCCAAAGAAAATTTAATCATTAGTTATTCTGACTTGAAATAAAAAATCTAGCCATAGCTGAACCAGCCGCTGAGGTGGCAAATATGGGAGAAATCTCTGTTGTTTTGGTCCTTCCAGTACTGCAAAGGGAAATTGAGGGGCTTAGGAGTAGAAAAGACCTTGAGTCACCTTGATGTTGCCTCTTTCCCTGAAAAGAGGGGCAGCAGGACTTGAGGCCATCATTTAACACCTCCCCCTGCTATGTATGTTGACAACAGATTTATTTAACATCACAGTATTAGTCCATGACCAAGCTATCACCTTAAACTCTCTCATAGCAGCATGCGAACTTCTTAATATCTGTTCTCTTACCTGAAAAGCAATCAAGATGAGAAATGAAGTTTATATATTTACTTAACTTGCTTCATCACCAGTTTCCTCTCCCTGCCTCCCTTTTATGCTCTAACTAACATTTCTCTCAGCATGCCATTGTCAATAGTAATTTAAATTAGGCATCAGACCATGCAAGCAGCTCACATGTTATCAGTTAATATGAAGGGGAACTCCAAGGACAGTGGTGCACAGTCTTGCCATCTCTACCAGTGTGGGTTGCAGAGCACTGTTTTTGAAGGGGCTCTACTCCTCTGTTGCTGTGAGGAGACAGCTGCCTGCCACTGAAGAACTCTGGACTGGGCATAGGGACTGAATTTAATTAACCAGATAACCTGTGCTACATCTCTGTGAAGGTATGTCCCAGTGCCACTACTCACACTGTAGAGCAGCTCTTTATGGGAGAAGGAACAGCCCTCAGTAAAGATAAAATGGTGCAAGAGGAGACACAAACTCTGCCCCTTTTACATTGTGGGTAGGAGGCAGAGAGTCCTAACAGCTTCTCAACAAGCCTAATCAATGATGATACTATCAACGGGTATTTGTCATATTGTGCAGCAAATCCTCAATGAAAACATAAATTAAAAAAGGCCTTGATAAAAGAAACTTGACCAGAGACAGATGGTTAACAATGATGATCATCAACATGAAAACTCAGGTGTAGGCTGAGAGTTTGAATCCTCAGGATTCAAATTTAACTACATTGTAAAATATTTGGAGTAACTGTTGGACAAGAACTTAGATATGGAGTTGTTCAATTAAAAACAAGGTTGAAAAAAATGCAGCATTTTAACTTTGCTGATTAGTGTTGGGTGCTTATTTATCTTAAGCTGGTCAGAGAAGATTTGGCTGGGATTTGAAGTGGAAGTTTCATAGATACACAGCCTTTAGCATGTGTCCAAATATTTCACTTGCTCTTCCTTTGGACTGAGTATAGACAATGGCACTTGGGCTGCTTCTGACTGCACATGAAAATGAGATCTTCTTTAGCATGTACTTTGTTTTTAAAATGATTATCTCCCACTTTTTTTTCCCATTTTTCTAGACCTCAACAGCGCAAGAGACTTAGATGATCTTTTAGAAACAAAAAGACAAACCACGGGGAGGGTTATTTACTGCAGCACATGTAATAACTTCTTTTTGACTAAGGTAAAACATGTGACACCTAAAATCAGCAAGAACATCTTGCAGAAGTACCTACAACCCTAATTCACAAATTCTCTCTGCATGTACATAGTCATTATTTCAGTACTTTATTTTTTTCTTTAATAAGTCTCCTTCTCTCTTTTCTTAAAGCAGTAAAGAACTAAGAAACTCACAATCTCATGCTAACAGCTTTTAGCCCAAGGAACATAATCTGCTTTTATATTTTATCAAGATAAATTCCAGACATAATTTGTTTTCCCAGACCCAACTCTTGGCCTGTATTTCTCACAAGTGGATAACCACCCAATAAAAATAAATAAAAATGTCACCCTACCAAATTAAATATCTGACATTGCTCATAGCTGACGTTGTTCAGAGACCCCTTTTGCATCCACAGGAGACAGCCATGACTTTCTCACTGCTGCTCCCTGACCAGTTCTATGCAGCCCATGTAGTGTCTGAGCTCATTATGCATAGCTTTCTCATGTTGCTGTAGACTAATGATAAAGAAATTGGGTGTGTGGACATTCCCATTTTGTAACCAGAATCTATCTTGTAACAGGAATCATTATAATACAGACTGTTAGTATCCACAATTACACCTTATTTCCATGCCATGCTGGAGGAGAAGAGAGATCTGGGGTTGAAGGTCAGAGCTTTTAAAGAATGAAGAAATGTCTCCTGCAAGTGCTTGGTTTATAATTGCCCAGGACAGAGCTGCTGCTTTTATGAGGATTGTTGTCACAGTAAAGTTCCCAAGAAAAACAGAGTGGGGTTTTTTTTTTTTTGGTTGGTTTGTTAGATTTTTTGTCCTGGCATCTGTTTACTGTCAGTGGACGCCCACAGCTGTAGCCAGGAGTATGCCTTCACTTCTGGCCTCTGATGTGAACAGCTTTTGCTCCAGCCCTGGGGAGCTGCTGGGCAGACAAAGCAGTAGGGAGCAGGCAGCACCCCAGGTGATAAAATGTCCAGTTTCCATTCTGATGTATGGGAAATTTTAAAAGCTTTGATGTCTGAAGGCATATGCACTCCAGCAGAGAAAACTTCACATCTCATCTCTCCCTAGCCAAGAGTAGATCTTTTCTGTTATATCACAAGCAGCCTGACAACACAACAGATAAAAATTGGGGCTATCACCATATCAGATCATGAACCAGCTTTCCTGAATGTTGTTATTAAGGCAATTCTTAAGTAAGATAAAAATGGGTAGGTTAATAAGTCTCTTTAGAAGTATGCTAAGAATACCTGAAATAAGGCTCGATGCAATTAATTTGACTAAACAATTCAGAAGAAAATATATTAATGTGAAAAGTATAATGGAGGAATTACCACATGAATTCTCTAATTGCCTAGATTCTAAAACACATAAGGGTATCAGGGTCCTGGCAGGCACCAAAATCCGTAATTTCCACTGTCATACGTTTCTGCAGTAGAAAGTAGAACTAAATAAACACATTCTTTTTTTTTTTTTTTTTAATTAAAGGAATGTACACTCTTCTAGATAATAGTCTTGATAGTGAACCAGAAAGCACAGCTCTGTTCACACACTCAGCTAAGTGCAACCATTCCCTCCAGGGAATGTACTGTGGAACTTGATCCCCTTGGTACTGAGCAGGTAGAATATGCTCTCTTACAGAGCCACCCCACATTCATCCAGCATGGAGGCAGAATATGTCCTCTCATTTATGCTTCACCTCACAGTTCTGTGCTCATGCATGGAGAACAGTTGGAGTTTGAACTGCCCTGGTCAGAAGATACTCAGTTCTGAGCAGGGACAGCTCAGAAGAGCTGTGAGACTGAGCGTGCTGGAGCTTTGCTGTGGTTTGGCTCAGAAAGCCTGGTTGTTTCACTGGATCTGGGCAGTTAGGGAGAGCAAGTAGAAGAAGTCAGGGAGAATTAATAAAAACGTGGGGGTATCTGAAGAGCTTTTGGAATGAGCATCTGCCTGGAGTTGTTCATTCTACAGGCTGCAACTCTGTAGCTGTGTTGTGGTCACATACACAAAAAAAATGAACAACTGTCTGCAGTCCTAGGCATACAAGTTTTTACAGTTTCATATCCCTTTTTCTTTTTCACTTTCTACAAGCAAAGAATGAGCAGATACCACAGATCAGCAGCTGCACAGTAACCTGTAACCTGTTATGCTCTGGTAGCTGATCTGGGCATGCAGTTTCTCCATGCAATTTCAATCAGGGTTAGAAGCCCTGGGGAGAAGAGAGTGCAGATAGTGCTGTGAGCATTTTAGCTCTGTACATCCAGTGCCATGCTGGCTTGCTTTTTGGAACACCTGCAGAAGGAGAGAAGCAGCAGCTATTGGAGGCTGCAATGTCAGGAAAGGCAATGTATGCAGCAAGCTCCTATCCAAACAGTTACTGCTAAACCATGGGGATCCACAGAGCAGACTTGATAACCTATGCTGGCTTTCAGGTTTCATAAAACTGCCTGTGCAAGCAAGAATTTTAAATCTGGTTGCATAATATTGCATGTTAATGCATATGGGATAGTTTTTGGAAGCTGTGTCCTCTCCCATGAAGATGGAAACTTGGGCTTTAGGGACCACTTTGAAGAAATCAGACTTCAAAAATAGCATAAATGTGGTTCTATTAGCTGTGCATACAGCTGTGATAAGCTGGGCCTTGGTCCAATAATTCTGATTGTGCTTTGTTTTGTTTTGTTTAAATACAAAATATATTTGCATCACTGACTTGAAAGGTCCTGGTAGCTATGTTGATTGCTTATTGGTTCTACTTATTTGCAAACAGCTAAGTGGTCAGATGTGGGATAGCTGCAGGAACAGAAATGGTCATGGTCAAGCTGTTGAAAGCTGTCAGTGCAAGTGCCAGCAAAGAGGCCAAAACAGATATGTAAAGGAAGACATGGAGGTTGCAGGTAAGCAGCAAAAGGCAATACCTCTACCAGCTTCACGGAAATATCCTGCTCATCCAGCTAACTACAGAGACCTTAGTCACTGGTGGAAAAAAATAATCCTGAATATGTTTGCCAACAGATTAAGGTCCAGAGGAAGCAGATGGCCAGAAACAGAGTGACTTCACAGCAGACACAAGCTTTATTGATCAAATTATCACTCTTGGCAACTGATGGGAAGGGAGTAATAAAAATGGGTTAAAACTTTTGGAGGAAAACAATTGGCTTGAGTGGATAGGATACAGAGAGTGTGGATATAAGGAGTTTCAGGTAACTGTAATTATAAAAGGTGTGTGTTAAGGCTCCTGTAGTGAAGTAAGAAATGTCAAGCAATTGGGTAAGTCCAAGTTTAATTTAGGAGCATACAAGCTGGAATCACACTAATTTTCAATCATGAAGATGAATGTTGCTGTGAGAGGCCTTGGAGGGCATAATTTTGAAAGATCCATAGCAAAGCTTTTCAGTAAATATAAATGATATGTGATTACTGGCCAGTTTGCCTGGTTTAATGAAAGCATTTTTTGACATGTTGGAAAATTGGTTTTGTAGGCTTGAACTTAAAACTAGTTCCAAGAAGATGAGATGGCTGCATCTTGGAGAAGAAAGAGTACATACTGTGCTGACATGTAACATAAGGGAAGTTACAGAGAAGTCTACTCCTACATGTAGTTATATCCACATTAGCATCAGTTTGTTCAGCATCAGTGGTTCAGTAAAGATGAAATAAAACAGTCATGTACCTTAGTCAGAAATGCTGCACACTAGGTGAGGAGATTATGGATCAATAAGGATAATACATCTACAATCCATATGGGGTTTTTCTCAAATTTATTATAACTTCATGTACTAAGAATAGTTCCAGCAAATGAGATAAAATTGTGAAAAAGACTGGAGATAACTCTTTCAAATGCTGCAGTTAGAAATGGAAAACATTTCAAAATATCAGAGACTGAGTTGGAAATCAAGGCAGGGGACTGACTTTAATTAAAAAGATTATAATGATGACGCACCAGGCCATACCAATACATAAGGGATAAAAAAAAAAAGCATTCAAGGCCTAAAAGCTAATGTCATCCCTGAACTGGAAAGACCAGCAATGACATAGTGTTCCCCAGATCTAGAAGGACATGCTAGAAAGCCAGAGAAGAAAAGGACCATTAATTTATTTTGGATTATATTAAAACGCCTGTTTTCTACAGCCCTAAAATTTATCTGTTTGGCTACAGAAATAGTCATAAACAATCACCACCATGAAAACTTGTAAAAATGCCCCACAAATTCAGAGTTTTTTCAAACACAGGAGTCAATGCAGATTCACTTACCTATATATTAAGCACATGTGCACATACATCACACACATCTGCACAGTAAAAAGAGAGAACAGATAAATTAAATACACAGAAACTGCAGAAATATGATGTGCTTGCCAAGACTCAGACACAAGTCTTCACAGGAGTCTGTTTGTAAGCCAATTCTTATTTGAATAATTGAAATGACATCTAACGGAAATTAAATATATACAATAAAATAAATGTGTGTGTTCGTCTTTACGACAAAAGTATTAATAATAGAAAGATACAATATTGAGATTGTCTAGGAAAACATCTTGTCCTAGAAAATGCAAGAGCTTTGTGTTCAAAGGATTTAGAAAATAAACTCCCTTTCGGTGGAGCCCGGCCTTTTGGGATTTGGCATAAGAAAGAAAAGAGAATTTCTAAGAAATATCAGGTTTTCTTTGCTGGCGTATTTTTTACTTTGTTCTGAATGGAAACAACTTGAGCTCAAAAGGTAAATTTCATTGACTGTAGATTTTACTAAGTGTGAGTTTAGCAGAGAAAGCAAAAGAAATCGAAGGATGTACTAAATATGACTGCATTTTACAGCCCCTTTCTTCTCCTTCTTTTGATAAGCACTTAACAGAAATCTATTCAGTGAAAGCTGCCAATTCTTATTTTTACCATATGTACAGATCGAGGATGTCAGAGGAAATGTGTATAGCAAATTAGGGTGAACTCTGTGGCCTGAATGTTAAATGAGAGGGCAAATTATGCAGGATTTGTCTACCATTTTAGTGCTCTCATTTGTGATGTCTTTGGGCAGGGCACCTTTATAAGACTATCCTGAAGATATTATCATAATGGAATGTTTTGCATAATGGAAAACACAGTCACCTCAGATCTTCTTTTGCATGACAAACCCTTGATTAGAAAAATAATAGGATGGAAATGGAATTTGTGTTTATACAGGCAGGCATCAGAGCCAAGGAGAATGGAAGCTGACCTCAATACACTGGAGAACTGTCATAGGCAGATGCAAAACCTCTCTCTTTACAGTAAATTTAGCCTGGAAATAGACTAAGAAACAAGTGAGAGTCATATAAAAGTCTTCTTACAGTGAAAAGTTCCTTATTCATGAGAAAAGTATCTGTGATATGCAAAGGATATTACATATTTTAAATGACTCATAGCTCTTTTTATACTGTGAGATCCACATTACACCCCTGTGAAAACAAGAATGTTCTGATATTTGGCAAAATTGTAAATGTTTTAAATTTTCTATTACACATCTGATTTAGCTTTGGCAATTTACAGTCTTTAGGTCCATTGGTGTACAGTTAGAAAATGGAATTAATCTCCTGCCTTAAATCAGCATAGCCAACCATGTACATAATTAGGAGCTGGATTATTATTTTCAGCATTGAATACAGCCATGCTTCTGTCCTGTACCCATCTGAACTAATGCACACATTACTGTCTTACTGTCTAAGAATGTAATATGCTACTGCATGATTGGATTTAACCTATGTTCAACTTAGAAGACAACATTATTTCATTACTGTCAGCGATCCTGGGAGCACAAAACTGTATTGTTCTCTGCCAAGATCATATTGCACACAGGTTGAAGTGGATTTTGGGTGATAAGCATTCCAACAGAGCTGGTTTACCAAAGACCCAGGTTAAAGTGGTCTAAATGCCCAATCTAAAATATAGTACCTGGTATGATGGTGTTATGATAGTGGGAGTTGTACCTGCTGGGACAGTGTAAGTGTTAATTGCAAATGTGCTCATGCTTCTTTCTATGGTTTCCCTGAATTAAAGAACATTGGCCAGTCCTGATATTTGATATAGCCTTAGAGGAGAATCAGTCTATTGCTCTGAAGCACCTCACCTCTGTGTGATATGGATAAAATCTTAGCCTGTCTTTGGTTTTCTGATAGCCATTTCCTCTCTGTCTTCCTCACTGTGATTTGCTGAGATGATCTTAATCTGATTCAAAGGCTCTGAACCACCCAGAAATGCCATTAAAAGCAGCATGGATGGGTATACCCAGCATCTCTCAGGATCAAGCTTATCATTTTTAGCTGTAAATATCTGTATGACTAGAGTTACACATGTCATCTTTAAGATAATGTCATGATTTCATTGTGGTCAAATACCTGGAAAAAGGAAAGCATGGCTGATCTCTGCACAGTGTCTGCTCACGTTGATTATCTTAACAGTAAACTCACAGCTGATTGCTGTTTGGCCCTTATCAGTTCTTCCTTCTAGCAACATACTAAATCATTTCTGCTTGTTCAGGAAAAGATCAAACTTAAGACACAGCTTTACAGAGAACTGACAGCAAAAGTAATTTTTGATGTAAAGAATGATGCACAAGTGGCCGCAACATTCAATACACATATATGAACAATGGCTAATAAAATGCAGGAATTTCAATGCCTGAAGAAGCAGATTTAATACCTGGGTTTAGTTCTGCAGATTTCTTCACCTGGTTTAGACCGAGCTGTAAATAGGCTGGTTGACTAGAAGACTAAAAAGATAACCCAATTTAATGATACATAACATACCTACCAGAATCCTCCACCCGAATAGTGCAATAGTTACTTTCTTTGAGGAATACTTTGCAATGTATCAGAGAATGACTCTTCCCTTTTCTTCCACAGCAAGAGCATGCCAGTCAGACAACCCCCTGCTAGCAGTCTGAACCCAGAAGTACATGTTCCCAAATGCTGCTTAATTCACCTTCTCTAAAGTGCTAGCAGTAACTCCTGCACTGAGGCTGCATACTTAAGGTCTGTATTTGTTACCCCGCTCTGCTTTCCATTAATCGATTACTGACTCAAAGCTGCTTTAATCCATTATGACAATAGTTACATTTGTAAAAAAAACCATTCTGAAGTAAGAATCTGACTTGTAGTAGAGTCTGTTCAGCCCATGCTCTGAGACAGCTAGAGCATGCCCCCGGGATTATTCCCATAAAACAAACCAAAGCCAGACTCTGTAATGACACCACTTGCAAATGCAGCATTTTTTCTACTCTCCCCACTTCCAGTAAGCTCATCCTGAATGCCTTTTAGCCAGCCTCAATTTTGATGTCTTCTCTATCTAAACCAGTGAGAAACACACAAACAAATCTGGTGAGGAAGGGCAGGAAGTTGTGAGAGCAGTTACATGGTTATTGTTACTAGGGAAACCACTGCCTTAGTATTCATGTGTTCAGCAGATCTGTCTGGCTGTGTCTTGGAGTCCCAGGCAATATGATGAAATAAATGGCAACCAGAAAAATAAACCCAAACCAGCACAAAATACACTATAAGTGTCTAGGACACTTAAAATTAAAATCTTGTTTTGGTAAATGAAGTCTAAACAGAAATATCTCCCATAATATGCTTTTATAACAAGAGGGTGTGTGCTTTGAAGTGTATGCTATATTCTATTCCTCTTTTCCTGAACATTAATTAAATATCTGCAAAAGTAATCAGTACTGATAGTCTAGAGTTAAAATGCTAATCCCAAGCAGCTGCATTTTTTGGGTACTGACCTTAGCTCCAATTTCATGAGCAGTATCTATATCTAAGCAAAGGATGAGTCAAGCTAGTACTTTTCTTTGGAAACCAGACTGCAGTGTTGGGACTCATCTCTAAGAACAGATTGTCCATGCTCCTACTTTATGGGACAATTTTCTTGTTTGTTGGCTTTTTAAAGATGCAGCTTGTTTCTGAGTTCAGTCACAAAAGTGTGTGACTTACAAAACAATCAGTAGAAACATCTCGAGCAATGCCATGCCTCTTAATGTTCCCTGTTAGCATAGTTTAAACAAGCAGCAACTTTCCCAGATTCAATCAGAAATCGGGGCTGGAAGGGCTCTCAAGAAATCAGCTGTGCTGAGCAGGTTGTCTTATATCTGGTTTATAAACAGATACCACCAGTTCCTTAATTTCCACAGTGATAGGGATTCAACACATTTCATCCTCAGTAGGAATTCCACAGCTGATTAATTGATTTTGCCTCTTATCCATCTTGCTGAAAATCTCAGGTGAGTGATAAGGCCTGAAGAGGATACACACACCTTCCCTAGAGCACTTCCAGCCTCAGGCTGTCTGTTCCAGTGCTGGCTGCATTGCAAAACCAGTTCAGTATTACTGCTCTCCCTGATGGACTCCAGGCACATAGCTGGTTTGCTCATTCACCAAAGGTTCAGGCACTGCAGAAAGTTATTGTTCCTGAGGATGTCGATAACCCCAAGCCCAGCCAGAAACAACCATCTCAGTAGGTTAGTTCTTGCTTTAGAGTGGAACCAATTGCAGTGGGGAGATACAGTGTGCAGCATAACTGAGTATTGCAAAGTTCACTTGCTGCTAGAGAAGGACTTCTCTAAACAGACATTTCAGAAGACAACATACATGCACAAATGTGACCACAGTTACAGGCAAGACTGCAGGAAGGATAGTGGTACCTGTTTTTCTGAAGAAATGGAGGTGAGGAAAGCAGCAGAGAATGAAGTGAAAATACTTTGTTGTGCAGTAACCCTCTGATAATAAAGCACAAATGGTTAACAACTATTTGGGCCTTGCTGAAGCAGGCTCACAATCAGGGTTATGCAAATCAACCTGTAAACCTAGACAAAAGCTAACAGAGTAGATGGATAAAAAAAGACATCTTTTTGACTCTACAAAAATCACTATTATTAAAGATACACAAGTGTTTCAAGGCTTGCTTCCTTTTTTTTTTTTTTTCAAGTTTTATTTATATATCTTGGGGTTAACTATAGCAAAAATACTTCTGCTTTACAACAGATAGAGAAAAACAGAGAACCAGGACTGTGGGATTTAGAAATATCCCTGCCATGAAGATCTGCAACAAAGGACAATGGGAATATCAAGGTATAGAATTAGAGTTCAAATATACATGGGTGGCAGCTCATTTTCCTCTCAGCAGGTTTATGTCTTTGCGTGATCTCCAGCCTGATCCCTAGTCTACAGTATGATATGGGCTTGTGCTATCCACAGGGTGACCATATATAAAATATAATTAGAGACCACTAAGAAGAGGCTTTGGCAATTAGAAATATCCAGCACAAACCAACAGAAAGATTCTGCTCATTAAGTATATCCGCTGATGGCACTAAATACAGAGGCACATGTGAGCTACAGCTGGGAAATACATGGAACTAGAGTTCATGCAGAAAAAAGCTGTTGGAGAATTACAAAAACTCTCACTGATGTCCCAAATTAAAGATGATCTAATAAATATGATGTTCCAGGTTTCTTTCAAGAGCACAGCACTACAGGAAGCAGCTTCTATAGTTCAGATATCTGGATGTAAAGGACAAGGAGAGTGTCCAAGCCAAGCAGGGCTAGGTATGGAATTTGGCACTGAGGGACAGGCATGCTCTGGTTAGTTTGCTATGGCTCCTCCTGGTGATTTTACCTAAGCTGCTGTCTCATGGGGCAGTAAAAAGGCATTCACTGTCCCCTGAAAGGCCCCCACCTTCAGCTCAGGATGGTTGGACACTGTTGAGAGCTGGAAGACTACTTAGAGGAGGTATTTCTATGGGTTTTCTTTATTCACATATCTGTCTCAGATACCGGCAGCCAGGTTTGGGGTTGGAGGACAAGAGAACTTTTTTGCTGCAAATTAAGGCCATTTTGATAAGGCAGGAGACAGCCACAGTGCACACTAAACCTTGGAAAGTGTTGAGTGCTCTCCACACTCATGTGGGCTTGGTCTCTTGAGACTCCCATACAGTTGGCAGCTGAGTTATTGGGGGCATTTATAGGAGCATAGTTGCCCTGCTTGTGGATCTCCATGTGGCAAAGCTACTCCACACAAGAAAGCTGCCACCACTTCCAGAAAGACCTAGAGTGACAGAGGAACAGCTAAAAACAGATAGTGACCCAAGGAGGGCCTACATGTGGGGTGGTTCAGAAAAAGGGGCAGCATCGGGAGAGAGGCAGAAAACCTGCTCATTTGTTAGATGAGGAGAGTGCAGAGAGCAGAGCTGGAAACACCTCCCGTGGCTCTCTGAAACTGTAGCTGTTGAGAGGACAAGTGCCAAATCACCCCTCTCTCTTGTGCTTTGAGATGTGCAAGTTGGAAAAGCAGACGAACACCCTCCTCCCAGCTGAGTTCACATTTCTAGTGAGAGCTTTAAAAAGAAGCCAGGTTTTCAGGAGAGAAGAGGATGGGGATCTACAGGGTAGCCCAAATTTACATGTAAAATCCTCCAGTGGGATGTGACATCTAAGTGTGGGTGGAGAGCACCAGAGGGCAAGCAAGCAGTACAGTTTCATTGCTCATGGCTCAAAATGTCCCCAAGATATGTATTCATAAGACCTACATTTTGAAGTTGAAGATCTGCCTCTGGCCAAGCTCTACTTTCAGTATTCTGAGAAGCAATGCACAGCAGCTAAGAAGTCCAGTAATGGATGTTGCAGGCTACTGTTCAGTCACAGGATGGCTTGCCTGTGACAGGCCAGGAGGGAAAGCAATGCTGATGACAGCATTTTTAGCCAGGAACAGCCCAGAAATCAAACCTGTCAAAAAGCCATTTACACACTCTGAGTGAAAACAAAGTAGCATCAGCTTTTAGTAACACTGCTCAGAGATAATTTGCTACATTTTCTGCAGATTATAGAGAGAATGAAACATTTGCCAAAGTGGAATACCTATGCAGACAACAGCTGTTTGATGAGGGGTTTGGAAAGGGAAGACTGAAGTCACATTGCTTTAGAGCCTCAGGTGTTTATTATGAAAACCAGTTCACTGGAAAAGTGAGTACAACTGCATGGCCAGTATGTCCACCCATCCCAGTGGAGCAGGCTGTGGCTCCATGAGGGAGGAGGTATCTCAAATGCTCCATGAGGGAGTAGGTATCTTAAATGCTCCCAAAGCACAATACAAGGAGGGTGAACTAACAGCAGAGCTCAAGTTAGAGCTGAGTACAGACTGTGCAAGGAATCACTTAATCACAGAAAAGTGCAAACACTTGTAACATCAAGTCAAATTTAGTCAGCAGCTGCACCTGAAATAAAATATAGAAATTATTATTTTGGTGGTTTTGCAATAGTTTCTTGCTTTGACTTTTCATGCAAGACTTACAAACTGTCTTGAAAACAATTTCTGAAACAACAGAAAATGGGAAAAGAGCACCTTACGCCATACTAACTACATCTTGTGAGACTGGAGGTAAATATCCACTCCTTTTCCTACCTTATTTAAAACTGGGTCTTAGAATCATGGGCCTCCTACCTCCTTCACAATGATACTGATTCTAGGTGGGACAAGTTCAATTTTTTTGCCTTGAAGATATGTGGAAGCAGAGAATGGAAAATTCAGATGAGTACCCTAGACACCAGCCCAGACCGTAATCATCACCTATTTTCTTTACTTAATGAACGTTCATGAGTTACATGAGGTTGGAAACATCAGCATTCAAGAGAGGCTCCCTTTGTATCCCTGCAGCCACAGTGAATTTTCTTCACCACAAACACCAATGCCTTCAAGTGGCCAAGAGCTCTACATCTCTCAGAACCAGGGAGCAGGGCTGGGTTGGTGGTGGAGCAGGGACACAAGGCAGTGCACACCACCACAGCTCTTGCTGTTTTACCTGTCCCACCCCACAGCGTGCAGGCTGCTCAGCAGCCTTGAATCCAACAGAGCTACTTTCTCAGGCAACATCAATTGCAGAAGTTTCACTTGATCTGCCCCTCTGGCATGGTTTGGACAGCCTGGCAGTTAGGACATTTTTTTTGAGAGGAAAACCTGGGGATTATGGAGCAGTTGGAGTCTCTTACCTGAAAAGTCAAAGTTCACACCACTGGGTGCAGCAGGGGATATGCCCTCCTCAATTGTGTGAATATTGCTCCAGTCATCCCGAATGAGTTTATTTTTACATTGCTTTCATGCCCTTTAGAGATGTCCCAGATCAATATGAAATACTTATTCAACCTGTAAAAAAGCCTTCCTTATCTGACAGTCTGAAAATCTCTGATTTCATGTATATCCAAAAATATTTTTCCCTTTTTCTTTAAAACATGGCAAGCAGATTTCCTCCAAATAGAACCAGTCATTCATGCAGGTCTCATTAAAATAAGAAATATTGCTATTTTTTTCTGAGAACATTAGTCTGGTTCCTGAGCATTTCTAGTTCCAAAAGCTGCTGCCCAGAGTAAAACTGTTGCCCAGTTGTATTGGGTCTGGCTGAGATGGAGCCCATTTTGCCC
This sequence comes from Haemorhous mexicanus, assembly GCF_027477595.1. Lineage (NCBI taxonomy): Eukaryota > Metazoa > Chordata > Aves > Passeriformes > Fringillidae > Haemorhous > Haemorhous mexicanus. Next base: position 23,031,109 of record NC_082341.1, on the reverse strand, counting down.
AGAGCAGCCCTGACAGTGCTGTGCTCTGTATCAGTAGCTAGTGAGGTGCTGATGAACGCTCTTTGGCTACTGCAGAGGCAGTGCTCACACAGCATCTGCACTGCCTCTCCAACAATCTGCCTCCTAGAGTGGGCTGGAAGCGGGCAAGAAGCTGGGAAGGGACACAGCCAGGACAGCTGACCCCAACTGACCAAAGGGATATTCCATGCCATATTGCATCTGCTCAGCAATAAAAGCCAAGAGAAAGGGTGGGCATTTGTCATTATGATGTTTGTCTTCCAGAAGAGCTGCTAGGCACACTGAAGCCCTGCTTCCTGGGAAGTGTCTGAACACTGATGAGAAATACAGAATAAATCTTATTTTCCTTTGCTTCTCTGCATGGCCTTTGTTTTTGCTTTATTAAACTGCCTTTAACTTGACGCATGAGTTTTTTCCATCTTATTTTCTCCCTCCCAGTCCTGCTGAGGAGGGGAGTGATAGAACAGTGTGGCAGGCAACCGGCATCTACTGAATGCCATCCCACCAGACCTTTTTAACAACCAACATGGGGCACCCTCTTTCCAGTAAACTCTGTGCCTTTACTACACTTAAAGGCCAAATTCTGATTAAGCTCCTATTTCAGTAGGATCAGAACTGATTGAAACCACTCAGATTCCCATAGTTCCAGGTTTGGAGATAGAAGCAGGCAGCATGTTAGGCCCTTATACCCAAAGCATGCTAGGCCTCTTTACACCCAAAGGGAGAATTCAGCAAACTGAGATTGGTGTGTCAGGTGAGACCACAGCAGAAGCACCCCGCAGACCTGCCTGTTTTTTTTCCCCACACCAGAAATAATCTTTTTCATTTGTTATCAAGCTGAATTGCATTTAGGCCACTGATGCTCTAAGCCTGGTTTTTTTCCCCACACCAGAAATAATCTTTTTCATTTGTTATCAAGCTGAATTGCATTTAGTCCACTGATGCTCTAAGCTTTCCCGCAAAGTTTGGAAGTGATGCAACACAGAATTTGCAATATCCCACATCCCAGAGCATTGGATCTGACTTTAGGTGTGGGTGCCTTTGTAGCAGGATTCTCAAGGACAAACTTCATACTGAGGCTGCTACTGCAAATATTTCTAAGTAGGAGCAGAATGTAACTCTGGAGCATCTGAACAAAACCCACTCTTTTTCAATATAAAAATAGAAGAATATATGTGTGCACAATTGTCTCATTCCTTAGAGTGTTAACCACATAATCAAAGGAGAATCACTATGGACTGTGGCACAGAGGAATAGAGTGCTCTGCCTTCATGAATGAAGCACATACAGCTGAGCAAGTACCATTTCCATGGGTAAAGACTGCTTTTAAGGATAAATAGATGGCATCTTCTCTGCAGCAAAACAAGAATCAGCCTATTCTCACAGCCAGTGTTCAACATTATACTTAAGAGCAGTATTAGACTAAAAAACACCTAATTTAACTTGAGCTGATTTTAAATGCATCTTGGTTTATCTCAGCTAGTGTCTAATCCTTTTGTTTGAGATGTTCTACATTAGTCAGACAGTTTTGATTCATGTGCTAACAATCCCCCTCAAGGCAGGTAATTCACAGACAATGTTCACGATGTGCAAAGTGGCACTCCAGTTCCCACAGACAAAAGTCAGTAAACTTTAAATCCCAGAGCCCCTAAACTTATTTTGCATAAATTGCCCCCACAGCAGGAGGAGAGCAGAGATCTGTTTATATGCATCTCCTGTATCAACAGAGAATTCAAATCAATTTTTCAGAACAGTGGGAATGCTGATTAGAGACAAATCACAGCAGAAAGCAAAGGCTGAGACCAATTTTGAGTACAAACAAAATAAAATGTGAATGATTTCACTTTAATCTCTATGTCCTACTTCAGTGTCTTTTCCATTAAAGACTTCTTAGCACAACAATTAACAGAGTGGAGATATATTTTTGTTAAATAATGACCTCCTACAGATGGCATTTTCTTTTCCTTTTGTACTGAAGTTACACATGATAGCATTTACTCCTGTAATGTGAATAGGTTTTAAGCCTAGTAGCTGTTGATTTTGCCAAGACAACAAATGGGACTTTTATGCTAATGAAAGTTAAGATTTGAATCTTTCAGCTATGATGCAGTTTCTGTCCTCAGAAGATCTTGAGATAGCGTGCTGTTTCAAATGATGTAACATCAAGCATAAAGAAGAGTTTGGATTCCTTTCTTTTGAACTGCAGTACTTAGACAATCACATTCCTTCTTCCCAGAAATGCATAGATCTGTATTCATAGCAGACAAAAAAACCTGTCAATTCCTCAAGGTAAAAACGAGAACTGTGAAACAATGGTACCAGCAAAATCTGTAAATATTTTAAAACAGGGGAAAATTACCATTTTTCCATTGGTAATCCATGTAGCTGTGGCAATTTATATAATTAACAAATTATAAGGCTGTCAAGGTTGGCTTCCTACTTGCATAAGCCATCAACATTCACGAAATGGAATCCAGACACAGCTCCAATCTGTGTTTAAACTGCTGCATCTACCTTAGCAAGCCATCCTGAACAAAGTCCTAATGCTACTGAAATCAATGCAAAAAGACAAAAAGAGATTATTTCAAGGTTTCCAGGATTCTGACAGATCTCAAACCAGATTAAAACCAGATCTCCCCTGCCTAAATGGTAGGATGAGTTATTAAGTCATTTTCTTGGTGGTAGTCGGAATTTACCAAGTGCCTTCTCCTACCAGCAAAGGTTGTTATTCTCTCTGGTAGGTTTCATTGCTAATGATAATGAGTAATTCATTCTATCATGGCAAAATGTCTTCTAGAAACCCTTTATTCCAAACTAAAAGCAAACCATCAACATTGAAATATGGTGTCTAAACTGAAATACTGAAGTATCTGGAGATGGCAGTTTGGAGAATTTCATGACATTAGCCCATGGAGTCTGAAACCAAACTAGGCAATGATTTCTGGCATCTGCAGCGTCCCACAGCTGCACACACTGGAGAATTGCATTGGCTCCTGGCTCTGTGGCAAAATCCCAAAATCCCTGAGGTCTCCAGCCCCACAGTCATTCAAATGGAGTCCTGTCACTGGGCTGAGAAACCTGAGCTCCTGGCAATCCACAGGTGAAAGAAGTTAATTGAAAGATAAGTCTTTTTCTCCTGATAAATCAGTGGGTTTCAAAGCCGCTGAATAACGTTGCTTTGTTATGAAAAACTTCCAACCAGCTCTAATCAAACAGTCACATATTAAGTTAAGAAAAGCAATTTAATTGAAAGAAGGTGCAGGGAGAACTCAGGGGGATTTGTGTAAGTGCTGAGGGACACTTCAAAAAAAAAAAAAAAGTGTGTATGCTGCTACAACCCCGATTTCTTTGTTGGGACAGTATAGTACTAAGGTATGAAAGAAAAAGAATCAGTGTAGATTTCCCCATTTTCCCCTTGCATTGCATCCTGCAGATTGGAACAGTACAGGCTGATCATATGTTAATCAGAAAACAAAAGAGATCATATGTGTGAAAATAAGCCAGGCAGACACTCAAGAGAGATTAAACAACACATTTTCTTTCTGTCTTTGTAGTAAATGTCCACGTTAAGAAATAATAAAAAAAAAAGCAGAAAAAAAAAATCCACCTAAGGCCATTTTCTCTAACTCAGGCTCTAGAAATAACTTTAAAAGAACTTGGTTGCATTTTTTTCTCTTTCTGTATCGAAGAAATTAATAAAAGATCAGCATCTGGGGCAAGTATGAGTTTGATACCGTGTTTTACTGATGACAAACTCCAATTCCATCTTCAGGTATTCACACACCAGTCCAAAGCCCAGTTGGTGCACCAGCTGCTGCATGGATCTATCTGAAGGCAGATTAGGGATTTAAGGCAATACAGTACACAAGACTGAAGGTGTTGCACATGAACTGATGTATGTAGCAAAGTGCTCTCAGATGTGCTGAGATGGTGGAACAGGATGCCCGGAAAAGCTGGAGCTGCCCCATCCGTGAAAGCGCTCGAGACCAGGGCGGACGGAGCTTTGAGCCCCCTGGTCTAGCGGAAGAAGCGCCTGCCCAGGGCCAGAGGATGATCTCCAAGGCCCTTTCCAACCCAGGCGTTCTGTGATTCCGTGAAACCCTGCCGGTGGCCGCGTTTGGATGGCAATGGGAAGGAGGCGAGGCCGGTGTGCCCCGTGGCCCCAGGGACGGCGGGATGCCGGCGGGCAGCAGCAGTGCTGAGGGCCAGGCTGTGCCGCTCTGGACGCCGTGAGGCGAGCGAGGGGCCTGGCTTGTCCCAGCACCCCGCACCCACTCTGCTCGGCAGCCTGGAGCCGTGGCTGAAAGCGGGGAGGAGACCCCCACCCCCCATTCCTAGCGGCATTTCCCACAACCTCCGGAAAATCTCAGCGACAAGCCTGACCCTCCCCGATCCCGCCTCTCATGGCAGCACGGCTGCTCCGCCGCGCCAAACCCAGCGGCGGCCGCACCCTGCCCATCTCGGCATTCAGCGCTCCTCCCGCTCCGCAGCGGACACTCCGGAGCTGTTTTTCCCTCGCATTGGCGCCAGGGTTCCTCGTTTCCCAGCGGGGGCGGGTGCAGACACAGCCCGGCCCTTCCCGGCCCCGTTCCCGGCCCTTGCCGCCCTGCGCGGGCGGTCCCGGCACGTGGCGGTCCCCGGAGCTCCCTCGGCCGCCGGGCGGAACCGGGCAGCGACAGGATGGGGCTTCACCTCCGTGGGACTGCCCGCGAACGGTGCTTCGGGCTCTGGCCTTGGCCTCCCACCGGCCCTCCCCGTGTCCGCTGCGCCTGTGCGGAACGAGAGCTTCTCTGCGCACACCGGGCATCTCAGTGGTGTCAGCACAGCCAGCGCACCTGAATGTGCTCCTTGTTCCTTCCTGGCATTCCCTCCTGCCAGACAGATTCCTGCAGTCAAAACATTTCGGTGCAAAGCAGCTCAGCAGCTTGAGTTGCAGGTGCGGGAATCACCGGGCCCAGTGTTTGGAAGGGTACTGTGGTTTCTCGCCATGAAGTTCCTGTAGAGCTCTCATGGCCCGTGGGGGGAAGGGGCTGGGAGATCCCAGTGAGCCACCGATGGTTTGGTGTTTTTTAGACACAGCACTGACAAGGAGCAGGGGACACAGTTGCTTTGGCTTCAGCCTCGTCAGGCCTTCAGTAAGAGCTGATGTTATTCCCGGGCCCTGGCTCCTTTCTTTCTCAGGGTAAACTGGTGACTCCTTCATGCCACCTGGCACTGCTGGCAAACTGGGGTTTGTCATGAGCATCCTCTCCCAAAAACCGGGTATTGTTTAAAACCGGGTATTGTTTACTTCAGCAGTGCTGTCGTAGGGAACCCTACTCCCTGACACTGCAGAAACACACTGGGGTGTTCAAAGCTGTGTTATTACAGGTGGTGAATGTGTAGTACACTTCCTCATATTTAGGGGTTTGTAAGGGCTCATCCGAAGCCCTCTAAAATTCTCCCCTTTCCACTGATCAATTGGTTGTCCTAAATCTAAACTGCAAGTGCTTGGGGAAAGGATATCCAAATGCCTCTTTCTCATGTGTGGGTCATAAAAGAAAGGCCCAGCTAGCGGTAGGGTGACCATGTTGGAAATTTCTAAAACAAGGGAATATTCTAAAACACCGGAGCTTGCTTGTGACCATATCCTAACCACCGCCAGGTTCATGAGCTTGCCCCCGGACAGCACACATATCTGTCTCATCCCCTCTGTCCTGCATCCTCCACCTCCAGTCTGACAGATGTATCCAAGAAGAGCAGAAGTGCTTGGAAGCGTGGCTGAAGCTATCCTCATTCTGCTCACTCACTGCTGTCACTGGACTGGCAGAAGAGTGGGGTACCTCTGGCCACTAAAGGAGCTGCTCTCAAAATTACAGGTTCTTGCTATTCCACGTTAGTCACTCCGCATGCATGAGTGCAAACTAAACATCCAGCAGTGAAAGCACTTACGTTGGCCAGATGCAAACAGGCATTTCTGGAGAGAACCTAGTGGATGTGGGAGACCAGAAGTGCAGCTCTTCTGTGATTCACATCCCCACCAAGGAGGCAGTTTTGTTCCAAATTAACCTGTGTAGGGTTGCTGTAGAGTACCTTCCATGCAGAAACTCATTTCTCCTTTGCTGTCTATATTGTATGTTATGGAAAAAAAATGAGATTATAGAAGAACATCTGAGATGGTCTCTGAAAGTTGTGTCTCCTGATGCAGACATGTGGCAGTTCATGTTTACAGTATTTCCCAGCGAATGCTGGTACATGCAGTTTCTCCTGCTCCACACTGACGTGATGCTGGGAATTTGGTCAAGAAACAGCTCTTTACAGTCCTGTTAGAGCACCACACTTTGGCATGTCTTTGGAGCTGTCTGTACTGTGAAACAGGACTTGATTTAAACACAGAAATTATACTTTGAAGATATTTTTTAGAACAGTTTCTTGCAACAACAATGTTCAGTCTTCACCAAACACCAAGTGAAATACTCTTTCAGGTGGTTTTGCCCATGCAAAGTTTTGAAAATAAAAAACTGAATCTGTACCTTGGGTTTTGGGGTGTGGGTTTTTTTTTTCTTTTTCTTCTACAAAAATATGGATCTTTACATTTGTATGGTATGTTCCAGAGCTGTGTATACAGTTCATTTCTTTGATGCATGAATATCTCTGAGCTCCTCAGGTGAAAGCTGGCAACAAATTTATAATTAGCTGGACTGTTAGATTAACACCTATATGGTCCTATATAACACCGACACTATAGTCCTAATTCTAGTTGAAAGATGAGGTTGAAATGTTTCTATGATATCATAAATCTCCTTAGGCTTCAAGACTTTACTGGGATATACAGCGCTGCAGTATCTGGTATAGCACTTAGAGCTGTTACGTCTTTTATGTGAATCACCATATGGGTCCGTGAAAAATTAATTTTAAAATGTTTGATTTTAATTTAGCAGTTCTTTCAAGGTAGTACAGCCCCAGCAATCACTACTGAGTCCTCTGGGAAGCAAGAGAAAAGGGAAAAAAAAAGAAAGGAACATTTCTGGAATCACTTTCTTTTGCCCAACTCGGTATCAGCGGGCAGAAGCAATAACGAAGGGGCTGCAGGACTGCTCTCAGCTATTATTGTGCCTGGCTTGCTCTCAGCATGACTCACTGCAGACAATATATAACACCACTCACAAGGGAAATGAACAGTAAATACTTGGCACTGGATATTTTTTTTTAACTCTCTTCAGTTGGTTTGGGTTTTTTTTCCCCCCTCTCTGATTTGTATCCCTTTATCCTCACCCGTGTGCTATATAAGCCTCTCAAATCTAATGTCCATAACACCACCCCCCACTGGTAGCAGCAAGCCCTTCCGCTGCTGTAGGGTTTACTTTGCAGAGGTTTACAAGAAGAGGCATTATTGAGAAACTGTATGTGTTAACCCAGTGGCAAAGGGTTGCTTCAACACCTTCCCTCTGATTTTTCTTTTCTTGGGGGAGGGGTGGCTGCTATTCTAGCTAAATGCATCTCTTGGTTTGCCGTGGCAGCCAGGCTAGCTTAGGAAGAAAACCTTGGGGCTAAACAGGCTAGGAGTGCAGCCAAGGGGGTCAGGAGACAGCTTTAAGGATTATACTACATAATTAAAGGCTGACTCTGAACATGCTTCCTGGTACTCTGCGTTCAAACATACAAACCTTTTTAGGTAATAATTCTTGGTCCTCATTTGTATCGTAGGGATTTGTAGGTTAAAGTTGCCATACAGGTAGTGAGTCAGGATTACAAATTATTCATCTAGACTATAAAAAGGCAACACCTTCCTAAACCTGTCCTAGCCAGTGAGAAATGAGGGTAAAATATAAATAGATGAATATGCATGTGTTTTCTTTGTTTGTTTTTGTGCAATGCCCTCTGGGTGCAGCTGATGTCATTCTGTGCAACTTTCTAGATTAAAAATGAGGATTCTTCTCCTGAAGTGCTCTGTGATCACATCGGGGCCAGAACATTCCTCTACTGGATAAAACCTGAGCCACTGAAGACCCACATTCAAGCTTATATTGTGCTAGCTCAAAGGAAGACCCTTTTATCTTCAAATATTTCTAATCAGCTGGAGCCAGGACTAAAATCTAGGTCCTCCATTATTCATATTCTAGGCTAGGGCTGCTGCCCCATCAGCCTACACAGTATGATCACTTGCTCTCCAGCTATCCCCCATCCCAGATCAAAATGACTCCTATAGACTCCTGTATTTGCTAAAACAGCATATTCTAACATTTCAGGCAATTATTCTAACAAAGTCTATGCAAACTGCATTGATTTAGCATTCATTGTCTAAAAATAGGTCCTAGCAAGATGCTGGTACCAAAAAAGCTAGAAGCAATGGAAAGGAGGAAAAAATAGTGAATGCACATATTGATAATATATAGTGTGAGCAAGCACTTGCTTATCTAATGCTATGATGCACAAATAGACAGAGTCAAGGCGGCATACATTCACTGATTGAAATACATAATCAAGTATGAACAAGGATAAATCACACTTCCACATCAAAGTTGTGAAAAATGCATATTGTCTATTTTGCCTGATTTTCTACCAGAATTATCAGTATCAGTTATTTCTATTTAAAGTTGTAATAAGCCAGAAATCATCTTCCATATGATGATATATTTAAATCAGACCTGGTTTGTTTTTTTTTCAGAATACTGGCTTTTTTACTACTTTGGTTAAATTCCAGTGTGCTGTAAAGAAGTCCCTTGTCACATATATAACAAAACGGAAAGGGACACCAAACCATTAAGGTACTATTACAGACAGAAATGCAAAGACTCTTGCCCTGTGTAGTGAGCACTGCCTTGTAGTTTTGATGAAGCTCATGTCTGACGGAATCAGTGCCTAATCTTTTCAATGTATTACTGTCTGGTGTCTGCCTGCTCCCAAGTACTTTTCATTCCTTAAAAATCTCTTGTTTACAACCATTTCCTTGTTTTGTTTTTGGAGAACAAAGAGGAAAAGAAAGGCTTTATTCCTTGGGTTAGGTCTAGATCATATATACAAAGGAGAAGAGAGATTCTGCTACACTTTATTCAATATGATGTTACAAGAAAACAACAGTTACAGCTGACAAACCATTACATCTTTCATAATACAGACAAATTACAAGGTGTAACAAATAATGCGACATTTATTTACTGTACTGTTTACGATGCTGTTCTTCTGAAGTATATATATATTTAATTACATTAACATTGTTTTCATGTACCAGCCCTCCCCATTTTTATCTGTTAAAAAAAGAATACCTCTTAGTGCACCATACAAAAATCCGCATGGAAGCTGGCAAGCAGGAATTTTGTATGCAGCACCATGGAAATGCATTTTGGGGGATGGGAATTATTAGTGCATCCTTTCCTTTTAGATTTTTTGCTTATGTGAAAAATGCAAGGCAGTAACGTACAGTCACTCCACCTAAATGCTGGTAGGGGAGAGTATTGTTTTGCTCAGTAATGCAACCTACTTCTGTTTATAGGTGGTATCTGCAGTTTGCTCCTTAGTCTATACAGCCTAAACCTTTTATATAACAAAGATTACAAACCCAGTAATATTCACAGATGAATATTTTGTATATTCATCTTTTTGTATATTCATATATTGAGCATTGACTACACATTTGGTTGTGTGCACTGACATGGGGTGTACATAACCCACCAACCCACAGGGTATATATTTATCTTACCTTCTCTTCCCAGGAGTCTGAAATGCAGAACTCCTATGCACCAAAGAGAAAGCAAAATCCCCTGTGCCTCCATCTACTGCAGATTGAATTTTCACTGTTGTACTGATGACTTGTCCTAAGCCATGGTTCTGATTAAAAGTAAGAGTGAGAATTAAAAGGACCCAACTGATGTAGGACCCTATACAGTAATGTAATGTCAGAACTATTGCAGTATCCTGTCTGGGGTGGTGCCTGCTGGGTGTGGATTTGAGTTGAACTGAACCCAGCATGAGAGAAGACTGAGCAATCTCCAGCTGGTTGACTTGTAAATTTAGGTTCTGTGAACTTGAACTTGTAAGGACTCTCTGTATCATGCAGACCATATCTATCACCATCTTCCCTTCCCCATTCACTTAATATTAGATCCCATAGAGAGTTAGAATATGCCCTTCCACTTTTATCTGCCTGCTATATCTGCTGCCCTGTTGCTGCTCTCCCGTCTTGCAGCAAAGCCACATCCTCTCAAGTATCACCAGGACAGATCTACTGGATCTCAGCCAAGTGGTAGGAAAATGCAAGTTAAGCTGTTGCTGGCTAATCACTCTGAGCAAATCCCACAGTTTCTCCAGGACTGTACCCCAAAGACTATTGGTCACTAAAGCCAACTTTTGACTTCAACAACGTGACAATGTTGACAGTGTGAAACATCACGTTCCAGATGCCCACATCTGGAAGGCTGGGCTACTTCTTGTGTCTTTGAAGATTCTTTGAGGAACTGATTTCAGAAGGATGAGAGAAAAAGAGAGTAACACTACTGATCTTTGCTGAAGCTGTCTCAAGAGCATTGATAGGGTTTAAACAGTCCATTCTACAACACTAAGAAGAGCTGTGGTGAAAACAGCTGGAGAGGTGGGAAGCAGTCTGGGTGGGCAGCTGTCCGATGGGTGTCAGGCTAACTGTGCAGGTAAGGGCTCTGCTGGAAGGGAGAAGAGTGAAATAAGGCTGTAGTGTCAACTGTTAGTTCCCTGGGCAAAGGAGCTTCTACTATCTCAAAAAAACCCCTGATATTTCCCAGCAGATTTGATGTTACAGAAGATTAATTTGCAGTGCTCATGTGAAAAGCACCATCCTGCTGAGCCTAGGTTGCCTTCATGCCCGGAGAACGTCCCCAGGGCCCAGAGCCTCCATGGGAGAGCAGCAAAACCAAGCCACCACAGGCAGCTGGGGTGCCCAGAAAGTGGGTGCAGGAGTAAGAGACCCTGGTCACTCCTTAATGATCAGTAGGTGAGATAACTTCATTGCTGCTGAAGATTAAGTTGCTATTTAGAAACCTAGATATTTATGAACTTTCATTCATGCAGTTAATTGAGTTTGAAGATTTTTGGATCAACTTTATTTCAGTGGTTGCTTAGAAGTGGGAATGGGGCAGAGAGGATAATCTCCTGTGCACATGTGTGTTCACACACATACACACACACACATACCTTAAGCAAACACTGTGCATGAGTCACTATGGATAGTAATGTGCTAGGCTTGTGGGAACAATTGGAGAATTACTCTATATTAAACCTTCAGATGATTAGTTGAGCGGTGTAATTGCTTGCCTTCAAATTTAAGCTGTCAAGTAGAAGCATCTATGAAACTACCCTTATATTCCTAATCAAAATCTTTGTTGTGTTTTCAAAAATTCTTCAGATTTTGCAGCAAGTTTTTTTTCTAAAAATAGCTGATTTTAATCATCAAACTGCACACAATTTAAGTAGCAAAGATAATGTATAAAAGACTTTTCTCTTACAAAAAAAAGGAAACATGAAACCCAAACAAACCACGTCTAAGGCAGTTTCAGTGTGTGTGATAAATTCAAAAGTTCAGTGGTCACTTTTCCCCCTATAAACACAGGGGAAGAACTGTAGTAAGTTCTAAATATGATTGTGACTGAAAGTGGCTTTTAGATGGCTTTTAGCAGATCCTGAAACAGAGATGTCAGTGGGGAAAATTCTCTTTTAATGGCTGTGCAAATATTGAGAATATTTCCACGGTTCAGTTCTTTGAAAGTGTAGACTCCTGTTCATTAAGAGACCTTTTGTAGCTGCTTGTGCATTCAAGGATTTGCCTTATTTGGTGTCTTTTTCTTATTAAACTCTGCTGGAGTTTAATAAGATGGCAGCAGCACAAATCCTTTTCCCCTCCTTTTAAACACTGAAAGCTAACCAAAGCATTACCACACTTCCTTAAAATGTAACTCAATGCATCCAGCAAGCAAAGGATGTCAAAATTATGTGTAGAATAATATTGCCTAGCAAGTGCTTCTGTCCAAGCAGGACTATAACTCAACAGTGATTTTTGCACCTTGCCCTCTCTGAATGCAAAGTTGTAAACAGGGCAGTTTTTCCACACCCCTGAATACAATGCTCTCTCCAACCAAAATTTAGCAGGGGCTTCCTTCTAAAATCACACACACAACTTAGTTTCTTGCAAAGTTTGCATTTGAATGATTCATTCAGAAAAGATATCTAAAGACTAAGGATCATGTAGTGCCTTCCAGTCAGCTCAGAATACCTATGGAAAATAACTCAAAAGGTGCTTTGGTGTGGAACAGCAAACGGTCTGGGTTGAAAAGAATTCTCCACCTTGCTTTGTACATGGCAAAGTAACACAGCTAGATTTAATGGCTCGTTCAAAGGAAGTTTTTCTGTACCTCAGTATCTGCCTTGAATTAAACAGAACAGTTTCATCATCTCTGTTTTCAAGAAAATATTCCAAAAAGTAACTAGTGTGAGGAAAAACAGAGAGAGATGTTAGCCAAGACCTATAAAAAAAGAAAGATATATTCTTGAAGAGAATAAAACCATAAGGAACTCACTGTGTATCTGTCAGCTGCATACATCTCATAAGTTTTGTTTTGTCTTTCTCGCAGGCCTATTTTGAAAACTGGCATGCTACATAGCCTAAGCAGAGTAACCAAATTTAGAGTACTTAAGTAAACATGCAATTATTGCCATGTTTTTAAATGGATATGAATGGTCTGAGGGGATAATGAAAAAAGAAATAACCCAACAACACTTAAGGAAGAGTGGCAAGTGTTGTAATTGTCAGCTGATCGGACAAGTTGGGCTTGCCCTGGGAAGAAATAGTCTTCCCATTGGTTGCAAACTATGCACAACCCTCAAAGAAAACACACAGTCTTTTATGCCACTGTTGGCTCTTTTTGTACAGTTGTTACTGAAGAAGTGTGAACACCAAATGTGTTGTCTGAAAGTATTTAAGACATTGCTGGTGAAAGCATAAAAATCCTTACAAAGATGTAGCGCTGCAGTGGAAAATCAAACAAAATCAAACACAAAAGACTGAAAGAGTACATGCCATGTATCAGTAAGCAAAAGCTTAATCTTCACATAGTTCTCTGAAATCACAAGGTATCCAAATGCGTGCAAGGTTTTAAATAAATTGCAGGGAAAAACAGGGTCTTGCCAGCTTCAATTTTCTTTTGAATGAAATCCACCATAGAGACAGAAAGGAAACAGGCCGTGGTTCCTTCCTGGTGTCGGCCTCCTCATTAGGTTTTTGTTTCCCTCCTCCAACCCGGTAAATTTAATCCTGTAAGGAAACAATATAAATTATAATAAGCCTCATAAATTGCATTTTTGTTTTCACTTGGTAAAATATAGGTTAGGCCAGAGCCATGTATGAAGATGCCAGCTGAGAGTGAAGTGCAGACTTCCAAAGCATGTTTAGAACTGGTACCTCAGGAAAATGAACTTAAAACAGCAGTGTTTTCAGGGTGGTCGCCTAAGTGAGATATATTAATCCATATTTATGTGTCTGTGCCCCAAGAGCTAATCTTCACAGGTACCATTAGCACTGACATTCTCCATGGAAATTATAGACAGCCGTAACAAGTCATCTCTTCTAAAGGTGGTCACACTCCCTGAATGCAAAGGAAGGTTGCTAAAAATGCTGGCAGAGCTTCAGGAGTTTACTAGCTTTTTTTGCCCCTTTCTCCCTAGTGATCTCTTCCATAACAATGCTCGTAACTAGTTTTTGAGAATGTCTCCTCAGTTTTCCTTTCTGAGAGTTGTTTGGGGCACCCTGAAACAAATCAGAAACATTTCTGCAAATATACCCAGGTTATGGAGCTTCTTGGTGTGCTGTGTCGAAATGTATTTACCTTTATTTCAGTGTATTTCTATTATCTAGGCAAATAATTGCAAACTCTCCTTTCAAATATAAAAATAAACACTATCAATAGCTTCACTTATGTTGTCTTTCACTCTACTGATGAAGAAGCTCAAAGCACTTGCACGAAGGTATCCTGATGTTTTTGAGGTTTACACAAAACAGGAGGCAGGCTGAGAATGTGGGACAGGAAAACAAAGTATCCAGTAACTGTGAGAAGAGCCACTTGAAGGCTGAATGAGGGCTAGATGAACTGGATGAATGACGCCACTGAAAGGATTTTATAATTAACATATTTAACTCTTAATAAATCTCCAAGTAGAATTCTATGTCAAGTTATAAAGTGAGACTTTCTGAAAAATTCTGAAAATATATTTGTTAAGTTCTCCAAGACTAGAACTACAGACCTGATACATTTTTAAAATGCTGTTGCAGGAAGACAGTCATATGTGAAGGAATTTCATCCCTTAAAAAAAAGAATGCTGAAATATTCATTGAGCATGGAACTGGTTTGTATTAGCATGTCCTAAAACTATTTAAATCAAACTGGATGCAGGTGCCAGTGAATCTCGTCTAGTCCTCATTTCAAAAGCAGGAGAAAAACAAGACATCAATTTTGAACCACAGTTTCAAGCATAGGACTTTAATTGTGGTTTTCAACAAAACACCCCAATGTCTTTGCAATATCTTAACTTCTGTAATTTCCAGGATTCCTGTCATGATTCTTGAGAACTCTTCTTCTATTCTTTAAGCACCAGGATACCTGAATTGGATCAACAAAAGCCTGTTCTTAAGCATCTTGGGTCCTCATGAAGCTTGGTCTACCACCTCTAGAGTCCTTCTTGGGTTGTTTTCTAAATGTGTCTGGAGCTTGTGTGGACTGTCTATTCCACATGAAAGTCCCACTTTCCCCAGTGTCTAGAAGCTTGGCTGAAGTGCCAATAAATCTTGTTTCAAGGAATACATTTGGGCTGATGCATTTAGTTTACCTTCAAAAGCTTAAAAAGAAAAGCAGTATTTGGAACATGCAGAGATTCACAACTGCTCAGTGATGAAACACCAGCGATAATATTCCCTAAGTTCCAGATTTCCCTTCCTTCCCTTCCTGCCTTTTCAGGGATGTTCTTTTTGGGAGTTCCTTCTTGGAAAGAAGCAACTAAACTCCCAAAGCTCCTTCCAATGCTGAGGTGTTTGCCCCCACTGTCACCTACACTCCAGTTGTGTAAAGCCGGCTTGCAAGTTGGAAGCTGATCCAGAATAGCTGGCCTAATTTCAGGCTAAGCCCAAATCACTGGAGTTCCAGAGACTGGCATAAGCAGCAGGGACGTCTGAGACAGGTAATAAAATTATAAGGATAGCAAAGTCTCTGGATGCATGTTTTTCCAGCAGTTATCAAATTGCTCAGAGGGTCATTGCTCATTTGAGAATAACTGCAGTTTAATTACAGAGAACTTTTCCTTTCTATCACTGGACCTTGGGACAATATCTAAATGAGGTAAGTATCACACTTCTCCTAGGATTATGCTACAATTTTCCAGTAACAACACTACATTGTCTGGTTTCAAGTTTGGCTTTGTAGGCAAAGCTGATGACACATTCTCCAGGGAAGGGCCTGAGCTTGTGGAATGGGGAATACTTTCATTAGAAGCTTAGCACTTCCAGAATCAAGCCCTAGAACATTAAGAGATTCTTTAGAAATTAATAAACTGAGAGCTGCTACCATATAACACATGGGGGAAAAAAATATCTTTGCACACTGGACTACTGCCAGCACTAATGCACACTGCAGGCAGAACACTGAAGACTAAGAAAGGGTAGCAGGAGTTACAGGTTTCCTGCTGTGGCTCAATATAAGGCAGATCACAGTTATAGGATCACAACTCTACCAGCTCCAGCTTTGCTGGATCCTGCTATATCAAGGCTGTAACTGGTTTCTTGTGAAGCTTAGAGACCGTGTATGGTGGGCAGCACCACCCTCCACCTTCTGCACAGGCTCATTTGATGCCACATTTCACTAATGGTTCTGGCTGGGGAAAGCTAGGAGACACAGTACAACTGGAACCAGGGAACAGTATGGTAGTCTTGGTCGGTCTGCAGGGTTGAAATGTGCAGCATGCCTGGTTTGGAAAGTCAGCCTGCATGACAGACCCCCTGCTCACAGCAGTGCCAGAATGTGCAAGGTGTTCTGAACCCTCAGCTCTGCCTGCCAAGGTGTTTCTCCTGAGTTTGAAATCCTTACATGACACAACAAGTGTGGTGGTTAGGAGTAGATAATGCTTGCATCTGAATCCCTAATTCTCTGAGTGAGTATTGTCAATTCAAAAGTGGAGTCAACAGGTGAAGTCCCTTCCCCTGCCTCAGAGAGCTGTCGTGGAGTGCCAGCTTTCTCTTATGCTGAACACAGATATGCCACTTGTCAGAGGAGTGCTCTCATCATTGTACACTTACTCTTCACATTTAATTTTGTTTAGGATGAGACATCAAACAGACAACTCTCCTAAACTGGAGAAAGAAGAGAGCATGTCTTTATCCACAGCAGAAAATCTACAATAAAAAACCTAGAAAATTTTAAACTGGTGTGAACCCATCTTTTTCATTAAAAAAGCATTGTTTCTTCAGAGTGGCTCTTGAAATGAAACATCAGTTGTTCACACAACAAAGACCCAAGGCAGAGACCTCTATCCAGTTCCCAGATGGCTTTGTATTCCATGTTTGCATTTTTAAAGATATATTTTAGAAATATCCTTGCTTAGAATTTATACATTTCCTATATCATACAAATCAAAGTTTTGCCTGGTGACTTAGCAGATTATGTTTATGGCCTCTGGTCACAGCTTTGCTTATAAAATTGTAAATTGTTAAATGGAATATTTACAACTTGTTATTTCCCAAGAGCAAAGTAGGGTTCTTTCATATCTCCTTAAAAATCAAACCAAAACAACAAACCCCAAAACAAACCCTGAAACATTGAAGACTGCCTTTTTTCACCACAGATCTAGGTACTTCTGGTTTTCATGACAACTCTACTAAATCTAATAGCTTTCTACAAGTAAGTTAATGATGTACTTGAAATATTAAGTGATCTACATGAAGTGACTCATTTCCATGTTTGTTACCTAGAGGAAACTTCTGCTGCATACATTCTGTTTGTCCCAGACCCTGAACAGGATAGAGTGTTAATCCACCTTAAAAACAGCAGATGCCAACTTCAGAATGCAGTAGCTGTTGATGTTACACTGGTTCTAGAAAGGCATACCAAAGCCTGTAATTTAAACATTAATCATACTCTCTAGACATGAGGCAGAGGAAGGTGATTAAATCCCAAATATTTTTCTTTTTTTTAATTAGTGAAAGAACATCCTGTCCGGTAAAAATACCAGTTCAATACATGTTCCTTTTGGCAGCATCAGCATCCTTCTCTAGGTACTTTTAATTTCTGTATAAATTATCACATCGGGTGGAGCTGTGCTCTTGCAGAGTCTTTAGCATGCAAAGCACACTCAGAGTGCATGTCTATTTATGTGGCAGCTGATGCAGCAGTATTATAAGAGTATTCCAGTTTTAAAATAAAAATGTGAGCTGACAACTGGAGATACTGTGTTCTTTATGAGCTGGAACATGGAGGTATTTAAGATCATCAACAATAATACTCTTTCTGCTTCTCCCTCCACCACACATGCAGACATCACAGATACTGTTCATCCTTTCTGAAAGAAAAGTACAATATTAACAGGTGATTTTCCCCACACCTTTTATTCCTGCCTTTGTTAGAGAGATCATTTTAAAAAGCCAACCAAACATTCGCAATACTATTTGCACTCAGATAATATCTACGTGCAACTTGTTGCTATAAATATTAATTAATTGGATCACCAATACCCATAATGCAACTTTATTTTGACCTACATGCCCTATGAACTAGATATTTTTTGGATTCAATTTCCTTAAAACCAACTGTCAGCATCATGTGATGGAAGAGATGAAAAATGAAAATGAGCGTTCCTGCTGTGCAGGTGAGTGACCTGTGGGAGACAGCTCTGCCTGCTAGGATTTTTACACGTACCATCAGACACAGACCAATTGATTAGATCATCTTATACCTGCCACCAACTAGGCTCAAGAGACTAATTAGAGAGAGTACTGCCTGCGCAGGCACCCCATTGACACCTAATTTGCTCAGCCAAAGCCTTTGGGGAGAATGTATTATCTCTGCAGCTGCACTTCATGCATTTCTGATTTGAGGCATAAGCAAGGAGTACTTCTTCACTCTTTTGAGCAAACTGAGTATATAAGCCCTTAAATGCTAAATACAAGCAGACAAATTAAATCTGGCCAGCTGCCATAAATCCTTTTCCCCCTTCAAATATATATATACACATATACATGCATACATGTTTTATTTTTAATCTATGTCTATGATATATGTGCACAAATGGAAACATACAAAAAATGTGTATGTATGAGTCTGAATGTGTGTAGAAAGGATGGGCATATAAAGGCATTTCTATAAATAAATGCTTTAAAATATGTAATTGTCACACTGTATAGTGCGCCTTCCTTCACAGGGAAGTTTTACTTCCGTGAAATTTAAAAGAAATGCATTTGTTCTTATATATGAAAAATAAATGATCTGCAGTGTTGTTAGCTCAGGCTCAGAATTACCCCGTGGACAAGGCTCAGTAGATTGATGCCTATAAAGTTGCTCTGCATATCTTCAGAGGTGCTAGTTCAAAGATTATCTCAGAATACAGCCTAGCTTTGTTGGAAGCTTTTCTTGATGGACTATACCTTGTTTGTGGTTTCCTGAGGAATACTATTCACTAAGGCTAAATATAAGGTTTCTTAAATTGCTTTCTGCTGGGCTTTAGTTTTATCTAGTTATCCATGCCCCAAAATACACAGGAGAGGCAAGACTTACGGCTGCTATTAAAAATTTATTCTGAAAAAAAAAAAAAAAAGAAGAAAAAGAGGCACTCTAGAAAAACTAGGAGTTTTTGACAAACTGAGAAGGGTTTGAAGAAATAATTTCAACTATAGGCTGATTCCTGAACTCAGAAGCCTTGTAACACACAGGAACATAGTGAATTTGGATCACTCCTGAAACAGCACTGAGGCCAATATCTTCTTTCCTGTTATTTGTCTACAAAGCAACTTTCAGGAGCTGAATAAGGCTGAATTATTGCAGTTTCATTTCAGTCTCTGTCAAAGCCCATGTTGCCAAGGTCAGTTTATAGTGTCAACTCAGGATCCTGCACCCCTGTAACTAAAGAAGGAAAGAAGCTGTAGCAAAATATGTGCAAGTTACATGTGCGGCCAAAATATCAGGTGTAATCTCCTTTGCAAAACACACTATAAATGTGACTTCCAGTCCTGTTCCTAGGATGGGGCATAACTCAATACAGAGAGAGTATCCTCACCTTTCTCCCCTCACACAGGACACATCTTTTCCAATTCACTTAATATTTCTTTAGCTATTTAATATCATTTAATGTTTAAATGAAACCTTCAGATTATCTTGGCAATTTTTGGCAACTACTCTTTCACAGATGCAGCACTGTACAGGATACACATTATAATTATAAGTACTCTGAGTACTTAGCAGTAAACCATATTTGACAAATAATTAGCACAGGATTAACTGGTTAATTTCTTCTGTTTTCTTCTCCTGTGTCTTAGTTACTGCACTGGTATTCTTATACACAAGGGATTTCCCACACTCAGTCTAAAGTGATGAAAATTTCTGTATATTCTTCACAGTTCTGACATATAAATCATAATACAGATCCTTATGGACATATTGCTGTGTTACCAATTCCTCTCTCCACAAAGAATTTTTCACAGATTGACTTTGCCTCTAAGCAGAGCCCTGCAACTCTAAATAGATTTGTGTGTGGGAGTTGACTGCAATTTTAGGGTGGGTGTGAAGAGATGACCCTAAAAGAAGGGAGTGCTAGACAGGGACTGTAAGCTAGTAAGAAAATAAAAAACCAGAATAGTAATACAATTATAAACTATATTATTTTATGAGCATATTTTAAATAAATTACATAATCTTTGAAAGGTGACATGTCTTTGGAACTGTGGATATGGGGCTGGAAAACAGAAACCAAGATTTTGGCTTTGCTGCTGCATGTGACTGTAGGCAAGTCATTTAATCCCACTGCGACCTGTTTGTAACAGGGGTCCTGGTTTTTGTCGCAGCCTCTGGGTTTAGTGTCTCCAAAATTAGTGCCCTGTTTTAGCTGGAGCCACCAATAGTTCAAATTATGTAAATATAGTTTAATTTATCAAAAATGCACTATTAGAACAGTTGCAACGTTGGTAGTACTTGAAATCTTTACTTGGACTGTGAGTTTTCCAAATTGTACCTTTATGCACAGTATGAGTTCAAAGTGAAAGTCCTGCATCACCTGACTTGGTGAATGTGCACCCAATAGTCCAGTGTGGGAGGTTGATTCTGAAGAGTCTTGGCTCTTAAATTGCCCTTAAATTACTCACCAGCTGCTAAGTAGCATATATGCATATCAGTAATTGCAAACCAACCCTGCATACTTTGCACACAGATCTCTAGAAAATATTATCATGAATTCCTTCATAGTGTGTCTTGTGAGGACAAAAAAAGGAATAAAAGCCTGATCTTTACTGTAATATATCTTATTCACAGTATTAATTTCCAGTGTTATTTGATAATGTGATTGGTTTCACAATTGCTTTGTAGGTATGCTTTTAACTTTTGAGTGGCTGTGGTAACTTCCAAATTAGTTTTCTACAAGTCTTTCAGCAAAAATTCTTTCCTACCCTAGCTGCCACAGCTGAAGCTTTTTCTTTGAGTTGAGAACAAAGTCCACAAAGCCCTTCACAATTACCATTTGAATAAGGCTTCACATGAAAAATGGCCAGGACTGAATCTACTACATGTCTTCTAGTTTTTGAGAATAAAGCACAGCCTTCTGTGAGTGAGCTCTGGGAAAACTAGTACTTCAGATGAGGATACTACAAAAACAGCAGTGTTATTGAGCTTAACATAGTTTGCATGCAAAGCCATAGAAACCTTACTAAAAACAAAAACACAAATTGAGGATTTTGGTACACATCAAGAACAGAAAGATATTAGTGCTAGTTGTTTGCAAGAATATACTTCTCAAACCTGACAACCATCCAATCCCTACAACTTCTTCTAACCTTTTCCAATCTGATTAACGTGATGTGTCTAAATTCCTATGCTTCTCACCCTGATAACTTGCAAAAAAACCTGCCAAAGAGGAATTGACTGAACGTGAATTGGAGAAATGCTGTCTCCCTGGATCTATAATGAGAGAACCTGAACCTACAATTTTTGCCAGTGTTTGGCACAATGAGATCCTTATCTCAGTGGTAGCACCAGCTCTCATCTCAGATAAGTAAATGCTATGCCTGAAAAAAATTTGTAGATACCTTAATTAAAATATCTAAAGCAAAAAAAAAAAAAAAAAAAAAGAGAAAAAAGAAAAGAAAAGCAAGAAAAGCCTATCAGTTACAGTTGTGTATAACAGAACTCAGAAAGGAAATGCCTGTTGGAAGATGATATAAGGGGATTAATGCTCTGGTTAACAGGTTTGTTAGTAGTTTGAACCCATCTCTGGTGAAAAGGAGCTCCAGAACGGCTGCTGAGAGATCTGCTCATTGCTAAACTCTCTTGCAGAGCTAAACTGTCAAGGGATAGGAGATTCAACTACAAGCAGCTGGGTGTGAGTGAGCTTAGCTGTGGTACCCTTCTACCACGTCTCACCTTTGTGGCAGAGCCAGCTTAGCTGTGGTACCCTTCTACCATGTCTCTGCTTTGTGGCAGAGCCCACTGTGCAAACCTATTTCCTTGTTCCTGCCGTGCCATTTGTGCCTGGTCACTCATATTGTAAAATTTTCTGTGGAACTCTCTGTACACTGTGTCACTAAAGGTATCAAAAGTGACATTTTTATGTGGAACTTCATAATGAAGTGATCCAGTTAACACCAAATTCCCAACTAGCTTCATCACAGCTAGTGGGATTGAAAACTGGTGAGGGAGCAAGAAGGAACTGCCTGGATAGAGCTAGACAGAAACTTATCACACTGTTCTTGTTTGCAAAGACAAAATGATGGAATAACATCCTTATTTTTAATCAGCAGCATTCCCCAGTGCATTATGAAGAACAAAGCTTCATTCTAAAATCTGAAGCCACCTCCCAACTCACAAATGGCTAATTATTTTCAGGTATCTGGAAACACTGTGAAATCTTCCTTAGCCAGGCACTTAGAGGAGCAGACAGAAGTTGTCACATAATGGCCTACTAATTAAAAAGGAAGAAAACTATACTCAAAAGCTCTGGGAATACCCGTAAGATGGCCTAATAAGGATAATCTCCGGTACATGTTTCAAGGGAGCAGCAAACAAGAGATGGCTGAGAGCCCATGCCTCTGACTGGAAGTTCTTTGAATTTTTTTGGTTGGTTTTATTTTTTTTAGCAGCAAAAATGTGTAGGCCTGCCAGCATATCAAGGAGATGCTTAACAGTTTGTGAAGCTTCAAGTCATATTTAACCAGAATTCAGAGAATTCAGGCAGGATAGAAAAGCTTCTGATTCTTTATAGGTCACTATCTAGCTTTGAATGAAGAATATAACCCTAGAGTTCAGGGACAGCAGATCAACTGTGCCCTCCAAATACCACAAATGAAACTTACTGACTGCCAGTGTCAGGAATGATGGTAGCTGCTCTTAACAGTGCTATTTATCAGCTCAAACCTAAGCATGTTTATTTATGTATGTATGTATGTATTTATATTATCTGCAACACAACAGCTGACCAACTCAGAACCCAAATTAGATGATGTGTTTGACCATCTCCTTCCACTCCTCCCCATCTAATGTAACAAGTACATCTCTTCAGAGAATTGAATCAGAAATTTATTCTTGCTTTTCCCTGTCATGGCTTTTATCCCCAAAGCGAAGTCTGCTGGACAAAAAAGACATGGGAAAGATGAAATTCTTGCCAGATGACTCATTAGCATTTACCTCCTCCCAAAAATTAAACCCTGCCTCATTGAAAAAATAAAGTATCTGCAGGTAGTTCAAAATAGGGCATTTTGTATACATGTGATTGTTAAAATTATTAGTCAAGTTGCTTCTTGAAAGCTAAGTAGTCTTGGAACAAATTTAATGCTGCTAGTTTAGTCAGTGCAGAGTAGCTGTGGGATAGTCTAGAGATGGGTGTGGACCGTTTTGTCTAACAAAGATTCCTTGGAATTTAAAAATGCCTCTGCAAGGGATCACAACACTATAAACTACCTCAGACCCCAAAGATAAATGCTAAGCATTAAGAAACAATGTGCAAATGTTTATCACTACCACAATCATTCTAGTAGCCTGCAAGTACCTACAGGCAGCTTGGAATTAGGTTACATCTTTTTTTTTTTTGAGAAGACAGGGTGAGTGTTCAGGTGCAGAAGGAAGAAAAAAAGAGGGATGGGTAAACAAAAGAAAAAAGAAATCCATTTCTCACCTGCATTTTTATTTCCATTTGTGCTCTTCCTAGAAAGTACTTTTCAAACCAGCAAAGAATTTTTAATCTGGAATGTGGAGTTATGAATGCCTTTGTTTTTAACTTGACAGAACAGATATTATTGCAGCTGCATTTGGGACAGTGAAGATCCTTCTAGCTATACACCATCTGGTTAAGCATTCTGTTTGCTGCTGTGACTTTTGAGAGACTGAGCATCATGGCAAAATGGTCATGTCAATTAAAATACATTTTTTAGGACAGCACTGCAACACTTAAATATATAAATATAATAAATATATAAATATATAAATATATAAATATATAAATATATAAATATATAAATTAGACAGAAAGCAGACCTCACATGCTGAAGCAGAAGGATCTTTCCCATTATTATAGTATATTATATTAATGGCAAGTTTAAGTAATAGATGTATTTAAATTTTGGAATACATTTCCATATTATGATTATGTCCTAAGCTCTTAATCTATGTGCCCACCCATACGATGAATGCCATACAATGGTATTTATTGACAGAGATATCAGGAAGTCTTTGCAGTTGACATTTTCAAGCCTAAATTGTTTCCCAGCCAAAGAGTTCCTAAGACTAGAATGAAACAGAGGAGAAAAAAATCCCAGTTTAGGAAATGCAATGGTGTCTTTATGACATATTGCTTGTCTTCATGCTCATTCCCTAGAGGGTGTGCTGATACTTGCTGAATACTGCTAGGCAGTCCTTTCACCTATACAGCTCCCACTTGGGATTTTTGCTGAAAATCTGTGACATTAGAAATAGTTACTGGCAGCTTCAGGCCAGCTGCTTTCTTCCCTGCCAGTTCCATTTTTACATACAAAACCATATGGAGCACTGAAACAGAAATATTTCTCCAGTGCAGTCTCTGTGGCATTAAATGGAAAAAATGTTCCAGAATTAGCACCTCTACAGAGCATCACTACAGCACTGAGGATATTCTATCTAGTACATAAGGAGATCACAAAGCAGCTCAGTGATTTTATTTCTCCAAGTTCCCACTCTGGTTGGGGTAAGAACCTTTTCTGCTATGTATGACTAAGATGTTCAGATATTATACACGGTTTGGGGAATCTAGCATGAAGTTCCTCTCAGACACAACTTTTAGAAACTAAGCAACATCTACAGTCTTTGAGAACCTGACCTCTTTCAGATATTACAGGGAGAGGCTTCTCCTTTCCCTTTTGTTTTTTAAAAGACTTAAGAATGTTTTTAAAAACCAGTCTCACACACTAGAGAGGCTCGTGGCAGAAACAGTAGATGTCAAATCAGGTGCAACATACTGTGCATTTTGTGGTATGCAAAGACAGGGATCGTGGTAAGATGGAGCACTAAAGGCTTTTCTTTCAAAAATGCTATAAGCATTGGTTTTCTTGTAACTGCAAGAAATACTTAATCTTTGTTTTTGAAGCTCCATTATAAAAGTAAGGTTTTGCATAGCTCATTTAAATAGTTTAAATGACACAAGGTTAAGAACAGGAAAGCCTTTCACCAAAGGTGGTTAGTCCTTTTCAAAGATTTCATATTATTTGAAGCTTACTTTCACTGCATTCTTTTACCTTGGCTGCTTCCCAAGTGGGTATAAGTTAATTAAATAGGATTTTGACCCTTTAACCTTCCCTATAAACTGCATCTTTACCTAACTCTATTTAAATAAATCAGATAAAAAACCAATCGTAGCAGAATATATATTTTTACAGCTGCGGAAAAAACAAACATGTATATTAAGCTTATTTGTAAGTACTTAGTAGTCAGAGCAACAGCCAAGACTCATGGATGATTTTAATTAAAATAAATCTGGGTGGGCACATAAATTCATTTACGATGGTTTTTTCACACTGAAACTTCTCTAGCATTACTGAACAGCACAGCACTGCAGTAAGCTCTCGTTTGTTTGCGGCAACTGAAGCTCCATCCACCTGAATAGCTTGTATTCCAGTTGAGTAATGTAAAGTGTAAATTGTGTCTAAAAAGATATCAAAGATATGAGGCTGAAAATTCTTTCAGGAAAGAAGAGAAAGAAAGAGCATTACAGATGGACAGACAACAAATATACAATGATACCCAGCACCTCTGTAACTGAAATGCTCTGGGTTTAAATATCAAAAGGAGGTAAAATAGAAGCACCAGGAGAATGCTGAATTGCTCTCTACAAACAGTGTGGCTTTTTGTATCTCATTAGCCCTTTTCACCTTAAAGTACTGGTTTCTGATTATTAGACCCTTCCAAAAAGCCTTTTAAGTTCATCCAGAAACAAAATACAGTCTAGGTATGAAGAATGATAGCAGTTATGTATGGAGAAATGAGTAACTAGCTCATGTATAAAGAATGAACAAAGAACTAAGCTGCCTCTTTGTGCCTAAGTGATGTGCTCAGGTCTCTGCATAGGCAGTAACAAAGGCACTGCTACTGGATTGATCACATCTCTCACCCACAGTAGGGACTTCTAAAATTGAGTTCATCACAGAACTAAATCCTTCCAAAACACAGGCTTTTAGCTCAATACATTAATAGCAATACCACCTAATCACTGCACTGGTACATTATGTTCAAATTTTGCAGCCATTGGGTGATAAATACACACCTTTTCAAGGGTGCTACTTTTTGATCATTGATTGGGACATATTTGCCCCTTTCCTGACATTTCTCTCAACCCATCCTTGCTGAATAAAGAGCAGGAATATGGCAACAACAATCATATATTAATGTATAAGAAGCTCCCACTGCAGCATGAGCAGAGACAGGCACAAGTGGGGAGCCAGAACTGTGCACCAACTCTCATCTTCCATGGTGCAACTTGTCTCCTCATTTAAGTGCTTGGGGGTTTGTAGTGGCATCATGCATCATGTTTTGTGCACCTTTGTCAAACTATTTTAGACCAGGGCTATTACTATGCACAGGCTGTAATAGCAAGGATTAACAGGAATAAGGTTTTCTGTTTCTCACATTGCACAGAAGAGGATCGTATACTCCCAACAGCAAGATTTCTCTGCAAGATTTCTTCAATATCCCCAAAACAAAGCTATCTGAAGTAATATGTAGCAGTAGAGAGTGTCCAAAGGAAAAAAAAATATCAAAAAATGCATAGGAAATTCTGGGAATTATAATAAATATTTTAAAGGCATGTCAACAGCCTGTAACTCTCCCTTCTCAAACATTTTTATCCTGTCGAATAATCGACAATAAGGGTACTGTAAACTCAGAAAGATACTTTCTTTGTGCTTTGAAAGGGCTTTGCTTAGAGTTATTTTAATTATTTTCCTTCTATAGTAAGTAGAGGATGAAAAAGATTTCTGAAATAAGAAATGTTATTGTTAACTCACTAATCACAGCTGAGGGACTTAGGGGCAGTCTGGATCCTGAAATATCTTTGAGCTTATTTTACAGAATTGACTTAGTTGGTGGTATCCCTGTCACATGGATTTCAATGCAAGGCACCAAAACTTCCTTTATGCAGAAATACAATAGACAACACTGGACACTGAAATCATATCCTGGGAAATTCTAGACCACTAATACTTGAAACAGGGAATTTTTATTAATTTTAAGAAGTTAATTTTTCATTTGTAAATGCCTATTTATGAGGTGATTGAGTTTTGAGTCAATGTGTAAATTACACACACTGTTATTTATTTTTCAAACATAAAATACATATCCCTGCTGTTTTGAGAAACTACTGACCCTTAAAAGTCAAAGCAAGGGTTTGATTCCTCTCCTTTGATTCTGTGGGTGCCACAAATGAGAGGGTTATGAGCTTCCCTATTTTGCTTCTTGACATTCAACATGCTTATGGCTTGGGACCAACGGAGTAGCTGGGGGCAACCCGAGTGTCAACACGTAGGAAGAGCTGCTAAGGGGACCTTGGAGAAATGCTGAGACCATGGCCAAGGAGCCCCATGTGGCAGAGCAGTCCAGGAGGGGAGCCTGCAGCCAAAGCCAGGCAGTCACACAGCTAGAAACTATGAGGTTTCACAGTAGAAGCTGCTATAATATGGAAATAGATTCTTACCCTCTGGGCCCATATGTCATCACACCAAGCTAAGCTGAAGCTGCCAACTAAAATGGGCAATTTCACATGAACTTGGCAGGGTGACTGCCAACACAGAGCTTGTTTTCCACTGGTGCCACCCACTCTGCTAATCCAATTCTGTCTCCTGACTTGCTTTTAAATAATAATGAACAGCAGATGGGAGGGGAAAATGTTGCTGGCTGCTAAGCCAGCATGCAAGTGAGGCTCTTTGCTTTTCACATATCTTGTGCAAACTAACTCTGAATGCAATGTCAAGTGATTAATAGTGGTTAAACGAGAAAGCCAGGATTTGCCATGTTCTCAGTCATTCAATCTTTGACCAGGACAGGCAGGCAAACAAAACAATCAGAAGAATAACATGTTCAAAGAGAAAGAACCAACTTCCATAACATTTAACTTTGATAAAGGTAGGGATGGACTCTTCTTCCCATCCTTGCAAATATAATTTTGCTGGGTTTTTTTCGGCGGTGGCATAATATGGGGTTGCTAAGCACCAGAGCCATATTAAAAATACCTTTCAAGTTAAACACACAGCAATCAGGATAGGCATTATTGAGCATAATTCCATAGCTGACTCCTTTTTGATAAGGAGAGAGGAAACAGGCTGAAGCACCAGGGTAGGGAATAGGGATGTGACTGTCAGGAAAAAGGGCAGAGGGAGGCAGGAGAGGCAGCGGGCAGGCAGCAGAGAGCAAACAGCCAGGAGGCTGCCTGTCTCTTCAGCAGCAGCAGGAGGACCTATTGTTCCTGGGTCACACAACATTATCTCCTACCCAACAAACAGCAGGTAAGCTTGTTTGCACAATGCACTGTGTTTTCTCTTGTGTCAGCCTGACACAGAGGATAATCACCTCCTACTGCTGCCTACTGACCTCACACTGAGGGTTGAAAGGTAGGAATCCCACTGGCAACACATCTCGATGAAGGTGAAAGAAGGTATCAGTATGATTCCATACACCAAAACCTTTTCCACTGTATCAGTTTCTGAAAATTTGGGAACTTAAAACTCTTGAAAGGAGTTAAAATGCTTGTGCACTGTATCTAATCTCTTGTACACCTGTAGTAGTCTTTAACACATGGTCATTTTCTTGTCCCTGAAGAAACTTTTGCCACATTTGCTGCTCAAACTATATGCTGCTTTTGTTAGACAAAGGGTTTTATTGAAAATAAGACCCTTGATTCCTTTATTGTGGAAGATGGAAGGTCTCAAGTAAGTTGACTGGATGGACAAGAAAAAATAACTAAGTTTCAGTAGCTGAATGCTTGGAAAGTTGCATTTGAGTCCAGCTTCTGCCATAGCTCCTACACGGTGCTAGAAGCTAGATAACTATTGTCAGAGCTCCTACAATACTAGAGAAGTTAACCTTTTTTTTTTTTTTTTTTTTTTTTAGCAGACATTCACTTGGCAGCTCTGATTTTCTTTGTAATCCAAGACAGATCCTGGCTGGGGCTGCAGATATGCTGAGCATTCACTGCTCCAACTGAGGTCAATGCAGAATGAAATCCGATCTGAACATATTGAGCACTAAAGGATGCAAGGAGCTCTGAAAAGTCAGGCAAGAATAATTGATTCATTTTTAACAATTGCCATTTTAATACCTGAGCTTCAGCTCCCAGTGCATAAAATGGACACCTTCATACTGTGTCAGCTCTTGGGGGTACTGTGAAAGTGGCTTCACGACGCTGGCAAAGAACTAAGAGAGAATGCACATCATGAAAAGCCACCATGGAAACGAGTGATTCCATATCTGGTTCAGATTATGGATGCTATAGCCGTAATGCATAGGATGAAACACTGAATGATGAAGATGAAAGGAAACATTAACCATCCATCTGTGTTCACAATCCATTATCCTACTGAAATGTGATTTGAGGGCCCAAAGAAATAAGAGTGTATGATCCTGACAAATGAAAACTGTAGATGAGTGCATAACCACAGGTGGACAAAATTAAATTTGAAACCTTAATTTTGGTATTTCCTAAGTACTGTTTGAATTTACCACTTTAATAAATTTTATGAAGCAGACTTTAGAAGCAGACAGTATTGCTAAGAACTAATGGTACATCTTCCCAGTTAGTCACATACAGAATGGAGAGATTCCTAATAAGAAACATAAGCTTGTCTCAAATTTACTATCAGTTTCTTTGCCTTTCAACTGAAATATTTTGTCTGGTTTGATGTTGCAAGACCGCAGTAACATAATTTGAGACAGCAACCTCTGATAATACAGGTTAACAGATATTTCATTGTGTAAATGTTACAATCTCTGTTTTTCCATCTAATGTAGGGAGTTTAGCATATGCCTTCTAAAAACTGAAAGAATTTCTTACAGGCATCTGTACTGGCCTGTTCTTTGTACTAATTAAATTAGTTTCCTGTTGAGTAAGTAAAGTACTGGCAGCCAGGAACAGTTGGGGAGACAGCTCAGAGTCTTAAGCACTGAACCATGAACTTTTCTGTTTACTACAACATTAAACAAGCAGACACTCTTGCTGACATTATGGGGAATGAAAGAGCATTCTGTTAAGATTGTTGTTTCATTTCTGTTCGTGAACTACTGATCTTCGTAAGGTGACATTTTTAAAGATACAAAAGGTATTTCATTTGATACAGTTAACTAAATAAACTCATTATTTGTTTTAAAAATACGTATGTCAAAGCTAAAGCTGAATTTGAACTTCAAATAGAAGGGGTCAAAACTCAGAAGGGAGAAATAAGTCAAAGTGCCACCCAATAACCCGGCTGTGTCTCTGGTTCTGCACCTCCACTCTAATGATCACAAAGATGAAAACTTTATATGACACACAGATCTTCAGCCCAAGCACCTCAGAGGGGACATTGGCACCTTGAAGGAGTAGGGCAAGAGACATCATGTCTCTGATCTCCTGTACTAGTGGCTTTCAGCAACTGCTGGAGAGTTTGCCATTTGTTTAAATGAAGCATAATGACAAAGAAGCACAAGCAGTATATGAATAGAAGATCTAAATAGCTGTTCTTACTTCAGTTCAATTTTTCCTTGTAATGTAAGACCTTAAAATATTATAAATTGTTTACATTAAAATATACATGCTTACCACAGTACATATACACTTGAGCCTTTGTGTGCATGTATTTAGCTCAAAGCTAATCTCTGAATAAAAGCTCTTTCTGAAAATAGAGATTTATAAAAAGAAATACTGATAAACTTTCAACTATAGGGACTCTAGTGGTCACTGCATAAACAGCATTGCAACACAAAACCTGTGTGATTTTGCAGATCACCCCATAAATCTTCCTTTGTCCCATGAGTTTAAGTTTTCAGCCAAGAAAAACAACATTCTTCATAAAATTAATGAAAACAAGCTGCTCTTTGCCTACAGAAAAAGATTTTTCTTAATTACATTTTTTGCTTTGAATCATATATCCTGTAGTTTGATTAAATTCCCTTAGAAGTCAACTAAAAATTAGAGCTTTGCAGCATGAACCTCAAACGTGGTGTTTACTTGGAGAATATAAACCCACAGTGCCTTTGGAAGGTGATATTTAAAGCAAGAATAAGAGCAATATGCAAGACAGTTTTTATTATTTTCATTATGTCACTGCATAAATTTATTTTCAGGGCTTAGAGTTTGCAGAGAAATATGATCTGGCCAATGTATTTATTAGAAATAAATGGACTGTGTAAATGAATGTAGATAAAGCAAGAATACTGGAATTCTGGTTAATCCCTTGAGGCAGTAAATCAGGATTTCTAAAGCACTTAATGCAAAATATCTGCATCAAGGGGTTAAATATATAAAATATGAAAAGTCAAAGACAAGAACTAGATTAAAAGGTTACATGGAGACAGTGTTGAAAAAACTGAAGCCTGCTGCTAAATAGATATCCAACAGGCATTTATTTAGGTTCACTGGCTGCAGCAGCCTCTGGCATACTCTAAATGAACTCATACAACAAACAAAAATCAAATTCTAGTGTCAGTCTTTGATCATTTTGTAGTACCATAGCAGAAAATTTCATAGAGAAGCAAGCTATGTGGACATGATTAAGCTAATGCAACTAATTGCCCTAACTGAAAAATAAAAATGCCAGTTCTCTACACCCTTGCTGCATCCTCATTGCCTCAATACTTCAGATGAGCCCTGTATCCTTCCTGGCAGACGGTGCCTAATCCCCAGTAGGGAGAGCAGACAGAAAAAAGACATCACTCATTAATTTAAGCACTAATTGAATCAGTTCCTATTCAGCTGAAAATCTCCCTCCACTCCAGAGTGAAACCGGTCCCAAAACCTAAGTCTTTGCCAGACCTAAATCATAATTCTGACTGAAGAACAATTTTATTTTTCTCTGGCTCCCAATGCTTTCATACAAACAAGACTTATAAGAAGACTTTTTATGTATGTACTACTATGTAAGATCTACTTTAAAAAACCCAGCCCCAAATCCTAACCACCCTAAGGAACAAAAAATGAATATATTGCTCATTTAAACAGCAGTGTTCCCCAGGGTTCTCTGTGCAGCAGATGTATTCCTAACATGACTGCAGCTATCACCCATGACCAGCAACTGTTGGCTCCAAAGCTCAGAGGTGCACTTTGTTTCAAGTTCTAAGGCAACAAGACATACCTTGAGAGATATATATATATATATATATATATTTCTGCTTTTATGCACACACATGGATAAAACTGACCTTTTTTTTTTTTTTTTTTAACTACTGTAGTCCTGACCCTTTCAGGGGCTCCATGCAAAGAGGCCAGTATGCACACAGAGCTTGTTTGAAGCCAATGTGGTTTTCCCAGTGGGAGACAGGAAGAGATGGGAATTACTGAATTAAATTTGTGTATTGGTATTTTCAACATAAATTAAATATTTGCAGCTAAAGCAATAAATACTGAAATCCTACTACACGTTGATACCTTTTAGATCTCTGGGAAGGCAAGTGACCTTGGTCTTGCTTCTGTCATTCTAAACTTTAAACTTTAAAGGAAATTTAGTCCAGATTGAGAGAAGGATTCCTAGTCCTCACACTAGCACTCCAGAAACTTCATTTGCTTCAGTAGGTCTTAATCACATCCCTAAAGCTAAATATTTTTTCAGCTACGTTCCTAAATTAAGTTTTGTATGAACATCAGAATAAATAAACCTTTTATATGTATGAAGAATTACAGTGCTCATCACTTTTGTTCAGCACCGCCTTATCAAATACTATTTCACAATTCAAGGAATGCATTCAAATTCCTGTGAAGAGATCCAGAGGATTAGCTCTTGTACACATCTTTTCCTGTTTGGGACAAGGCTAACAAAATCTGAATGCTGAAGGCTGAAATTCTGAGCATGGTGAAATGTACTTGTTAGACCTTTTAACCTATAATTCTTTAGGAAAAACTAGATATTGTAAAATCTGAGCCTTGCTGAGCAAGCTTTAGGGCATTTTCTCACTTGTTATTTTGCCTCTTGATTATCACTCATGCACAGAAAGAAACTACCAGAAATGCCCAGGGAATGGCTAATAGTCTCAAAGCTACTATTTAAAAAGATATTGATAGAATTAGCTATCATATAAAAAAAATATTTGAACTGTGATTTGTGCTTATTATACACACAGTTTATTTGTAAAAATTGGCTATTATGATTAGCATACATTTTTCAGACTTGATTGTAAAATGGCATTTTTTTAATAAGCCTGTTCTACAGTGACACAAATACTAAATGAAGACAACATACAAGTACTTACCTGGGAGAAAAAGGTCTTGAAAATAAAGGACACTTTAGTAATTATTTTCATTCATTTCACAAAGCTGGCACCTTAACTCCCCTGGGTCCCTGAATGAGTGTGTGAATATCCAGGGAACATGCTATCACAGCATTGCTAATTCATCTGGATTTGACCTCTGAGGAACAGTTTGTGTCATCATGGAGCAAAAGCTCTGGTAAAACATTTGTCTAGATGAAAGACCTCAAGCAGTTAACCTACACAGCAGAGGCAATGGAGCTGGGCACGAGGATAATGACCTCTACCCAAATGGGGAAGGTACATCAATGTAACACTACGACAGCAAGACAAAAGATGACGGCAGCTCAGCAGGAAAACATTAGCAGTGATGTCATTCTGGGTACTGTATGAGAAGAAATGCCTTAAGAAGTACAATGCCAATCTGTTTTTACCTAATAATTATTTCAAGTTTTAATATTTAAAAAAGATTAAACATCATACCGAACTTTGTTCTTCACTTTTATTTTAAACTCTTGCTTTCATTCTGTTTTATTTTTTCCTAAATAAAAATCCTGATGGAAGTAAATACCCATGTGGGTAAAAGTTAAAATTCAGATTAAATAAACTTTCCTCATTTGATACATGAATTATTGGATGGATGTTTTTCTGACTTCAGGTAGTTAAGACACTGTTCTTAAACATAAACCAGAAGAACTTGATGAGCCTTGTTTAGCAAGTCAGACCTGTCCTAACAGACAGATTAACTCATTTCTTATGCAGATTATTTACACTTAGGATACCTTTCATTGTTTATACTGAAGTTTTCTTCTTTCTGTTTTTAAAAGGAGACACTGTGCCACATGTCCATTATTTTTACCAGGCAGAATGCCTTGAATATTTAGCTACCACTCTTTTAGCACCACACCAAAAGTTCTGGGTTTAAACTATTTATTTTTAAAGTAGTAGCATGATCAGGCCTGCCTGCTTATCTAAAGATCTTTGCTT
Organism: Haemorhous mexicanus; assembly: GCF_027477595.1. Lineage (NCBI taxonomy): Eukaryota > Metazoa > Chordata > Aves > Passeriformes > Fringillidae > Haemorhous > Haemorhous mexicanus. The sequence continues at coordinate 22,996,979 of NC_082341.1, read as the reverse complement.
TATGAGGGAGATTTTAGTCTGTGAGCTTTCCTCTACACATGGTAGGCAGCTGTCATCAGCAGTGAGCAGGGCGAGGGGTCACTGCAGCTGCTCTGTGGAAGCACAGGGTTCCATCAACATCGCAAAAATCCTGCAGAGTGGGAGCTGGGACACCACGGATTAGAGTACATTGGAGTGTGTATGTAAGGTCACATCATGTCTGTCAAAGTGATATCAAACTGGTACACTGTACAATACATTTTACTGTGTTCTGTGTTCAAAGAAAATAAAGGGAGAATGGACATGTGTGTAGCAGACCACGGTTTAATACAGAATTTCACATTGTCCTTCAAAATAGATGGATTTTCTAAGTTCACAAAGACACATAGAATATGTATACACAGTGGAGGTGTGTTGGCTTAGAAGAGAACTAGATTTCATGAATTCTTCAGATCAGACATGAATGACATCAAAATAATTCTTATTAATTAAATAGTAGAAAAAAACTATTAAGAGAAACCAGATGTTCACATTTCCTGAATCCTACACACTAATATACATAAATGTCTGTCCTTGTATACATATGTCAATAGTTTCTTGTGAAGTGCTTTTTCATATCTCCTCATGAAATTTCACTTTGGTGAAATCAGTTGCTGTATTTAAGATAACCCTAAAATAAGGATAGATAGGTAGAAAACACATAATTCTGATTTGTGGGTAGACACAAATCTCTCCCAAATCTGCCTGTTTCAGAGGACAGTTACAGGATATTGAATGTCATATATGTCACGTTGCGTAGAATCCACAGAATCCAGAGATTTGTAATTCTCATTGTTAGGGTGCTTCAACCAGATGGAGAAAACTACACTTCCCAATAACAACAGCAACAACAACCACAACAAGTTATTGACCTGACATCTTGTGTTAGGAAACAAGGAAATGGGTAGGGCAACAGAGAATTTATTCTGGCTGAAATATGCAACAAAACGAGATGACTAGACACTAAACAATGTCTCCTATTTCTAGCAATCTTGTGCAAGCTGAAAGCTAGCAGAGGTATTCGGGCAACAAGGATTCATCAAACTACATCTGTCTACAAAGTCGAATGGTCGATGACACTATAACAGTTTTATGCTGTTTCAAAATTGCTTTCACAATTTTACAATTACTGATAATCACTTTCAGCAGTAGAAAATAAGAAATGTAGGTGCAAAGAATAAAAAAGGAGAAAGATCCTGTTTGCAAACTGTACAGTTGTGAAGCATGAGCTGCTGAAAGAATCCAAATGGTGTGATTTAGACTAAAGCATCCCAAATATCTGAACCAGCAGGACTCTGTGACCTTCAAGTTTCCTCTGAAAAGTTCTGAAGTTTTTCTGTTCATGGGGATCACTTTAAAAATTGCTGACCCTGGCAAAGATTGCAAAACTGTCAAAAAAAAAAAAAGTTACTACCTTAAGCACAAGTAAATTACAAACCTCCCTTTCTCCTTACCATAAATACCAACACCCACTTGCACAGTAAGCCCTTTAATCTCTTCCTCACAAAACCCTTCATGCCTGGCATTCACTTACACATGCATTTGCAGTTATTTTTCACAGCCAATTACCATCCTGCCCTAACCCAGTCATTACCCAATCTTCCTGGACACACACATTCACTTGAAGACATCCTCCTCCACTTCAGCTCTTCCCACACTGAAGCCCTCTCTTCTTAACCACTGGCCCAAATACACCTGAGCTGCTGAGAGGCTTCTGAGCCACCAGAGCTCAGCGTGAATGGGCTTTGTTTCTTTGGATCTCTCCAGTTTTGTTTAATTTTAAGCAGAAAATCTTTGATGCAGGACTATTTCTTCCTGCTTTCCTGGGAAAGGCTTCCCCTTACACTGGACAGACAAGAGTTGCCAAGACTGAAGAATAAAGGCAGATGAATACCCCTGGCAGTGCCACGGTCTCTTCTCAGCTTCACTGCTGCTGACCTGGGTCTGTCCCCAACTCTGGCCCCGCTGTCTCTGCCGTTTTCTACATCAATATTGCTGCCCAAGCACCAATGACCTCCCTCCCACAAGTGGGAACAGCAAGGCACCCGCTGCCTTAAGTGACGTACTTACGATCAGAGAGGATCACACGAGGGCTGCCTGTCTTAGTCTACCCATCAAATAATACTTCACCTGCTTACAAATGGTTTCTCAGTCTTAAGTGAATTATTTTTGTGCATGTCTGAATAGATGAAAAAGATTAAGGAGAGTTGGTGGCAGACATATGAAAAAGTGGAAAGTTTCCCATGGCTTTCAGCCTTGTGATTGCTCTTCTGAGCCACAGTCTCGGAGAAAAAAAATTAATCTCCAAATGCTATCTCATTTTCTTGTAAGAATAGGACCATAGCTTTATCTTTGTAAAAAAATTTAATCCTAAGGACTGATCTTTCGAAGGAAAGAAAAGTTCCTGACAAAATGGAAGGGGCAAAGAGTCATAAGAAAAACGTATCTGAAAAAGGAATTTTTCACCAGAATTATGAGAAATTCTGTCACCCATTTAACTTTGAAATCCTATTTGCCATGTACTCTACTGCAAAGCCATGGCACATATTTTTCTCCCATCGGTTCCTTCTTCTCGCATTATTCACAGGTTAGAGATCAGTTTCCTACAGCTTGTAGAGCACAGCAGGAGCTGAGAAGAAGTGACACACAGACAGCCCTATGTCTGCATATCTGAATTCCCAACTTCCACAGTTTCTTCTGCAACATTACTGGGCACATGACAGATGACTCTTTCCCTTATTTTCTGTGAGGCACAACCACTTTTCCACTTGATAGGTCAACCAGCTAGAAAATCAATACATGCAGGCCAGTGGGCCCCAAGAGTCATCCTGTAAGCATGATAATTACGTCCAAAATGCTGTAATTAACAACACGCACCACTACAAGCTCCACTTTTCAAGTGACCAGAGTGATGATTCAGAGCACAGCCCTGTACAAAGCTCCCATTTTAGGCTACAGAACTGGAAAATTGAGAACTCTTCAATAATTCTATGTTAGAAACATCCTGGTTATAATTATTAGGTTATGCTGGTAACAGGATTTCATGTATAATTACTGACCCATATTAGAGGAGTAGGGCAACCAGGAGCTAGCTTAGAGTAGTTAACTTGCAATTAGCTCATAATGATTTCATTACTTGGCACATTGTTTTCTTACACAAAGCTCCCATAATTTCTTTTCTAAAATTACAGAGAGAATTGCTGATTAGAAATCTCCACCTGAGCCTGGAATTTATGCACTTGTTTAATTTCAAAATAAATAAAACTAAATTATATACTTATGCACATATAGGCCAGGCCTACCGAGATCTTTAGGAGAAATATATTCAGGCTTTCAAAACAGAGGTACAGATATTAACAAAATAATTTCCAACTGCAAAATAGTCTTTCCTTCCCTTTACGGTATTTGCAATTATTTAGGCAGATAGCAGAATATTTTCACAGCAATCTTAATCTTTGTAATACATCAGAAAAGTTCTTTGTGCTTCTTATGTGTTTTTAACAAATGAATAGCTGTGGATTTGGAAAAATTCTACATATATTGATTACATAAAGAAAATGCTAAACCTTTGATTCTATATTCTTTCTAAAAATGTTGATCATATTTGCACATATGTACAAATCTCTTTGAAACACCCTCTGACATTCCTAAACAATAACAAAGAACCAGAGTCTTGATGTTTCCCTTCTTTTTTTTGTTACCCTTTGCATTCTCATCTTCTGCTTCCCACTGGTTTCCCTACCCGCTCTTCTGATTTGGTAAGAAATCCTGCTGCATGTCTGGGAGAGTTAGGAAGGAAAAGAAAGTCTTGCAGTGACAGAGCCGCTCTGCAGGCTGACAGCTTGAGACATGGCTTCTAAATAATTCAGTCTGGGACCAGACATGGCAATTCTGTCTGTGCAGAAATACCTCAGAGCCGAGGTCAAACACTTCACGTTGTCAAGAACAAGCAATTAGTAAGTGGAATTTCCACACTTTGAAATGGGCTCATCGTTTGCTTTCAACTACATGGGTAGGAAGTATTAGTATGGGTGGACTCAAGTTGCCATCCTTAAAAAAACACCCAACAAAAGACTCTCAACATTTGTGCCTTTAGATTATTTATTTCATTTTCTTCTTCATTGGTCTTGATGCTGCCTGGTCAGTACAGTGGTAAATTCAGGGCTAGAGGTGTTACCATCACAAACAGGGATGGTTCTGTAATTTGCAAATGGCAAAGCAACCAAAAAAGTAGGTTATGCAAAGACAGTAGTGCAATGCCATGTGACCAAATATTTAATATTTACACTTCACTTACACATATAATTAGCTTTTTTCCCTGAGTATACAAACAAAAGCACGTTTCTATTTTCACCCATACACTTTAGGGAGGCTAAATTGTATAAATGCAATAGATTATCTGAAGGCTAAGTACATCCTCTAGGTGTGTGCACACATCTCTGCACACGAGTTTCACACAAAGGAACTTACTCAGTTCCAGGAGAAGAGGATTTCTTAGCACAGTTCACTGTCCCTTTTGCACTGTTACAAAACAAATGCTGATGACAGCAACAGGAATAATACTTCTAAAAAAAGGGACTGTTTAATTAAAGTCTATAGAATGCAAATTCATCATGCTATTCAACATGAAAGTTCTTTTCAGCTAGATAAAGGATTTTTTGATGGGCTGTCTTTTTTAATGATTTTTTTTCGAACAAGTTTAATGTCTTAGGTCTGGAAGCAATCAAACTGGATGTGACTGTGAAGTATAACTCTGAAAATGCTTGCAACATAACTCTGGCCTATTGCAATGTTGTTATTATAGTTCTGGTTTCTGCTGGAGCCTTGGCCATGAAGCTGCACAGGAGTCATTGAAGAGAGTTCACAAAAATACCCGTTCCCCCACCATCCCTCAAGCAGCATGGATTAAATAACTGCTGCTCAGCTGCTGTCTTTTAAATAAAAATATTCTCTTCATTGTACATGCAGCAGTGACAGGTTGATGTACATTTTGCCTTTGTTTTCTTTTTCACTCCCCAAGTCACGGATCACCAGGCAGGGCCACACTGAGAAAAGGTTTGGCATGTTTTACAAATTTTGCTTGTTTTCTTTTAGCACAGGAAATAGGGTGCCCAGAGGAACTTCTTTTCTCTTGTTTAACATGGACAAAAAAGCATCAGAAAATGGTAATTATTCAGATCAGACAGAAAATGTCACTATTTCAAATGAAAGTTAAGGTGTTTTCAGAGACATGCCCTATAACTCTCATAAGTATCAAACTTGGTACTGTCAGGTAATGCTACTATCCTAAATAACTTTTTTTTGATAAATTATCCACAAATGGTTTTATTCTCAAAAACATGGGTTTTTTCCTACAGAATTGGAAGTACTGGAGAAAAGCTTAGCCCAGAGTGTTAAGTGGGTCAGAGGAAGGCAAAAAATAGAAACAGACTGGTTTGGTAGAGGATGTGAGAATGGTTATGGGATCTAAAAATCTCCAGATTCAATCCTTGGTAGTTTCTACACCAAAGATTTTTTGTGAGGCAGACTGAAAACACAGTATTATGTATTTGTGCTCTCCTCTGCTCCTTTCCCTACCACTTGTCAATGGCAATTGTTAGGGACAAAACATTAGTCTTGATGGGCTTTCAGTCTGCCTAGATATGGATGTTTGTATGTTTGTAGGAACCTTGAAAACTCCAGTTTGGGAGGCAGCCAACCCTGAGATCCTGGGAGTGCTCAGGATAATCTACCTGTCCTGTGAGCTCACTCAGAAATTTTTTGAGAAATGTAGTTCTTAAGCCTAGAACATTATTTTAAAGTTGTAGTGTAGTTATCTACAGGTAGTTTTACATTAAATTTCATGTTTAATTTTATGCATTTTCCTACTAATCCTTAATTTTGATACTTTTGGAGCTGGACTTCATGAACACCTTGGCAATAACGACTAATCAATATCTAATCCTGTGATTTGATTCAACATCAATTCGTGTCCTACAAATTGCATTTTTTGGCATTAAAACACAATACTTTATGAAAAGAATGTGTATTTACCATAGTAGATAAAAATCTTACAGCACTATACCAACAAAGAAAACTGTTCTGGTCATCTGTGACAGCCTCTAAATCCATCATCAGAAAGAAAAATATCTGTCAAAAAATATCTGTAATTAAACGTTTCCAGTAGTGTGTTACAAATCTCAAGATGCCCAGTTATTGCCTTTGACTATCTCAGATGCTATAAAGTGCTTTCATTGTTCATCTAGCTGGCTGATGGTTTCCAGTGTAGGTAGGTGACTCAAACTGCACCTCCCCAGCCAGGGGTGCTGGAAGAGAACCACATGCAGAGATGTCTGCATGCTTAGCCATTCTCAGGAATGTGAAATACTGAAAGATGGAGTCAAGGCTTGGAAGCAATGTACAAAGCTTAAGTCAATTCTTCTACTTATATGGCAAAGCTGAGAAAGCTGCTTTTTATGCATATTTTCTCCCATTATACCTCCTCTCCTCCCACACCAAGAAATACTCTCACTTATGAGGACACTAGGATGAGAGTGCTTGAGGCAAATGTTCCTATATATGGAAGAGTCTGAGTTAAAGATAGCTCTAGATGACAGATCATGTTAAATTCTCATCATGCCCATGCTCCTCACAGTTACTGTAGTAGAGATTAAATGATGAGGAAAACTCCCCTGTTTAATTCCAGATGCTTCACAATGGGAAAAAATACTTGAAAAACTGAGAAAGAGTTCTAAATTCCTATTTATTTCCTTTTTTGATATCATCCATAATGCTAGTCTACATCTTTCAGTGAACCTGACACCTGAGCAAGCATTTATGTTTTCAGTTAACAGCAATGTAAAGGTGCCAGATAATATTTGTCAAAAAATGGTGCTGTTTTTCATTTGAGAGGACAATCTCCATAGCCAAACGACCTGCAAGATCAGTGTTGCACTGTAACCATAATTCAAACCACAAACCTAAATATGTGGTTTCTATTGCCAACATATAATGTTTGCTGTATATTTAATAAAGTGTTCACAGACTTTAACACCATATGCAGGCATTTTCCTTAAATGGATAAGGACATTGATAAGAAATGTGATTGCCATTGTCAGTTCTGAGGTATGTGTGTAAATATTTATCATCTTTACAATCTGGTTCTACACAGGCAGGTTTTATCCATATATTTTGTAATTTTTAAATTGCATGTGTTTGCTACAACAAATATTTCTATCACATGCCTTTTTCTGGTTTTAGGTTAAAACTTTATCATCTCCTATATGTGACATTTTATGAAATCTTTCATGTTGAATTCCTGTGCTACTTTAAGACCTAATGAAGACTTCTCTCCCCAAAATATATTTTAATCTGAAAACTTCTAATAACTGAATAGTAAGCCAAATAAAAGAGGACTGAGCCTGTATAACCGGAGTTATACAAGACTGCTCTCACTCTGGGTGACAAACATAGAAACTGGCACAGCTGAGGATCACACTGCTCTGGAGACAAGAGCCTCCTCCTACTTTCCACCCTGTGGGAAATGAAGAATGGCTGGTTGGTCTACATAGCTGCAAACCCATAATTTCTCCTCATCTCCCACCTATCACCCAATCAGCCTCCAAGGCTCTGTAGGTGATCCCATGGAGGACAGATCCTTGGTGTACAGGCAGATAACATTTGGCACAGACTCCTCTGCCTGAGGATTGGACTCCTTGTCTGAGTTCAACAGCAGCAGGATCACTCTCTCCACCATACACTTCTTGTCTGGCTAGGAAAGCTTTCTCTGTGAAGATGCCAGCCCTGTGCTCTACCCATGGCACTGGCTTCAGCAGAACTGCCATTCATGGCAATGCTGAATGAAACCTGCTTCCATTCACATTTCTGTCTGAGCAGGAAGAGAGGTTCAGGCTCCATCAGGGGCTTCAGGGCAGCTCCAGCCACCAAGAGCAATGCCAAATGAGGGCTAAATGGACACATGCAGCCCATATCCCAGCCCTCTCCAGTGGTGGTCTTTCCATAGAGGCCTGCAGTGGGGCTGTAAAAACAGCATGGCAAATTCAGAATGAGTATGTAAAATATGTGTACATGGGCGTGCATTCAAGATGTACACTTCACAGCTGGCTTTCAGAACTGGCAAAGCCAGAGTGTAAAACATAAGAATAGTTTTCTGTGACACAGTTACAGTCTTGATAAAGAAACATCATTTGAAGAGTGAAACACTACTCAGGGACTCCTTTTGAAATTCCTGCAGCTTCTATCCAGAGTCTTGGTTTCAGCTGTTCCCTCTGCCTCTCCATGGGTAATTTTAAACATCTCATAAACACACATAGTGGGAATGAAGGGCAGGATTGAGAGGAAAAAAAATGGGACCAACTTTATTCTCATTCCAGACAAATGGGGAACAAACCAAATAATCCAAATATCAAAGCAATTTACTATGAAGCTTAGTGGTAGACTGACAGAGACTGATAGTTACTTAAACATACTGTAAGCAGATTAATAATTATTATTTAATAGGAAGCTGAGTATATTGTACCTAGTTTGGTTACAAGCTGTACAGATTGCTACAAGCTGTACAGATTTCTTAGCCTTTTCAGAGTGGATAAAATAAAAAATTACTATGTGCTAGAAGCTTCTTTCTTTGCTGACAGGAACCAACTACACTTTTGCCCCCTCTTAAACAAACCAGTGTACTTTTCACTCCATAAATCTCATATTACTTCCTTCCTTTTCATTTATTTTGAACCAGAAGGAGGAGTTTTTAACAGAAGTGCTCTATGGCAGGAGGAAAACAGCAAATCAGGATGGAAGCCACATAAGGAAAGTAAATCAAAAGTAATAAAATCATGGAGATCTAGCAAGGTTTGTGGGGGGAAATGAAGTCGAAGTTGACTGACTCCAGAGCTGGAGAAATATTACACATGAGAAAACACCATTAAAAATAGGCTGCACTCTTAACAGATGAGATGGGAAATGAAGTAATAATTTATAACAAAGATAGGAAAAAACCTGCCAGGTCTGCAAATTTCAAATGAGATGCAAGTTTGAATAACAAGTGATAATGAAATGCAAGCACACAATCTTAAGGGTAGAACACCAAGGAACAATTTAATTAAAAGGAAAACAATATGCTCTGCAACACAGGATCAGAAATAACATACTGCCTGGTGTTTCTGTTCAGCCAACTAGATAGCTGTCTATTTGATAGGGCAAGCAATGCATTCCAGAGCTTGAAAAACTTTGCAAAAAGGTTTGAACTTGACCTGAAAAAATATCAGTAATGACTTAGGTCATTATTCCAAATAGGTATTTTCTAAAATTCTTTCATCTGATTTTAAGTGACACGAGTATGAAACAAATGGAAATGTCTGTGGGCATAAGAACTTCTGTTATGCATGTATACCTTTTTAAAGTAGTTTTACTTTTAAAAGCAGAATATGCCAAGAATTTACTGTGATAAATAGGGCCATTTTTTTTCCAATCCCTAAGAATGATCTTAAAAAATTCACACAGTTTGGCAAGCCTTCTAAAACAGAAAAAACCTCACACCCTCAAAATCTCATACGTGATATTAAGCAATGCAATAAAAGAGTTGCTTATTTTATATTGAAGGATATTAACTACAGTGTGGGATATTGCAGAAGAATATCCCATATCTGCAGATTTGCAAATGAATGTCATGCATGATTTATAAATGCAAATGTGAATAGTAGGTGATAATGAAATACAAGCAAGCAAATACACATGGTAGATCAGATACCCTGGGGAGGTGGGGGAAGTGTGCTGCACTAAATGTACATTTTCAAATGTCAGAGTTGGACCCAAATGGCAGAGAAAGCAGCATCTTTAGATAGAGTGGAATTATAGGAAAGTAGCATGTGGATAATACCAAATGAAGGTAAAGGTAGAAGGAGTGTTAGTAGTTGTGAGAGAAAATACACTACTAGGGTGCATTAACAATAAAGGCATTAATCTTAGTCTCAAAAAGTAAATACTGCTTACATTGCCCACTAAATTTAGTCAAGATTACCAAACCTCAGAAAGTCCACAAAAGAAGATAATGTATGTGGATGAATATTAGCTAAAGTTAATGGATATTCTTGATTTACTATGATTAGTAATATACAAATGAAATACCCAGGAGAGAGAAGGAATGCAGATTCAGAGGACAGTAACTGCTCCTGGGGAGCCAGGGCAAAGCAAACACCAAGAGGAGCTTTTTCACTCAAAATACCTTTGGACACATTCAAAATACCTTTAGCTCAGGTACCAGCAAATTTCCTTCCATGTAGCAATGATAGATTAAAGGAACTAATTCACGTTTTCCTATATTTTGACTGGTTCTGTAGTTAACAATTCAGCTGTTGTTTAAACTGAAGGACTCAGCATCAAGAAACCTTACAAGTGTAATTCTTATGTGGAATCTTATGTGGAATTCTTTTTAGGGAGGAGCTGGGGTCAGGGTTAAAAATGCACTCACCATATGCAACTTTGCCTGACAAGACAGAAGAAGTGGCATATTTTGATAAGGCTGTTAAAAACCTAAAGAGCATCAAGTCAGACACAGCTCCATTAAAAAGGAAAAGAAAAAGAAAAAAAAAGAGAAAAAAAAAAAAAGGAAGAAAAAACCCTCAAAATGTGAACTGTGTTACATGGGTCTGCCTATTTCATCTTGTCTTGGCATCATTGCAGTAGCTGTCTGCTGTTTTCCTACTGTTTTTTAAAGCTGCAATGATTTTTGTGTTGGTATGCAGAGGCAGAGTTTGATGGCCTTCCAAATCTGTATTTACAATTTAAGAATTAGTGACAGAGGGCTCTATCAATATGGGAATTATTAAAACAGAGCACTAATAAAGCAATAAAAGATAAAGAGATTAAGTATCTAAAATTATCTGTAACCTGTAACTTGATGCCTCGCATAAAGCCTACACGTAGATAAAATAAAAGCTCGGAATTTTTGGGCAACTTTGACAGCTGACAACTTTTTAGAACAGTTTTCCATGAACTAAAATCATAGCTTTACCTGAAATTGAGCCATGGATATCTGGCTTACTTTACTTTAATATATTCCATGATCTCTACCTGAAGCAGCTATACCAGCTCAGAAAATTAAGTATAATGTTTTAGGTGGCACATGTAAAGATATATTATAAACAACTAAACTTAAAATGTAAGAACAAGGACAAACCCTCCTTAGAATGGAAATATTAAATATTTAAGTATTTTTATCCTATATAACAGACTGCCAGTAGAACGTGGGCACCCAAGATATCCACAGGATGTTATGAGGGAGGCGTTCAAAAAAGAACTTTCAAAAGAGCTGCACCATGGCTGAACCTTCAAAGGGTTAATTACACAGCTGAGTGTCTATTCCATTTACTGATAAGCAGAAAATGTTGTAATTTTTTGGATTTATGAATTGCTGGGGTCAGTCTGTATCTTGCACACAACAGTGTCTGTCTAGCTCTATCCCCTACATGCTGGGCAGAGACAATTCCCCTCTCGCCTGGAACCCCAGAGCCCTCTAAGCTGCTTGCTCTGTAACCTTGGCAGCTGGGGCTAACACAATTCCTCGTTTTTGTTTTTGCAACTGGGCCTCTCTAAATAAAAACTACAGAGCCTTGTTAGCCAACAACTGAGCGTGAAATTGTGACATTGCAATCCCCAACTCTAAGACTCAATCAATATTTTTTCATTACAGATTTGTACAGTTAGGTCAACAAGAAGAAAAATGCTCAGGGAGCAAAACAGACAAAACAGCAGAGAATTACAAAATCTCTTCCAAGCTGTAAGATTATTTTCATTATAATGATGTAAAAAATACTCTCTGATGTAATTTTTTACATAAAAATGAAGGAAACCTACATTAGATTGGAGACAACAAAATTATCTGTATGGCCTACCCTGATGCATCTTGGCAGTACAATCTGTTTGACATTCAAAAGGTTTACTATCCTTTTAAAGAAACTACATCATACTATCCTTTTAAAGAAAATACATCATTGTATTATGTTTACAGCAAGTGTAAACATAAGAGACAGGTTTAAACTGCTGAATTTTCTGGATGATATTTTCATTGCATTAATTAGTAGGAAGGAGGATTAGATGGAGGCACAGGGCTAAGCTGGTACATTTCAGCTTGAGAATCAGGGGCAATCTGCTCCACAATGCAGTTGCTGCTCTGACCCATTTCCAACAAATTTTAGCTCAGTAGTATACACTGGACCACTCATTTTCTTGAACCACACTGAAAATCATGAAGATAGAACCAAATATACCTGAAACTTTTTGATGCAAAGGTGGTTACTATAGACCACTAGTAGTTTGCTACTGGGTAAACTAGGTTTTACTTTACCTTCTACAGTTTTGATAGCACTGTAACAATCTCTAACATAAAGCCTCATGATAAATCAGGATAATTTGGTAACAGAATAAAAAAATAATTTGGTAACAGAAATAAAGACCATACCTGCATTTTAAATCCTTATTTTTACATAATCAAACATTTTTTTGAAATAGTATTTTTCTCCAAATAGCATTTGAAGGGAAACATCACTTTGTACCATCAAATACACTTGCTCCCAGGAGTTATGGTTACAATTAGCCAAATATGTGTTATGTGTTCGATGTGAATCTATTTCAGAACAGCTACGTTACAATGTGAATTGAACCCCATAGGTATCTACTCTCTTGGTAAAAAATCACTGTCTCTTAATATGAAACCATGGCCTTGATCTGAAGGACAGCCATCACAGAGGGATTCAGAGGGCTGTTATAATTCTAGTGAATATTTTACCCTAATCAAGTTGCTTGCTGAAAGCCCCAAGACCAATTTTTCTTCTGACAGGAGCACCCTCAGAAAGCTTGGCTTTATTACAGGTCTATATTGTTAAACTATTTCTTCTGCTGGAAGAACATCCTCTCACTTTCCAAAGACACTCTCACTGCTGGGTAGGAATTTGCTTCTTCATATGCTACTTTCAATCTATCTTTCCTAAACCCCAAACAATCCCTCTGTCCTCCACCACTGTCTTACAGAGTTCAAAAAGCCAAAAACTGAAAAACTGAGTGAAAAAACAAGGTCACTTTATAATCTACAGAGGACTGAAGTTTAACTTGGTTAGAGCACAGTGCTAATAACACCAAGCTTGTGGGTTCAATCCCACTACAGGATATTACTGAAAAAGTTGATGGTCCTTGTAGGTCCCTTCCAACTCAGAATATTCTGTGAGTGTTTATGTATTTTAAATGGCTTTTGCAACCTCAACTGTTCTTCATGTCAGCAGCAAATAGAAGTAACTATGGATTTGAACCACAGCAGGAACAGCCAAGTCTTTCTTGGTGTCTGACAGCAAGGATAGAAGGACTCTGGGACAGGCTACCCAGAGGAGGTGGTGGTATCACCTCTATTATTAGATGTTTTTAAAAACAGGTTAGTCAAACATCTGTCAGAATGACACTGATAGAGCTGATTCTGCCTTGGGGAAGGCAGGATAGACTGGATGACCTCTCGAGGCTCTTCCTGCCCTATTTTTTATGATTCAGTGATTCAGCACATAGCTTTGAAACACCCTGGGGCTTGATTCTTTTCTCACCTCATGTTATTTTTAAACTGGTGCAACTTCACTGACATCAGTAGAGCTTTTCCTCCCGGTCCTGCAGTAAGTGTGAGAAGAATCAGAACTCACATTTCTTAAACAAATGGAGGTTGGGTCTACCCTCCCACTGTGCTGCACTGCTGATTTCCTGAGATAACATTTTTTACCTCTTTAAAGCAGGCAATATCAGTGATTTAAGTCAACCTTTGTATTATTTTAGTAAAAATCTGAAACCCATTATATGAAGCAAAGGTGAAAAAAAATTAAGTAGAAACATTCTTTGCAATTTTCAGTGAATGTCAACTTTTTCTCCCAAAGTATTTCTCTTTGTGTAGAGATGGAGCTTGGGACTGAGAAAAAGTCCACCTCAGCTACCAAAGGAAGCCACAGTAGATAGCAAAGAGGAAGAAAAGAAACAGGAGGGCCAATACTAAGTATTTAGCAGTGCCTCAGAAACAAGGACACAACACACTACAGTTGGCTGCAACATCTTGTAGACAGGTTATTCTAAAAATGTTACCGACTGGGGGTGGGTTTAGCATGTGAGCTAATAAGTGTGGAAGCTAATCACATTCCCATCCATCAATCTCTAAGGACAGAGAAATAGATAAAATATATCAGAAGCCCCTGAAGTTACACAGCATCTAGAATACTACATATTTGAAAATGTCAGAGCCATCCACATTCCATGTGCAGTTAGCAGGTTTACACAGAGCTTCAAATGCCCAGAAAATCTGCACTCTGTGCCACAGTCAGTGAAATATTGTTACACTGCACCAACTCAAACAGAGGAACCACAGAAAACACAGCCTATACTGACTAATTTGTTTTTTGGCTATCATCATCCATAGATGTTACCTATCTAGGGACATCACCACTCTCTCTTGTGGCATTCATTTTTTTTATATATATATATATATATATATATATATATATATATATATATATAAATTGCAAAAGTATTTTCTGCTCATTTGATTTTCCTTTCATGGATAATAAATTGTCTGTTTATTTTGTAGGTGTGAAGGACATACAACACCAAGTAGTAAACTATGCTTTTCATATGTTTAATCTAATTCAAACTAATAATAAAAAATAGAAAAATGGTTATTGCAAATTCACTTCAAAAAAGATTAAATATAAATATAAATATACTTGTAGGTGATTTTCACTTTCAGAAAATTCATAGACATGAAGATTTTAAAAAGTGAGAACTTCATCTGAAACATGCTGCTCAGGGCTTCTGCACTTTTTGAGACCTTTGGGAGATCCTGTCTTCTGATTAGTTCTACAGTGCTCACTCCTCTTCTCTGCTCTCATATCCCTGGAACAGCTTACGCAAAACTTCATGAAAAAGATGGTGAAGATATGAATGGAAAAATTCTCATAGGCTGCTAATTCCAGTGGTAATTGAACCTGGCATATTTCCTCTATTCTGGTCTAACTGGGATTTGAATATTTGTTTCCCTCAAGTGAAGGTTGTGAAATTCCCTGAAACACAAAACTATGATGAAAAGGTCCCTAGTGTGCAAAAGAGATTTCATTTACTTGTGCAGTGCTTTGAGATTTGATTCTTCACTTCAGAGTACAGGATTTCCTTGGGATGATGAAACATTGTATAAAACCCCAAGGAACATGGAAAGGTTCAACTCCCACCTCTGGATTCCTTTCATTAAGAAAATGGTGTCTGCAGATTTGGTGGGAGGTGGCAGGGGGTGTAAGTTTTTGGCCTGAAGAACAGTTAAAAATTAGTGACAGGTTTCAAGATGTGTTCAAAGAAATAGTTTATATGGACTCAGAGAAAAAAATCTTTAGAAGCCCTTTAATGCCAAATCGCTCAGACAAACCTGTACAAAATTTCACGTGACAGCAAAATACACAGCCTTGTCTTTTAAGAAGTACTCTGTCAAGCACAGTACCTCAGAACATGCCTTCTCTGCTTCTGAATTTGAAAACCTGTTTCACCCTGCTCCTTTGAAAAGGCCTACTCTGCATCCAAGTTTATCATAAGGTCATCTTCCTTTTTCAGCTTTTTTCTGCCATTATATTTGCTTATCTCAATTAGATTCTGAGCCTTTGAGATGGGTGATGGCAATCAGAGATAGCTGCATGCTGTCATGCTAGTTACCACATGCCAGCTCATTTCAAACTACCCAGCTCTTCCAGAAATGAATACTATTCACTTGAACAGGACCTTTCTTTAACTTGTTTATTTGGTTGGTTTAGTTTGTTGGGTTTTTTGTTTTCTTTTCTTTTCCAGCAATGCACTGTGCATAATGGGCAAGGCTACTCCTCAGCCTGAGTACTAACCCTTCTGGGTATTTTCTGGGAGAAAAAACCCCAAAGTTCCCTGAAGCATCTTGACTTTGAAATCTTTTTTAGTATTATCTTACTGGTCAGCTGCCCAGCCTTCATAGGTAGAGACTGAAATATCTGCAATAATAAAGACTACATAGAGAAATAGAGGCAAAGAAGTGGATGTCTTTCTGTGAACCTTCATGACTTAATCAGGAGCATGCCTGTGTATTCTGTTTTTACTCAAGCTTTGTGCACCTCCTCCCTTTGGTACTGTTCTTTAACCTGCCAAAAATGGTATCACTGTTTACTCACTCAGAGAATCAAGTTCAATATAGCTAAAACAGTGAATACAGCAGGGCCTTCTATAGATGCAAGGACATTTCTGACAGCATTCTCAAAAAAAGGGACTAAAATCTTCCCATCTGCCACCTCTCCTGTTCATCATAAGCAGTTCTTTGCATCAGTGTAGAGGCTTGGACCTTGATTGCCTTTATTGAAGGAGGTGAGCAAGTGAGTAGTCTTTGCACTGCTCAGTAGAAGTGATTAGAGGCAGCATTTTCTAGCCTCAAAAATTTGGTTATATTTTTTTAAGACTCTCACATAATTAGAGTTAAGAAAGTTCAATAGATGCAATTTACTTCTGTCTCAGTTTTTAGTTCTTAATAATATTATGAATTTCATTAATAATATTCATGGGGTTGTCTGAAATGGTGCATTAACATTTCTCCTAAAGCAATATCCTTTTTATCTACGTGCTATTTTCCTATCTGTCTGCATAAGGCCCCTAGAATTTCTTTTAAGATATAGCAATTCAATAATTACTCAAAACTCCCATCTACAAATTAATATGACTGGAGCATTTAAGTATCATTGAACAGGCAGGAATGAGTTCAGAGTGGAAAGGCTGGCCAGTTACCTCAGTAAAACCAGATTGTGTGCAGAGGGGGGTAGCAGACTGCAAAGCTGAACATGTGGCCTGAGATCTCTGCAGGAAGGAGTATTATTCAATATACTATTGCATGGTACCTAGTGTGACTGAACCTAGCCTTGCTCTGAGCCAGGGGAGCCACATCCTAAGACAAATGTAAAATAATGACACTTCTCTTCCACAATACACAGATCACATTCCTAAACAAAGACCAAAATTTCTAGAGTCAAAGATACAGCAAATTTTAAAGTACTGCAATGTCAAGGCCTTATTGTGCACTTCAGGCTAGTGACCAACCACATTCTGCAGATAATGAAGAACTTGCTAAGAAGAAGGAATAACAAAGTTGACAGCAAATACATAGACTGATCACCACGACACAGCAGCTATAAAGAAAAGAAAACATGAGATTGTATTGGATCAAGTAGTACTTGATAGCAAAGATGACAACATATTACCATATAAACATTGTGGCTGGAGGCGAGTTAATAATAATGGTCTTGGTAGGTGCAGGTCATTAGGATTGCTTTGTGGTAGCCCTGTAAATTATACATGGGCTTGCTTTTAGGGAATTCACCTTTTTGCACTCCTGGAGCTTTTATGCCAAATAAAAAATGAAGGAAGCAAGTAGAATTATTCTTGCTTATGTAGCAATTTTGATAAACAGGAAGGAGTCTCATTATTAGATTAAAAAAAATAATCACATTATGTCAAAATTAATCAATGCAGTCAAAAGTCAAAGTAGTCCATTCTGTCCTCTTGCTCCTCAGAAGGTGTGCTTTACCTAATGACTGCTGGGGGAAGGCTGAGAAGCTCCTTAATAAACACATTAACATACATTTTGGTGTATGCCTGGTACTATCCAAGTTTTGAAGACTCTCCCTAAGTTAAGGATGATATGCCAAGCTGTCAAGAACATTCAAAAATGCTAATGGGTATTAACCCACATATATAAATAAATAATTAACACGCAGCAATTCTCTCTTCACATTTAAAGAAGATACTTTCAAATCTTTCAATCCACTCAGATTAGATTATGATCTCTTAACCAAGCAGTTTTTTCAGCAACTCCAGCTAGAAACCCTTTCTAATTTCCAGGACATCAGGTTTTTCTTATGTGATTCAAGATTATTATCACAATTTAATAATAAATTATCCAGCAATTTATTTTAATGTAACCAAGTATTAGAAGATGATTTTTTTTTTTTTTTCAGTTAAGAGTTCAGGAAAATCTGATTGACAGAAGTATGTGTGACAGGGCTACAAATCCAGCTTCAAAGCTCCTATGATTGAGTGAAAATCATGCTGACCCAGTGCCATTTAACTCTGTTGTTTCAAATCTGATAAAACCCCTAAACTGATTGGTTAACCTTGAACCAGCAGGCTTTGTGGTGGTTCCCAGTAACCAGCATGGAGCCACTGTACTCTGCTCAAATGAGATCAGGTGTCCCTTCTCAATCCAGATCAAATTTGTGCTGCTGGGAAAGCAGGAGTGCACAGACCCCATCTCAATGACTGTGGAACCATGGCAGAATTGCAGTAAATGCTGGAAAATCTCTTTGTGCAGTAAACACACCTCTGAGTGTTATTCACATGAAATACAATAAGGCCCTCATAATAATTCAGAAATGTATTTCCAGTGCTTTAAAAAACAAAATGTAGCTTAAAGGAGCTCAGATAAATTAACACTTCTTCCATATCTATTTTCTTCATGCCAAATCAAAATAAATTTCACAAAATACATAAGGTCTATTTGGGAGAAAACGCCAAACAATTAAAGGGGATGTCTGGTCTCAGAGATGACCTAATTTAACATATTTAGGAGGGAAATTCTGTCAGCAGGGAAGCAGAACACTACTTTCACCACTAGAACAGGACTGACCATATGCACACACTCAAGGCACAGCTAACATGGAGGGTTGCCCTCTTCCAGACCAGGTACATTGCCATACCTCCAGAAAATGAGCAGACCAAATCTTGACTTCAGTAAAGTCTAAGTAAATGGCTGCACCTACAGAATCTTAACAGCAACAGCTGGGACTCAAATTCTATTCCTCCATGACAAAGAACATGAGCAACACATTTCTGACTGCAGCTTCCCAGCAGACTGCTCTTTGTCCAGTGACTCCAAATAGCTCTGGATTCACATGACAAGCAGCCAGCACACTACTGACTACCACTCAAAAAGGAGAAAGAACTACCAGTTAAGTGCAACTCCATGGTTCATGAGACTCCTTCCTCAGCTTATTTTTGCCTTTGGTGCACTCACAGTCTTAAATTTTTTATTACCCAGTGAAATTCACTCTAAAAGAAACAACTCTTGGAATAACAAAATAAAAAGGAAACAGATTTTCCTCCCTTAAATCAAAACCACTGTGCCAGCCTGGAATCCCCTAGTGACAACACGAGCCCAAGACAGAACAATGGCATAGCTGCTTGATAAATCACAGAAAGTGAAATTAATATTTTATAAATGGGAATGGAAAAGTCTGTCAGGAAACCATGGTTCTGCCAGGATTTCATTCCAAACCACATCAGAACGAGATACGAGAATACAAATAAAACTGTGCAACTTGTCCTATGACCCTTTTGGTGGTCCATCAAAGTCACCTGCAGAACTGTATGAAAAGAGAGTGGGACACTTCCTTTTAAAGGAACACTGATCCATTTCCTACCTGCCGTGTTATTTCTCAAAGAATTCATGTGAATTTGCAACATGAGAGCTGAAGCTCAGATCTACAGCTTTCCAAGTGGAAAGGCAAGTCCATGGCAACACAAGGGATGCCAGTCTGCATGCATGCATACCTACTCACAAGTGTTTCTCCTTCTCCTTCAGCTGCACCCCATTCTCTTGGTCACAATTTCACTTCTCTCAATGTTTTTCCATTGTATCACTGGTGTTGAAGATTGCAGGTCATACACAAGGTAAGCAGCTCAGGTCACTTTACAATCTTGTGTATTCTAACCTTTTGAGCCATCACTGTTTCTTTCAACAATTTTTGCTCAGTGATCAATTAGCCACTGTATAAGCATGGAAAGTCACCATGTCCACCCTCCTGTTACGGCCATAAAAATGATCAGTCTTTTATTAAAATTCAGCACTTCATAAAGACAGCTTTTGCTATGTGCTTAAATTTTACTTTGTGTATTACTCTAAAAGACTGGAAGATAGATTTCTTTGGAAACTATTTTTTGCCTTCCAATTATTATAAACAATATTTTATTTTAAATTTTATTTTCATCAGCTCGCTCCCTATTGACAAAAATGTCCTGCTTAAAGCACATTAAAATAGTGAATCAGAAAATGGATGCTCTAATTTACTAAATAAAGTAAAAAATAAAAGACAATGTAATAAAAAGATAAAGCCTTCATAGAGAATTGCAGCAATTATATCTCCACAGCTACAATATAACCCAAAACTTTGCAAACCCTTTGATTATTGAACCATGGCTGAAGTGAATAATTTGGCTTTCATTAAGAAAACAAGCACATTCATTCTCACCACAATGGAGAGAGGCAGTTTTAATTAAACCTTATCAAAAGATGAATAAAGAATAAACTCAATACCCATTCCACAGGATTCTATTTTCCTCTGTTTAGTTTAAGCTTGCCATGTTCATGCAATAATTAACCACTGTCCAAGGAATGCTGGAGTTGTGTTAATGTTGGTAAAGATTTAATTAGTTCAATTATCTGGAGAGTATTGAAGGCTCAGCATAGTACCAATTTCTTCAGGCTTTATACATACCTCAGATCAAAATATATTAAACTGAATTATAAGTGAACAAAGAAAATTTACTTTTTAACTTCAGCTACTGAATGGATGTGTGTTTAATAATTTTATTGCCCTCGTTTTAAAATGAGGTTTCAGAAATAGAATATGTAAGCTGTGACTTACCCAGTCTTCCAGATAAGCTGGTGTTTAGGGGCTTTTTTCCCTAAGTCGTCTTATATTTTAAACAAAATTAAGTTTACTTTAGAAAAGAAAACCCAATGGTTCTTTAAGCAGGAAAAAGTATAGTTCCTTTTACATTTTTTTCCCCCCGCTGCCGACATATTTTACATCTTTCAAGGAAAGTGAGGCATTTAAAAAGCATTGAAAGCAGTGACACAGACAACTGTTTCAATCTGTCAGACAGCATGGACAGACAGTAGGGATCATTTCAGAAAATAGAGCGGCCCCCCAGCGGCCTGACCTTCCTGGTGGGAAAGCGAGCAGAGCGCGGTGCTTGACAAGCTCGCCAACAAAGGAGGATATTTAGTCCCCCCAAATTCTGACACGCTTCTCACAGGAAAAACGCAGAGCGGGATGAGGCGCCGGTGACTGCTGCTAACAAAGGGCGGGTTCTAATTGGAGATTGCACCGTTACTGTGAAACAAAGAGGAAGAGATGAAAAGTGAAAACACCACTTCACTGCACGCAGACTGCAAGCAGTGGAGTGAGCTCAGTTTCTATTTTTTAAAAACTGTTCAACTCCATATTAGATGCTATTCAAGTTGCAAGCCCTCTGGATCTGTATGTGCAGCTCCTGCCTTCAGTGGGAACAGAGCCCAGGAATGGGAGCGTTAGAAGATTTCCCTCCTTGTGTTACTAAAATATTATCATCGGCCATACTTCCGAAGGGATGTTTGAATAAACCACATTCATTTTCCTGTAAGGTTTAAATGACATGTTTATTACTGCCATGGTCCATCCTTGTTTTCCCAGCAGTGTGTTTTGGACTATGAGTTCTTTCTAACCAGTGAAAGCTGCACAAAGATGGCCAACACGTGAGAAAGTCACAGGAGTTTATCTCCTAGAGGAGCTAAGCACTGTAGGATGACGCTATCATTTTCTTATGAAGCAATAAAAACTTATGAGTTAATATAAAAGTAACTGTTTTGAAATTGCATACTACATTATACCCAGGCTGGATTCAAGCTGCTTGTCTCTTTAGGTAGTCAAAAACTACTTTGTAGATTGCACTGCTATGCTTCCAAGCAGTAAATATCATTTGGTAAATAACCCTTGTAAAATATTGTACCTTATTTTCTACTACTCATTTCAGCTGGAAAAAGGTAAATGCTTTAAGGAATAAATTAAACTAATAAGAGAAGGTGTGAACTGCACACTGAGTGCCAACTGATGCCTCAGTTCAGCTCCCATTTTTACCAAAATTTGATCTCCCCTTCAAGTTTTCTGTAGGGTGGAAGAAAAAGGGAGATGATGAAATTCATTCAGGCTTTTCTTGAATCCAGATAATGCTCAGCAAGCAACAGGATATGGCACATTTTCCATCAACCACCTCCCCTTTCTGACGACTGATTTTCAAGTTGCACCAACAACCTGAGGACTGGGGGTGCCCTGTGGCCTATTGATTGCAGACTTGCTTATGCCTGTGTTTCTGTGAGAATTTATGACAACCATGTGGGAGAAAATAAGGCTAATAGATGATGAAGTATGAAATGATTCACATTTATCACTAGCTGGAAAAAAAAAAATCTTAGCTGAAACATCAATGTCTGTCTCTGAGTGAGCACATAAAGAAGCATTTCAGGTTAAAAATAACCAGCCCAAACAAGTCAGAGCATGTATAACCGAGAGCCAAATTTCATCATATGTGGACTTATTAATATTAACAGGATTGTAATTCTTTCCCTTAATTATAACCTTTAAGCAACTGCAGAGGAAACACAAATATATCCATACAGATATACCCAGCATCATTCTTTGGTATCTTAGAAATTGCTTCATCTTCTTTCCCAGAATTTCACCAAGCCTTAAAGACAGTACCTGTTTTACTAGAGAAAATTCAAGCTCCATTCAGGCCAGGATATTGCTCACCCTAACACTCACAAAGCATTACCAATAAATACATGTTGCTTTACAATGACTATTAGTTACAAAGCTGATGAGAAAGTGAGCTAAGTATGTACAGACACATTTCTAGAAAAAAATCATACATATATATAAATATATAGAGAGAGAGCAAGAGAGCATTATATGTGTGTGTATATATATATATATATATATATATATATATATATATATATATATACATCATTTCCATGAGTATTACCATCCAAATAAATAATTCAGTACTAGCTAAAATCATTATGACAATCACACAGAAAAAAAATTTGCAGCAACAAAAAGCAAAAGCCATCTATTTCAGGTGCTGTGCTGTTAGATGACCTATTTGGTCCCTAAATATTAATCATATCTCTGAGATGATGCTCTTTGTCCCATGTGAAAACCTTGGAAGCTGGCAGCATACACTGTAAGTGGATAGTCATTCTAAGGAGGATCAATTTGCCTGCCACCACCTTTAAACAGTTTTGGGATTTTTTAAACACAAATCAGCTATTTTAGCTGGAAAAGCTCTAAGGCATGGACTGGGTCTGGTGCAGATTAAATACAAAAGATGTTTGAGGCTTCTGGCTCATCTCTCAGGTGAGAAAAAAACCCTAGAAAGTGCAGAAGAGATCTTAGCAGAGACACAACACTTTACCTCAACTAAATTTCAAAACACTGTTTTTAGTTGGTATGAAACTGTTTACTTGTTTAAAAAAGAACTGTGCTGGAGAAGGCAGCAAGATTTTGTCTGCCTCAAGCCTGAAGAGTATCTTATTTTTGTGTTCTCTGCATTTTGAGAACATAATTCTCCTTTTCTTTTAGTCTGAAATCATTTTGTGATATATGAGTTCAAGAAGTATTGGGGAACTTTGTCTACACCAAAAAAGGAACTTCAGGGTGTTTTCAGAAGATAATGGAAAGAACTTGTTCAGGTCTGCAGCGTAAGTAATTTTTACCACGCAAATTCCACACTTTTGTGTTAGCAAAGAGGAATACTTTGAGTCTTTCAGTTTAGGAGATCTTCAAACAGACAACAGTGTGTAAACAATTCCAAAGTACATAACTTTACTAGAACAACCTCCAGTCTGTGTGCAAGGGCTTCAGAAAGGCCCCTTCATCAGATTTCCTTCTGCTCTTCACACCGAACAAAGCCTTGGCTGACAATACCAAAATCTCCTCCTTTATTTGGATTAAAGCCCTTTGCAGGAGCAGTATGCAAATGCCAAACGTGTTTCTCTTGCTGAGGCTACTCTAACCCAGCTATCTTTTCACTGTCTATTTTCCCCCAGCAGCCCATCCTGTCGGCTGACAGGGGGACCAGCCTTTTAATTCAATCTTTCACAACACTGACAGTTGGATGCTGGGGCCTGCCATGAACTCTAAAAGGAGCTCATTTAGTCATAATTAACTATTCCCTGCATATTTCCTAAGGTATGGTAATTGTGCTAAAAGCCAACAAGTGAAGCATTCATTCTGGTTTTCTTTTAAACTTTTATTTTTCCACGGCAGTCTCTTTCTCCCCTCCTTTCCCCCCAAGCCCCCTGCCTTTTTTTTTTTTATTTAATCTTTTCTTTCTTTCTTTTCTTCCTCCTTGGAAACATTTAGAGTAAAGAAAAAGAATGACAGTGGAGATAGGGAGCTGCAGAAAACTGTGATGTGGGCAGTTCAAAAGGCAAAGTCTGCCATACGATACAGGACCCCATGGCAGTGCTGAGCTATTCAGCTGGGTAAAACATAAAGAAAAATGAAATGAGTAGAATAGAGCCATGTCATTAATGCAGAATGATGGACATCCTATTTGGGTAACAGGGAGTCATGAATATACATTTCTAATTCCTTGGATATGGTGATAAGTGATCTCTGTTTCCATTAGCACCAGAGTAGATGTGTTTGAACAACCTAAAATATTCAAGTTACACAGATGTAAAGCACTTTACACACTCTTCCTCCCTCCTCCCCACAACACAAACATATACCATGACCCAGTGCATGCGGTGGGGTCTCACAGGGATAAGGTATGATGGATCCAGCTCATGTTTATCATTGTTGAGATGGGAAGCTTTGGGAATCTGACTTGGATTGTTTACCTTAAAAGGCAAAATATGATCTTAATTCTGCCCTTATCCATTTTCTGGCTTATTTAAATACCTATAGGCTTTGCATCTGTTGAAATTCTTGTGCCTTTCAGAAAGTTTGGGACCTACTGGACACCTTTCCTTCATAAATGTGCATAGTGCATATACAAAAGCAGGAGACAACAAAGCTAAGTGTCTCCACATTCCAATCTCCTTCCCATCTGGATGTGCACCAGGAGCAAAGAAATCACTGGCTTTGGCAAAGAATGCATGGCAAGGCCGTGTGTGTGTATGTGTGTGCTGGGGGAGTGTGAGTTAACACTGTGCCAAAAGTGCCAAACACAGACAGCACTGAGGTTCATTATTCTTATGCAGCATTTGGCCAGAGCCACAAAATACACACTAGCAAGTTCCAGTGGTTCTCTTGCAATCTTCCCCCTGGAAAATTTGGGGGAGAAAACATATAAAAATCAGGTGATGAATATGTGATTTTCCCACTCATCTCTCCTGCCTGACCTGTTTTTTTTCATGGGCCTTGCATGAACAAGGTGAGTAGGATCTGTGAATTATGGATTTTATATTCAATGTTTCAGGCATAATGGAACAAATAAAGTCAATAAACAAAGGAAGAGATAAGGAAGAGAAACAGCAAAACTTCAGACAACAAGGTCAGGTAGCAACTCATTTTGCTTATGTTCACATATTAACGATCCTGGTTGCACTTTTTGGAATTGAGCATCCATCTACAAAGATACTACATCTGCTTTAAGCTTGTAAAATATTTAAGAATTTTAAAATTGCCGTTTTTTTTTAGTTCAAACACTAGACTGCAAACACTGTTGTGAAAAAAGAATCTTAATGTTGAAGAGTAAGGTGCATAAAATGTTTCTAAAATCCTTTCCCCCTCCCTTTTTGTCTAGCCTCAATCAAATTTGTGGATCTATATGGTTTTTAATGGCAGGCAAAACACACTAAGAGCCAAGCTGACAGGCTGTTGCTGAAACACTTAATGATCTGTTTTATCATCATGGTCTGGGATTTTGTTTTCTTAGGGGAGGAGGTTTGGGGGTGGGGGATGTTTGTTTGACTTCTGTGCATTATTGTGATCACAACACACTGTGGATTAACAACACAAATTTAAAACAGAGCATCTCTCAATAGACATGAGCTAAAAATGTTGATGTTTGTTAGCAAGAAACTGTGCTTGTTTCCATGAAAATAAAATGGGTGAGAAACACCACATAGATAAGAAGCTTTAAAGATCTCACCTGGCAGACCTCCTGCATTTTTGCCCAGTGTTGCTTCCTCCAGTCCAGACCCTGAAGATGTTTTTTCTAGCTCTGATGATTCTATAAGGGCCCATGTGTTTAAACTGCATTGTGTTTACTCCCTTCCTTCCCCAGGAACTCATGGAAAGAGAATTCAGTTTCTCAATCAGTCTGCTCCATTCTGGCACATTTCAAACATCTTTCTAAATCCCTAGGTGTGCTACAGTCTCTCTGCTCTGCATTTAGGAGTCTGGATGAAGGAGAGATGCCTGTCCTGCTGTCTGGTGACAGAAGCAGTGCTGTGACTCATTAGCAATTCTCCTACTTTTGATACCACACAAGCTGGTACAGAAAATTGTTTCCCAGAAAATTTGGAGATTATTCTGGCGACAAAAATTTGGAGAGGAGGATGGCCTACACAAAAAAAGCAACTCCAGGACTTGAAAATTCAGAAAATCTCAGCTTTTATGTCATCTGGGAAAAACTGGCAAGGGTTAATGATCCAAAAGCAATGTTCCAGCTACTAAGAAAATCAAAATCAAAACATATGCACAAAGTTCCTGGTCAAGGATTTTGACAGGATCAGGTCAAGAAATCTTCAATATGCTCAATCTATCTAAATTTACTTCCTTGGGAAGATTTAGTAATAGATGGAAATAATTTGTGGGATATTTAGTATAGGGGAGAAAGACTTAGTAAAAAAACCCAACATGGTGGTAAGGCAAAATCTTAGAAAATAATTTTTAGAGCTATATCCTTTTACTGCAGCCCAAGTTAACAACACAGATGAAAAAGAAGATTAAAAAGTGAATGATATCAAAGTCAAGAACTACACACATACATTTAAAAAGTGGTATGACCCTATCCCAGTTTCAATTTATGGATTGTTTTATACTGCTCTACTTAATTTGAAATATAATACATAAAGCAAAAGTTGAAATGCTACTGATTGAATCAGATTTCATCAACACCTGCTCACATTACATAGAGTTATTTAGATGACCTCAGGGCTCACTCAATTTTTCCAACACTCTCCACATATCCACCTTTTAAAAAGACAAAGGCAATTCATATAGAAAGTGTTTTTACACACAAGTAATGATCAAAGGAGTCACTGATGGAATACAAACCATGTGTTAGAACTTCTTCTTACCCAAAAAGTGATTCACAAAGATTGGTAATGGCACAGAATACACACTAGCAAGTCCAGTGATTCCTCAAAAATTTGGGGGAGAAAACATATAAAAATCAGATGATGAATATGTGATTTCCCCACTCATTGCTTCTGCCTGACCTTCCCTAGAGAGTCAAGGAACAAACCAGTACTTATTTAGAATAAGAGAGAAATCAGGATTTGAGTGAATGACAAACAACTGCAGGAATAGTAAGTTTTGAGGGGCAGTGAGGAATTTGCTACTAATTCCTTCCTGGCTATTATT
The DNA here is from genome assembly GCF_027477595.1 of Haemorhous mexicanus. NCBI lineage: Eukaryota > Metazoa > Chordata > Aves > Passeriformes > Fringillidae > Haemorhous > Haemorhous mexicanus. The sequence goes on along the minus strand of NC_082341.1, from coordinate 22,969,536 downwards.
CTTCATTTGAATTATCTAGTCCCTAGAAGCCAAGCAAATACTTGCGTCAGTTTTGAAAAACTAGAAGTTTGTTAAAAAATGAAGAGTGATGGTTAAATTCTTTCTTCTGTTTCAGACTACAATTTTTTTTCTTGCTGGAAAATGTAAATATATGGGAAATATTAGTTGTTGAACTGCTTTTTCTAATTCTGAGTGATACCTTCTTTGGTCATGAACCTAGGACACACACAGGTCACTAACCTGTGTCACACATAGTTCTAGAAAAGAGTTTATCTGCCCCTGCCAGATTTCCTAGCCATAACATCCTTCTTGCGTCCAAGCAGCTGTTGCCAGATGCAGACAGACACTACAGCTACCACAGATCCCTCAAATATACCTCAGGCTTAAAATCTAGCAGGTCTGTCCAGTGCTTACTGATCCCTGCCCTTAGGCCATAGAGCTAACAGACTTGGAGATTTCCCAGTTTACTCTCTTTTCCCAACAGAAGCCTAATCTTCAAACTCCATACCAATAATTTAAATGCATATCACTCCCCCAAACAAAGTACCAGAGCAGACATTAAGTAATGAATACTTTCTGAACTTTTCAAATTAGTTTCCAGTTTTTTTACCTAAATACTTAAATACTAGTTGGGCATCTGCAGAGCTACCCAAGGTGGGAAAAATTCTACCACAGAATCTGCACAGAGGATATTTTATTCTGATATTTTGCTCTCTCTATTCAGCTTTGCAAAGGACAGAGCCTGTGTGTTCATTAGTGCAGACTACAGCAGCCAGTGTTCACAGTGCCTATCTGAAAGAACTTAACACTAAAAAGGTATCTGGAAGGTAAAGAATGCCCTTTTTATGGTGCTTTAGCAACTTCTTTTTTGCAAACTATCAGGCTGTTAATCTGAGCTTTTTACATGAAATACAAAGCAGAAAACACTCATCTGTAAGACTCTGTACAAATATTTTGATTAAGAAATTCCTTTTAAAAATCTGATTCTGATTCACATTCAGTGGAGAAAGGGAAATTCAACAGCCTATGGTTACTCAATAAAGCAAATGCTAGCTACTCCATTACCAACTTAAAAACTTTGATGGATAGAAGAAAATGAAAGCTGAAAAAAGCCAAAGATATGAACAGTAAGCAAACATTCCTCAGGATCCAACCAAGAGACTGAGCAACCAAGAGCATGAGCTCCAAACTTCTGAGAAAAGTATGAATTTAATATATGAAAGTCAAAATTCCTTAACAAGAAGGGATACAGTTTGAAAAATCGTTCTCAGGAGCCCTTTCAGCTTTTAAGTCCCATTTTCTCAGTCTGAGATGGTATTGTTGTGTCTATGTTAGTTTTGATAAGGGAGCCAGCTCTACTCCCATTGAAGTCCATGGAATACTCCCATTGTCTTCAGGAAGAGCAGAGCTAGACAAAAAGCTGCACAAAGATACCATGATAAAACAGTCTGGCAGGTACCATGACCTCATCTTATTTTCTTAACATTTCTGAAAAAAACTGGGGGGGGGGGGAGGGGGGAGAAAAATCTATGCAGCCATTTCTACTGATTTGCAATATGCCTTTTATACTAAAATACAGACCAGTGAAGCAAATGAATGGTTAGCAATATTAATAGCCAGGGGCTTGTTAAACTGCCTAGGATGAAGAGTTTGTCTGCAATTTCACCACTACAGGATATCTTGGAGAAGACTAAGCATTTTGTAATGCTGATGTTTTATATGTGCATTCTTTAAGTCCCTGACAGGCAGCAGCCCCTGTAGTCTTCATTTCAGATTAAATTTTATACAGTAAGCCTGAATGCTTTATTTATTTTTAAATCCATACTTTCACAGGGTATGTAGGTTTTCTTGGAAATAAAATTATATCATGCAACTGAAATTGCATTCTGATTTTGTGCAGTCCGACAAGGCATTAGAAATGAGTCCTTTTATAATTCAGCTTGCAAGAGGAACATGTCTTTTTAACAACAGCAGCTTGCAGTAAACCCCCAACTCCACTTCATCCAGAAGACAAACCACTGCCCCATCTTAATAATGAATGCAGCTCGTATCTGCTGTGTTCTGTTAAATTGCTAAAATTGCCCAGATAAACCATTTGAGAGTATGTCAGGTTAAATTAATACAACATGACCTGATCACTTCCACAGCTGGGAAGAAAGAAGTTGGCATTCTTTAAATCCAGAGCTCAACCTGGAGATTATGCTAAATTGCTTCATTCATAGTCCACACTCCTCCGCACATGTCAGGAGGACAGCATTTGTCCCCTCTAGTGATAAACAAATTATACATGAAATCAATTCCACTTCACAATAATTTTCCCTATTGGGTATTATCTTTCCTCCTCTGCTCCCTCCAGTTAAGCTTGCATCCTGTACTTGCTAATGAGCTGGGGGCTTTCTGTTCCAGGTGGCACCCCCTGCCTCGAAGTCATGACATTTCCCATTTCGAATGCTGCTGGCATTTTTCGACAGCTCCTGCTAACCAGCCTTTTTGACCTGCACTAAGAGGAACTCATCTGATCGAATGCTCTAACCTGCCAATCACACCAGCAAATGATCTTCACAGTCACTCCCAAGGCAGGAGGGGAAAAAAAGGGGAGAGCAAGAGAGGGGGAGCGAGAGAGGCAGCTCGGGAGAGTGATGGAGCAGGCAAGCAGGCAGCCTCTGCAGCGACCTAATGAGAGTACTTTAAGTCTCTGAGACAGCTGAAACATTGAAAAACTGGTGGGAAAATTAGGACAGAACTGAATGCCTGGTGCTGTTATTACTGCTTTCTTTACACCCTGAGACCATTTTTAAAGCAATACCTCTGAGATGTGCCATTTTCAAAAGAACAGAAGTTAATTTTACCATATAAATAGAAAACAGATATATTTTTCCCTGCCACTATCAATATGCAAAACTCATAATAGTGCTCTGCCAAATGGCGTTCTTTACAGAATTAATTAGGAGCTGTAAGCTCATTAAATGAGAAGCTTCACCTAGGGATGATTATGAATATTTTCTGTTGTTGATGTAAGCCATAAATAGCACTTTTAACCTAATTTAAATGCTGGCAACATTTACACCTTCATATCGACAAATGTTTGCACACAGATACATAAAACAACAAATACAGTATCTGCAGGGTCTAGATGTCACTTCGTGGGCTGAAACCAAGCAGAGTCATGATAATGACTCAGTTGTTTTGATTTTGCTCCTTTTATGATGTGACAGATAACTCAGTGCTGAATCTTTCAAGCACACAAGGAGAGATTTAATTGTCTGGATTTTATTTTCCTTCAGACTATAAGCTAACTATAAGATTTTGATACACATGTAATGCACAGACTGAACAAGAAGGGTATTAAAAGCAATTGTAAAAGAAAAATTTCAGGGAGAAAACTTAAATAAAAAGGTTGTGATTTTACTGTTACAATAAAAAAACCCAGAAAATATAGTGCACAATTAGACTTTATATTAATATCAAAAGAGGGGTGCAGAAGTGTCTGTACAGATTTGAAATCTAGGTTACTAATGGCAGAGAACTATCGCCCACAATTACTCATTCAAAATACATATATGGCCCAGAACAACATTTATAACTTATAACAGACCAAAAAATTATGAAAATACTCAATTTTGTTTCCACTTCTTAAAATATCCAAAGATACTGTTCCAGGGCCATCCTTCTACATTAGATATCTTTATTAAATGAGGATTTAGCATTTTTTGAGTTTTCCTCCTCAAACTTAACAGTTAACACTAGGAGGATGTGGGAAAAACATTCATCCTCATCCCACTTATGGGGAAGAATAAATTAATATAATTTATTAGCTGAGTTGTAAACTATTGCTACATTTTAAGGCAAGAAACTTCCCACAACTAGAGGTATTCAGTGTACATTTACTTTAATGGGTGGTGTCTTAATACCCAGTTTTGCAGTGGTTGGTTTAGTTTTTTTATTTCATGGAGAATCAGGCAATATAAGCTACAGATGAAAAACGGCACCACAAAGCTTGTCCTCTACAGGAAAGATTCTGGTATATGGAAATACAAAATTTCATTTCTTGTTTGCAATTTGTCTGAAAGTAAAATGTTCTGTGAACTCTGAATGCTGCAAATGGTGCCTGAGAGGCAGTGCCTCTCATTAGCTTTGCTGTCTCTCTGGGTTATGGGCTGTGTTGTCAGCATTGGAAGCCTCTGCTTTGTCTGGAAACCTCAGTTTCTCCCCTCCAGTGGTTCCACATTCCTCTTAGACAAAGCCTAACTGAGGAGTCACGTGAGGAAATAATCCTAAAGGAGAGGTGACTGTCCATGGGAGAGTAGGGAGAGTGGGGACCCGCCTTTGCCTCCCTCCCAGTCATTGTCATCTAGACATTGTCCTCAGCGCATTCAAATGTCATCCCAGACGATCAGCGCCCTGGAACTCAAACGGCCTTTCATGCCTAGACACTTCTTAAGCATGAACAGACCACAAAGACTGTCTAGTGGGAATTGCTTGCTATCCTAATATTAATAATGCAATATAGCACACTTATGGCACAGAGGATTCTGCCTTTTGTCTCCTAAATTTATGAGCAAACAAACTGGAAAGACAGATAAACAGCACTGAAATGGAGCACATGAGTTCATGCAAATATCACTAATATCTTTCCTACCGCATAAATGACTGTAAAATTACAAACCTCTACACTAAAAATTATTTGAAAATGAATCTTCACAGTGCTGAAGGCAAGTTATCATGCATTAGAAATGAACTGAAAATAGGCCCCATATTATGCCATAGTACAAGGAAATGCAGTATTGTCCTTCAAAAAAGTTATCCATAATAGTAGCAATACTTCATTTTCCTTCCACCAGCTCTGAAGCTGATTTGGCCATGACACATTACAATTAAAAAAAGATAATATCAATTAATATGTAGGCACTACTTTCACACCAAATGATATAGAGTATATAAGTGCAGGGAAGAAATCAATATCTCCTAGCAATGGAGGTTTGAAATACTTGCCCTACCAAGAGGGGTATGTAACAATAAAATGTGAAGACCTCCCCTCTCTGTTCTGCTTCCTTCTTTCCTTCTTCTTTCCAAAAAAGACTCCCATTATTTTAGAAATCCTGATCATGCCTACTTGTTTCAGTGTGCTTATTTCCAGGCATAGATGCTCTCCTGGGCTTTCAGTCTCCAGGCTGGACAGGCTTTCATCAGAACTGGTGTTCAGCTTCCTTAGCCAGACCATCCTTCCCAATTCACTTTCCATACCTCTGTGCATTATGTTTCCAACTCTTTTTGTAAAGAAAATCAAGAGACTGGGCATTCTACTACTTACAAGGAGTTCAAGTGACTGCATTTCACATGACAAGAGACAAGGTGACCTGTTACAGTACTGACACAAAAACCACCAATAAACATTTTGTCTGAGCCTTATTTCCATCCTCAGTCCCCACATGTCACTTAGGTCAGATGGGCAGTTTATACAAAAACAGCCTTGCACTGGACAGCTATTTGCTCAATCCAGTCCATTTCACCCACTGTGCAGAGTCCAGAGAATATGGGGGGATCTTTTTATTGTTGAATAGAGGGCAAAACTCAGTCTTTAACTTTCATTTTATATCAATAGAAATAAGATAATAGATATCACAAGGAAAATGTAGACCAATGCCTGGAGTTTTTCCCTTGTGTGTTATATTTAGGGTATATTCTAGCAGCGTGGTGATCTTATTCTTCAGTATTAAGTAAAGCACAGCTGGAACAGTCTCATAAAGCCATTATGTTGTTAACATAAGAAAATAATGGCACTAAAAGTACTAGAGAGCCAAAAAATATCTTGGATTCTGCAGTTATGTTTCACAGCTTAATACTAATTTAACATTTTACAAAATTGATGTTATAATTTCAACTCTTCTTAGTACTGTCATTACTGGACTCAAACCCAAATTGCTTTCAGCTGCCCACCACAACTGCATCTTATTAGCCTTTTCAGGAAAGCCAATTTATGCAAATCCAGTATTAGTTAAATAATTAAACTGACCCTCAACATTCATGTATAGACACTGTCTGGCACAAAAAGATGCAAGAGAAATTTAAACCTCCCATCTTCAGTGCTTAGGCTTCCATCTTTTCAACTGCAGCAGCACAATGGCTGTTTATACGCATCTATCTGAATCCATCTATTAAAAAAATGCATTAAAAAATTAAATTGGCTACTGCTGTGCTTTTATAGCTCTGCTTTTCTCTCCCAATCTGGTTTTACACTGAATTTTAAGATTTCACACATATAAAGCACTACTGGCTACTTTGAGCTTTTGATTAAATCAACAGTGACAAAATCTGGCTGATCTGCAGTCTCTCAGTCTAGAATTTCTCTTTTATGCAGACCTTTCTCCACTGTAATTACTACAGTTTTATCCCCTGAAGCTGCAGAGATGAAGACTCAGATGCACAGTACATGGTTTGCCACAGTGTTTTTTAGAGACACTGGGGTACCCGGAACAGAGAAAATGCAGGGGAGTAGTGAATGAAAATGACTTTTCAATACTGACTACTGGTCACACACACTGCTGGACTACAGCTTCCCTGTGGCTTGACTAGGGCAAGGCAGGCAAAAATTATGCTCCCACACAGCAGGGCTGAAGAGATATTCTTAAACAATTTATAAAAGTAAAACTGAGGATGACAAACCAAAACGAAACCATTGGATGGGGATGCAACAACAGTCGCCTCTCTAGCTAGCAAAGAAAAAAAGGTAATTTTCCAAAACGATTCTGTGCTGCTGAACACACCCAGTCATAAGCATCCAAATAACCAGCACTTTTTGCCATTATAGTGGTAACTGTCACCTCTGTAGCTTTATTCTGTTTTGCACAGCTGAGCTGGCCCGAATGACGCCATCCTCCCTTTGATTGGCTGGGCTGGTGTCAGTTGCTGGCTTAAATGGACACAGAAGAAAGAATTCAGCACCCTGGGATTGACATTCAGGATTGCTGGGATGCATGTGCATGTGGTGAAGCAATACAAATAAAGGCCACTTTTTGTTTTGCTTCAGTGAATTGTCAAAGAGATTTAGAAAGCCAGGGGATCTCATTATGGTAATACAGGTTAAATACTTTAAAAGCATATGGTGTTACCATCCTGAATGAAGCTGTCCCTGCTGGCTCCAGGAAGCAGACAATAGGCCAGAAACATATCTCGTGTCTCTGGCCCACCAATGGGAACTGGGGATTATAAATCACCACAAGAAAACATCACGTGCTATCTGGTATCAGGTAATGCCTTGTCTTTTCAATTACTATTTGACTCATCCTTTCCAGAGAGGAACAAGCTTTAGCCATGTATTCCACTAGGCAAATGAAAAGAGAGCTCTAGAGTTTCTTAGTCCCTTCTTGCCTTAATAAAAGAGATCTGTAAAGATGGATGACTTCAGTATATACAATATAACTCACCAAGACATGTAGAGATGAGGAATGCTTCTACAGAGATGCTTCCTCCCCATGGAGAAAAAAATATCAATGGAAACCATCAGGCACAAAATAAAAACATTTGGCTTTATCACAAAACTTTAAAGATCTGTAGATATGGTCAAAAGGCCCCATCTAATTCAGTGCTGACAGACTTTTCTGTGTGTGATGATGCTTATTACCACATATTTGCTAATTTTCTCCAGTAGAGAGCAGCCTCAGCACTGACCTTGCTAAGTCCAAATGTCAGGCTTTTCCCCACGGGTACTGGAATAAATGTGTTGTCTCTTCTTGGAGCCCAAGACAATGACACAGTGTGGTCTACAAAGACCCCATTAGTAGTCCAAGTCTGACAGATGTTATCTAAGTTTTCAGAAACATGTCCTAGGCTACTGCTTTTTCAAGTGGTAAGTTGATTTGTGAGTTGTAGACAGGCAGCTGAAGCACTATAGTATTTTAAAGACAGCAGAAATTCTCAGAGATGCACCAGTTTCTGAGGGCTTAAGACAAGCTCTAATCAATGATGGAGCCAATTACAAATTTACTGCCTTGAGTCCCTCTCCTTCACCAATCTGCTAGAGACTGCTGCTCCCAAAGTCAGCAGATGATGTCTCAGCCATTCCTCCCCTAATCTTTTTGCCTTCCAAACCCTAAAGAAACGTGGATTTAATTCAGTGGGTGCACTATCAGGGCACTAACATCTAGCAAGTGCCTGAGAGAACAGCAAGAGGTGATAACTTCTTATCACAGAAAGATTTGGCACAACATTTTTATTGGGTCTCTCAATTTTATTTCCTACTTTACCCCCAAGCCAGGGAAATTAGGTGGGGGAGGGAGGAAGGGAGGAAGGACGTAAGACTAGAATTTTCTTCAGCACCAGGTTCTAGAGGCAGTTGAAGATGGTTCCTTGTTCATGTTTCTTTGTGCATTTCTCTAATAAATTCCTTTACAATGAATAAATGCATAAAAATACATAAAAAATTAAAAACCTTTTCTTTACACACATGTTAGAGGATTTAGTAAGCAACTACCTACAGATTTTTTTTCTTTCACAGCTTCCTGAAGGATACTGGAATACCTCAAAATTCCAGCCCTTCCTAACTTCCCTGCCACCTCTATATATCCATAAAGTCAACCCATGAAGTTGAGTGAAACACATATGTGCCTACCTTGTCCAGGAGACAAGTTAGAAATATTTGTTTGCTACGGTTGTTTTTTTTTTTAATAATTAGTTTTTAAATTTGGATTAATATTTTTTTAATTCTAATTTAATAATTAATTTTTAAATTCTATTTCCTTGCAATATTTGCCACTTCTAATTTTTCTTTACCCCACGAGTTGGGATGCTATGTGTTCATGCTTGTTGGCATTTTAACATCCTGTACTGTTTGTCTCCATCTCTCTAACTCTACTTGCCTTGTTTACCTGACAACTTCATGGCCCTGGAGAGCTACTGCTATCTTTCCTTTTCCTATTCATGCATCATTTTGCTTCACTGAGCCTTGTGAATGGAGACTCTGAGAGAATATATTGTAATAAATACCCCTCCCCTAATGCTATGCTCCTGCTGACTGCAGCTCTAATCTTCTGCTAGAGTGACTGACTCACAACTTAGACATTTTACTGACTGAACATCTTACTTGCCAGTCACTACTCTACTGTTTAAAATCACAGCCACCTGCCATTCACCAGATCTTCTTTTCACATTACCAAAACTCCAGTCTCTTTTGCCAACTCCTTTCATTTTCCACACTGACTCACACCTCTACTTGCTTGGTAGTCTCAGCCCTTTAAAGGTTTCCACCCATTCTAATAATTTCTCACCCATATCCATTTCCCATGTCCACAGCTCTCCTGCTTCCCAATGAATTTTAACTTCATGTCATTAATCCCCAGCTCTCCACATGGTACAAGGACCTCTGTTTGGTCCTAATACTGTTCCAGGATTACCTGCTGGTCCCCATCTCATGGCACAAGTCAAATACTACAGCATGGAGCTGATGTTAGTGCACTGCAAGCACCTGACAGAACAAAGTCCCAAGCCACGGTGGAAAAATGTAATCAATAATGTACACATCACAGCATTTGCTAAGTGGTTTCAGACCTTTCACAATGAGCCATGCTATTCTGTATTAAAACTGTAGTTGAGCAGCCATGGCAGTACAGTGATGTATGTAAAGGGTAGATTTGGTTTTCTCTTTCTGTTCACATGTAAAATTTAAAACAGTGATTTGTACCTGCCTAAATAGATATTCAGTAAGAATGATCCAATGGTTCTTTTGTACTGTTTTACATGCTCATTTGCAAAAAACCTTCCATTGCATATTTTATAAAGAAAAAAATGCATTTATTTGGAAGCAACAGAAAGGAGGTTCTGTACATGAGAACTGAGATTCTGTACATAAGATCCTACACAAAAGGTCTTTAGCAGATGGGCACATTCTAAATATACTTTAGATGGATGATATGTCACGTTAGAACAGACAAGGCTGAAGAGATGTCTGCAGGGACACAGCCCCAGGAAAAAGTAGGGATTAGCTTGTCAATAAGGATGTAAACAGACTGCTCTGAGGCAGCCTCATTTCTGACATTAGAGAATCTTAAATGGTTTTTTGGCGAAGAGCTTGTGCAAAAACTGGGGCAGGCTGTCAGCACCGAAATCTATTCATGCCAGTTTTTCAGTAGTTACTGCCTGTCAGGCAAAGACTCTACAGCATTACAGGGTTAAAAACCCCAGTTTTACATAAGCATACAACACTAAACCCAAATGTAATTCATTAGAGAAAGTTATGTCTGATATTGTATAAAGCAGACTTAGCTAAATATAGACATCATGTGAATATCAACTACATTTATAGGAGACCATATCTTCAAATAGGTGTATGAACAGCATGTGCATTTATGTCAGCTCCTAGAACTTCTGTAACTGTTAACTGTTAAAATGGATTCAACATGCAAAAGCAACCTTGTCTTTAAAAATAAACAAGAAAAAAAAGGTAGGCCTTGATTTTTTGAATGAAAAGAATCTGCTCTTAAAGTATTTTGTGAAACACTGTGGTATGAAACAATTTAGAGAAGCATAATAAGCAAAGCAGCTATATAAAGAAATACTGCTAATCTGGAAGAGTGTGCCAAGTGTTAAATCCCACTGAACAAACACTGGGCTGGTGCATATGGGCAGAAGACAATGCCATGATATAACTCCACCATCCACTTGCTGTAATTTGGTAAGTGGCCTGTCTGTTCACTTGTTCCCAAGTTCTGCTCTGCTCTTAAAACACCAGAAGTCATATTACACACTATTTCACTACTGAATAACAATGGTTGAACAAAACTAGTATTAGTTGATCCAGTGATACAGATCATTAACATGACAGCATCTCTTTATCATGAACATCCTTCTGCTACCAAGACTTGCAACCTACTAAATAATAGAATCATAGAATGGTTAGGGTTGTGAGGGACCATAAATTATAGAATCATAGAATTTCTCCTCCTTGCCCCAAAATTTAAAAACAGAACTCACAAGAGGTATTTTCTCTCCTCCTATTTTACCGGGGGCGGGGGGGGAAGGTATCAGTCCCAATTAGAGGCAAACTATTACTTAATATACAAGCACCAATTTCTGCAGTGTTTTCAACCTGTCAGTGACACTCATTCCTGAGTACTTACACTCTTCTCATGGACTGCAAAACTGCAAAAACAGAGTATCAGCCTGCATATGGACATGCAATTGAGTTTTGTATTTTGTTTCTCTAAAGATAACTAAGGAGCATTTTCAAAGATATCCTTTCCAATGTCTTACCTGCATTATCAGTTGTGAACATAGGTATTCTTCAATGTTTGCTGTTTGATACACCTTTGCCATAACTATTGTTTTTTCCAAAGGCTCTCATGCTTTCTCCAGTCTCTGGCTGTAATCTTACATTCGGTACAGTAAAAATAGAAGACACTGTAAAAAAGAGTTTCAGTTCAGAAACTTTGGTTTCTTTTTGCAGTAAAAGCAGTAATTTAAAAATAATTCATATATATGGGAAACACAACACATTAAATACATACACCACCTATATGTGCTGCCAGTAAGCACTGCACAAAATCTGAATGGAAAGAAGCTGAATGCATTATGATGGAAATTGTATGGTGCAAACATTCTTAGCTGCATATAACTTCAAAAAAACCTGTTTCCAGATTGTGTGTGTTTATTTGTCCTCTATACCAACATACAATGAATAACTTCCACTTTTAAATTTCTGCTGAGAGAACTTAGAAATAAGAAGGTAAAACACGCAGCAAGGTTTTTCAATAATTTGATATCACATATTACATCTTCAGAATCTTGATATCAGTAGAACTGAACTATCTTGTTTGACTTTCTTTTCTGAATTACTAAAGACAACTAGGCTCATTAAAAATATCCCAAGAACTCAAAAATCTTTTATGTGAAGCAATCCCCTTTCGCATGAGCTAGAAAAACCTTGACAACTTCAATGTCACACCAGGCAACGAGTTATTAGGAGACATGATGATAATAATCACAGCAGTCCAAATGCAAATGGTTAAGAACTAACATAATGATAATATGAAAACTCATTTTTACTTAGGATGCCTCAATCTGATGGGCAAAAAGCAATGACTTTTAATACATCCTGAAAACAAACCTCCATAGAACGATGTCCTCATGAAAGCTGCCACTGCATGATTCCATAGGGAAATGCTAAAGAACTAATCAGGGCCATAAGAGTTTTCTTTTTTGCACTAACAACTAGTATACCTATAAGTTTCTGGAACTACTTTTTTTCATCTATATGTCTTTAAAAGACCTGGCTATTGCTTGAGGCACAGACCTTCCCACTGCAGTTTGACATCTCAACTTGCATTTCTTATTCTGCTATCCTTGGTAACACACATTGTTAATGACAGACATTTTATGCAAATAAATGAATATGAGCTCTCAAATGTAAAAGTAGGAAAGTGGGAGGAATTTTTTTTTTTTTAAATAGAAAATAACAAGTACACATATTCAGTAAAAAGGATTAATCTATAGATTACTGCTCAATTTTCAGATGAATGAAAGCTATGCTGCATCATAAATCGCACTGTATTCCTGGACAAGGTGTTTTTAGCAGAACTGCATTGCTCTTACGTTTTTAATGTACTATTTTCAAAACCTGAAAGTGGCTCCCTTTTAGATAGAGTTTATCTGGAAACTGAACTTCCAACCCAACTGAAATTATGCCTTAACTTGAAACTAAACCAAGCAAGAAAAGCAAAATCCTGCTTTTCACATAAACTAATTTTGCACACATTTTTAAAATAAACCCCAATGAAAAAATATACCGTAAAGTATTACATAGAATACAAATATTTAGTACTAAAGGTCAAAACCAGAATAGAAAGTCAAACACCTAATTTTTACTTTGTCAGTGTAGGCTGAGTCACCACACTGTTGTGAAATATTGTGATTCCAAGGAAACAATTTTCTGATGGAAAATCATTTGACTGATTCATCCCTTTTGCTTTCCTACCCACATATGAGTCTTTCTCTGGTTTTAAGAGCTAAATCCCAAAATTTGCAATTCAGCATTAGACAAAAATATATTCCATGATGAATATTGCTCACTACAGAGGTTTACAAAATCACTGGTGGTGTCCAAATTAGAAAGCACTAATTTTCTTTCTACATAAAGACTCAATATGTTTATAACTATATTTAATTAACTATCAATAGTGTTTGTTGATGTAAAATATTAGCAAAGAGAACTAGAATCACAAAAATTGGTAATTTCACTACACAGTAAACATTTTCCCAACCCTCCAAAGTATATGACTTCTTTGTTTTGTAAATATGTTTACAAGTATATCCAAGTCATACTAAATAGAAACGATTGTAGTATTTGATACTGGGATTGTCCTTTCTTGCATCTGGATTTATGCTTCATAATGATTATCTCCTAGACGCAGAAATAGTCTTTCTGTAACTCAAAATTTTACTGGAGGCATTTAGAAGAACCTTGCTTTAAAATATAATGATTTTTCATCTTTATTCTCCCCCCTTCAAAAGGTTTCACTGCTCCTGATGTTTAACGTTATGCAAAGACGTGTTTCTGCCAATGAATATCGCCTTATGGTTATGCTTCTGCAAATAACCTGCTGTGAGCTGATAAAAGGATTAATGCAGCCAAAATTCTTAATCTGTGAAATTACAAATTAAATTCTCATATTAAAAATACCACCCTGAGGTATTTTTTGTGGTTTTAATTCCCCTCTGGTGTTCTGCATACATTGTGCTTGTTAATGACTAGGACAAGACTGTCTCTGTTGGCAGTCTGCTGCAGAGTGATAATGTGTAGGCATTTACTTCACTGATAGAACTGGATTTAGCCACTGACTGATAAACTAAGTGGCAAGTGGGTAATAAGTCCATATTAACAGAAAAGTGCTACTGCAGAATTCAGAATTCAAAATCCTGGCTAGACTAAATCACATAGTCATAAGGATTGAGATGTCACCACTGCAGAGTGATTTTTGTTTTCCATTTGGTGGAAATTGGATAAAAGAACTGGCATTCTTGATGTTTCATTAGTTCTGAAGGAAAGAATCTCTGCCTCAGTTTCTGCAAAGGCAGACTTTCAACAGCAACTGCCTTAACTTACACTGAACATTTAGATTTTCTGCTTATCAAGCACCACAGTCAGCAAACTGCGTGGGGGTGTCACCATGGCAGAGGAGGAAACTGGGAATCTTTTTGCAGTGCCAGAACACAGTCTGTGATAGTGATGGACAGAAATTATTGGTGATATTTTGATTTTAATCTTCATATTCTAAAAATGGGAGAGTGCTCTTCAGAGCAGAGCTGGGAGTAGGTGCTTGGACAGCCAAGCCACAGAACCAGCTCAAAATGTGACTACTGCAGCTGTTGAGGATGGGAAAGACAAACTTTAGGAAGACAAAAGTTTTTGTACCAACACTACTGTAAACAGATTCTACTGTGGATGAATATTCAAAAAGAGAGCTTAGTTTTTAGAAGCAAACTTTTAAATAAGCCATAGTCACACACACGTTTCAATGTTGCATCTCTGAACTTTCTGCCTTGAGGTACTGGATATAGATCTTTCGTTAATGGATGCATGTTTGAAAACAGAAAAGGACATACAATGCTGTAATGCAAGCATGTGTCTCTTCACCCCATTGAGTTAAAGCAAAATACTGACTGTTATTCCCTTGTGAAACCTTTTTATAATAATAGAATCTTCTCTGAATAAAAAATAACATTCATGATACTATTTTTCCCTAGAATAAATAGTTGTGTGCTTTTAACACTGAAAAACAACATGCAGACGTACAATATAAATGATTTTAAATTACTAAAAAGATAACTGACAGCAAACACGATGATAGGAACATTTCTGCCAAGTCAACTGGAATGCATTCTGTTTAATAAAGGAAGCAAAAGGATGTATGAAAATAGTGAAAGCATTCTTCGTTAAGAATATCATCTGCCATCCTCTTCATACAGTTAATTCAGCAAATTTAGTGATTGTTTACTTTGTGTTTCCCAGACTTCTGAATGCCGAGTCCTTTCGTAAAGGTTACTGCTGAAACACACAGAGCTTCTCTGAATCAAATGCAGCTGGATTTTTATCCTGTGTGCTGCAGCTAGTTAAGAAGTACTGTATGCTATAAGTGAAAAGCACTAAATATGTAAATTGCATTTTTCCTTTTGCTTTATGACAATTCGGAGAATTCTATTGGCTCCACACATAATCAAATACAAAGATAGCAGGCTGCAGACTGCAGAGCAGAGATAGCAAAAAAAAAAAAAAAGAAAAAAAAAAAAGAATCCATTTTGTCCTGTGTCAAGCTAACTATGTAATTTCAATCTACACAATTGCAGTCACGTATTCTGTGTGTGGCTGTGTGTGTCCATGAGGCTGTCTGTATGTGGGGGTTAGCACACACACATGCATCTGCCTGAACTAGAATCTTTGTTTCTGATCCATTCAGAGGTGGTTATACTCACTATCAGTTAACTCCCATAGCCGTGGGGGCAGATCACTGAAGTACTCGTGGCTCAGAGCTGCCTGTGCTGACAATCTGTTCTTTGGGAAACACTGGAGTAGTTTGGAAGCTAGATCTTCTGCATGGTTCACACAGCTCAGCCTGAAACACAAACAAGAAGGTTTTTTCTGGAAAACAGTATAATTATTCTGTCTAATTCCATCTCCAGTCAGCACAGCTGAAACACCAAGTCTTAATAGCCAGGAGTGCTACCAGGAAAAGTGTTCCTTAGGATAGGGATTTGATTGATTATTTCTGTACTGACAGCTCAAAATTCATACAAATTTTACAACTACAGAGCATATAATACACCATATCACATATGCCCTGCCTGCTATGCTAAAGCATCACGAGCAACAGCATCTTGAAAACAACTCTTTGATTCACCCCTTTACATTTTATTGAGCATACTGACAAACTGAAAATTTACAGTGCTGGAAACAAATGCTTATTACCATCTGAACACATGAAATCCAAGCTTACAATAACAGCAACATCCACACAACTTTGAGATGTATAAAATGTTAAAATCCAGTGATGCTTAATATGCAACACATTCATCATGTTTCACTAAGACATTTGTCTTTCAGGAAGTACTAACTTCTTATTTGTTCATATATTCACGTGGCAGGGAATTGACTCCTCATTAAGCGTTAATGCAATGCAAACATTAAATTGAAGTGAGTTATCTTTTCTAAGCTTCCCACAGAAACAGAGAAAACTTACTGTTTCACTGGGAGCTAAATCCTTGGGAATATTACAAGAAAATGTAATCTAAAAAGTAATAGACCTGAAGTGGAGACAGTAAAATGGTAATCAGCAAGATGTGGCCTGGGTCTAGTAAGCTACAGCTGCCTCCTAAATTTCCAAAGCCACCAAGCTTTTTGTAACATGCAGTCAAAAAACACATGCTGAATCTTGTTGACATCATGTTGCTATTATTACTAGGAAACTTCATAAATTCAACCATGCCTTTGCTCAGTAAAGACGTGTTACCAGGTAAATGCCAAATTCTAGAAAAGGTTTTTTCAGTGCACTGGTTTCCCAAAATCAGTAGATAGTAGACTGCAGTCCAAAATAATTCAGCATTTGACAAAGGTTACATTATCCTCTAAAATCAATAACCCTACAACATGTTTCATGTTTCAAATATTCATTTTTTTCAGCTTAAACTGACTTTCCAGAAAAAAATTCAAGACGGATTAAACAGCATTACTCTTTTATTAGGCTGACATGGCATGATTTATATGAAACAATATAGGCACAGGTGAAAATTGTCTCTTAAACAAAGAACAGAAAACACTGAAAACACGAAATAAATAAAAAAGGTTACTACGGTGAGAAGTTTGAGTTACAAATATCATAGACACAACTTTTTGTCCATGTCCACACCATTGTGTGAAACACCCCCCCCCCAAAATTTTAGATATTAATTTTAAATTTTAAAAAAAGGAAAGGCAAAAGCATCTATCCTAAATTATGTACTGGCATATGCATGATATGCTCATATCTGCAATCATTCAAAAATATGCCACTGGCTGTCTTTTTAATTTCTAGCAACTGTATGCTAGATGGAAATTTGAATACTGTACCTATCTGATCTCTTCTTGAGAACTGGCAGGATATATGTCCAGAAAGTACCCAGGGATGAATTGCTTAGGAGTGCTGACCACTTTAAGGCATTGTATCTCATCACTCACAATCTTATTGAATTCCCAGGATTAGATTTCAAAATTGCTATTTCAGGTTAAACAGATGATGAACTCCACTGTTTCTTATGGGCACATTTTTTTCTGTTTTCATTTTCAGTTTGTGACAAAAGAAAAACACCTTGAATCAAAGACTCATTGCTTATAAATTACATTATAAATTAGAATAATTCCAGACTATTTAAACTACCAGATTGTTGAAAATCTTCAGTAGACTTTTGTGACAATTACAGATAGTTTCATTACTGAACAAAATACCAAGACAAAAGGTTATTATTAGCAAAGAAAAGGAAAAGGAGTGGCAAATGTTCATGGAGAATTGGTATTAATTCTTCTACACATCCAAAATTTCCATGGAATGGTGATTATATTGAGTCTGTGAGCCCTGAGTCCTAATCCCCCCTGCACCAATGAATTGTTCAGAGATTGTGTCAAACCATTTCACCAATGTGATTTTTCCCTACAGAGGTAGCTGCAAGATTTTAGGAACTATAGTAAACCTGCTCTGTTTTGAATGGGACCTACTGTTAATTCAGAAAAATCAGTCACTTAAGTAGTGAAATATTACCCTCCAATATAAGAATTACACCATTCCTTAGCTGATCCATACATGTAGTGGAGATGCTAATTAGGTAAGGCAAAGCAAAGTCAAAGAAAATAACATTCAAACATCAACAGATTCTGACTTGGAGGTGAAATTTTGGATGTCATCTGCAAATCCTCAAACAGAGTGATGCTACATTTTGACTGCATTAATGGTCACCAGTGTACCTGGCATACTACTAAGATCTTTTTGCAAGAAATTCAGAAAAACTAATATAAAGTGAACAGGTTTTGAATAGGAACAGTTTAGAAAGCCAGTCACCTTCTCAGTTTAGACAAAAAAAAGAAATCAGTTGAGAACCCAAAGATAAACATCAAATAATCAGCACATTATATATTTAATATACTATAAATCCAACAAAAATATTTAGGGCTGCAAAATAATCACATCAAGTAATTAAATAATTATGAATAAATCATTCATAATTAGAACCAGTTTTATAATTAATAAATAGAAAGAAGATTAAATTCATAGCACAGTCTGCAAAAATATTTCAATCTGCTATAAATATTAGATCTATCTTCCCTGATCACCTTCTAAGAAGTTCTGGGACTGTGGAGTTGGTGTTAGCTGTTTGTCAGTGCTTTGACGATTCCAGTTGCTACATTATTAGGATTATGTTTCCAAGCATTTATAAATTACAAAATCAGAAGGGACCATAACGATCAAGTGTCACCTCATGTGTACTACAGGCCAAAGATATCTGAGTAACTCATGGATCAAATCACCACTTTCCCCTAGCTCAGCTGTATCTTTAAAGTTCTTCATTAAAATTCTAATTTTGTTTATGGAGCTTTGCACAGCAATGAAAAAATTCTTCTCCAAAACTCATGTCTTCTGCAAAGGTCACTTCTGGAAATCAGTGGCCACTGCAAAAAGCACATGCATGTGGGCTCCTAAGGTTGTCAGTTTTAAAAACCAATCCTTTAATGGAATGCATGACTAATTTTGCTGCTTTGTTTAAAGACAAGCTATTCTCTACTTGTGAAAAATGTACTGTATGATCATGTATTAAAGTTACATCTGCTACATCAGAATTGTTTGGAAAACCCTGCTTGGTGTATACCCTCAGTGGTTGGAATATTGGAAAGATTGCTTTGTTTCTCTCCTTTTTTTTTTCTTTTCACCTATATTCTCTTTAAAATATCCTCCTTAAAACATTAACAATTTGTCTGATTTAAGTTTGAAACCTGATTCCTCAATAGAGACAAAGGCTAAATTTTCTGATGGGGCTCAGTAGTTAAATACCTAATACAGAAGTTAACAAAAAGAACTGAAGAAGTAAAAGATTTCATTTTTAAATACACCTCTTTCAGTTCGAGACAGGATGGAATTTCATACAATATGGCTTTGTGTCTAAAACATAATAGCATGTTTTGTCTCACAGCAGTTGGGCCATATAGGAACTTGGCATGCATGATATGGCAAGTCTCAATATTCACGCTTCACTTACTGTCACACTAATCACTGAGGAATAGTTACTAGCCATGACAGCATACATACTTTCAGAAAATGTGGTGCACAGCAGAATACAGAGAAACCTTTGGCAATGAGCATTAAATAACATGAAGATATTGTTTTGAGAAATACTGGGAATATTTTTACACACCTACTCTGATGACATTTGTGAAACACTGATTTTCAATTTAATCCCAAATGCTATATACAGCCTTAGCTCAAGAAAAACAAACAGCATATGAACCTGTCTCACTTGAAATATATATGAATCTGACTAGACTTGAGCAGTTGTAAATCTCATTGGATTACAAGAATTTGATTTAATTTCAGAAAACAGGCTTAAATGTCTTTCTACTGCAGAGGAAGGTCAGTATTTGGTCAAGCAGAACATGACTAAGATCACTGAAGTTTGGTTTAAGCTCTTAAGAAAAAAAAAAGTTTGGGGCATGTGCAGTGAACTTCTGAACTTGGGGTGATTTGCTTTTAAATGCAACGAAGAAGGCAGTTCAAATTCACATTAATAATTAAGACAAATGGGCATTAAAACAAATGGAGATAATATGCTGTCTATATGCTCCTAGCAGCATGAAGTAAATACTTCCCAAAGCAAAAATAGTTTACTGTGCACATTTTCCAAGTGAAGATATGATTCTTGCAGTGTATCATTAATTCATTTCTCAACTGGCATTTATAGCATGGCCTAGAGGAGTGAGGCACCTAGTTCCCTTTAGAAATTTCAGCTCTTTCTTTATTCTATGCAAGCTCCTGCCACCTGAAGTGCTGAAAGACAAAACCACAGTTAACCTGAACAATCACACCATTTAGCAGAGCTCAAAGTTTAATGGTATGAAGAGAAGTAACAAATTGGTGTGAATCAGGCAGCCCAGGTGGCAGCTCTCCCAGCTCATCTCACAGAGGATGCTCTGGTCCCCCCAACAACAGGGCTCCTGTACCATCCCTGTGCTAGCCCACCTCCCAAGGCACTGCCACAGTGGTTGTATTCCCCATTTTCACCCAAGGCTGCTTGAGGACAGCAGCCTGCTCCCCTCATGCCAGGCTTTAGCCTCTCCTGAGCTCTGTACAGAACTGTAAAACAGCGTGCATTGTAGTGAACACTTTGCAAAGGCATGGTCCTCTAGCCAGCTGATACAGCAATGCCCACGTGTGCCTTGATAGTTTATACCTCTGAATCTCCACGTGATCCTGCAGCAGCAGCAGCAGCGATGTGAAACACGAATCAGAGCAGGGCCTAGCCGAGCAGCATTTCCTCTTTACGAGCTCCAGCAGCCTTTCTGTTGTTCCCACCATGCAGAGAACACCTACTGTCTTCAAAGAGCCGCCGCGCCAGCTCCAGCGTGCAGGAGCCGCTTCCCTAACGGGCCCGGGGTGCCTCCACGGAGCTTTGGAGGGTTTATTTAGCCATCAAGAAACCACCACAACAAGTGAACGCAAGTTTTGATGCCAGGCTTTTAGCCTTTGATACAGATGAAGGCATAAAGGAGTACATCAAGATGAGAATATAACAGAGCAAAGATGCTACCATTTTTTCAGTGTTTTACACAAAGGGTATCGAGGACTAAAACTGATGAACAAAGAAAGACAAAATCATTTGAAGGCTCACTCAAGCAGTGTTTTACTTGTTGCTGATCAATCACAAAATACAGAATTTGCTCTACAGCATAATACAGAAGTACCTCAAGCCAAACTACAGAGTAAATAATGCAATCAAACAGAGTCAGTGTTTCATGTCACTGTTGGGACTGTACCCCACACCTGCATGGGGCTGCCAACAGCAGTCCTGGGTTGTGCACATTCCCTAGAAAAGACATGTCTCCAAACACCCAATGCCCCTCCTGCTCTTCCCAAATTGAGATACTGGCAACAGTTTAGACTCAGACACACTGAGCTCTCTACACATGCAGGGTAGGAAAATCCAGTCTCCAGACTCCCTTGGCCATCACATTAATTGTACACTTACTTCTAGCACAGCACCCGAATAGAAGCGAGGTTGCCACATGAGCATGATGACTCGCTCTGGGATGAGCTAGGCTGGGACAAAGCCTGCACTGGCTCTAACATGTATAACATGGCTGTACTGCTCCCAGGGTCTGTCCTTGCTCTGTGCTCCTGCACAGCACTGCATGCCAGAGTCTTCAGGCCACTGTGACTTCCATGGTGGTGTATGATACAATCTCTTTGGAAATTTAAAAATTAGTTTGATCCCCTTTAGTTATATTACCATATTACAGCATCAGAAGTCTTATCCAGTGAAGTAATGAAAAAGTAGTCAAAATATTTATTATTACAATAAAAGCCATGACAACCAACGAGAAGTATTCACTGATATGAATACTGGAACAGAGATGAAAATAACATTGTCAGTGCTCATTCCTTGGCATTGCTGTTAATGTCAGTGTAGCAGAGGTCAGAGCCCCATTTGGAAAGCTGTGGAGGGAAGCTCATTCAGTGCATTCCAGGAAGGTAATAAGAGCCCTGGCCCACCTCAAGGAATTCTCATTTGACACTTGCCCAGATGCCATGAGTAGGAAAGCAGCCAAGATAAATAACATTTCAGGAAAAGAGATGAATGTAAAAAATGAAGGTTCTAACAATATAGACAACTAGGTTTTCTATTTTAATTAATATAGATTTAGCCCTAGGTATATAATGGCATATACTTGGTAAATTTTTAAAAGAATCTACTGACCCAGTAGGTAAACCAAAATTACAGTTGCAGCTCCTGAACTCAGAACAGAGAATTAAGAAGCTTAAACTGCTCATGAGTCAGATAGGCTTGAGAGACTCAGTTTGGTCACACCTAAGCTAGACAATGAAGTGATTCAACCTCTCAAGGCAATTCACTTTTGACAATAGCCATTATGCTCAATTACAACTTGATTATTTGTATGTGTCATCACCAAATGCAACTCAAGACAAAAACTTAGATATGAGTCTATTTCTCCCTGACTCTTTTGCACTAGATTTGATGTGTTTTAGTGTCTGTTTCAGATGTATTACTGTATTTCTTCAAAACAATGATGCTTGTGATTTCCAGCTTGGAAGGTCTGCTTCATAGAGGAAGCAGAACATTACCACCATTACAGAACACACCACTTTTAAAAACTGAATTTGGTTGATTTGATGTTCAAAAGTTAAGCTGAAGGAGAAGCAGTCAATGTACAACAGACCTAAAAGTATTCTGAGTTCTGTGAGAGCTACCCAGGCTAGCTCTTGCTCTGATGCCTCAGAATAAATATGCTGAGCTATGAAACCGTCCAAAGAAACACAGCACCAACTATTGAGAGCTTTGGGCAGGAAGATTGCTCATACTGTTCACTGACAATATTGCAGATATTCTTCCTACTTGTTTCTTCCAATTCTGACACAGAGTAAGTTTACATTTGATGCTCATCATCTTTTTGCCAGAATAACATATGCTGGAGCATCAAATGAAGCAAGAAGTATGGAGTCTACATGGTAGACACTAAAGAGAAGAAGAGTTTATTTAAACAGCAAACATACAATGTATGTGCAGTGATAACATACCCTAAGCTATTGAGAATGTAATTCCTAGGCATTCTGAGATTGTATAGCCTAGGCAGCATAACTGCTGGGTACAGTGTTTTGCTACTGTTTAAAATCAGAACTAAGTAATGAAAGTAAAAGAAGACTACCTTAAATAATTCACGTTATTTCACTCAGTTTTCTCTTAGATACAGGTATTTCCCAGAAAAAGTATTTCCTAAGAAATTTTAATTAGAACATGCCTTACTATTCTGTCCCAGAAAGAATTTAGCAATTACTTCTTTTTGATTTTACATGGCCCCACCAATCAACTATTTTAATTCTGTGAGCATCCCAATTAGCCCAGTATTAAAGATACTAATTATGGAAGACATAGTACATTACTTACACCACAGCAGACCACTACTGAATATGCCAGATTCATAGTTTTACTGGAAGAGCTTTGCTGTAAGTGCAATTAATGAAGAAAAACAACACGGTGACATCTAGTCAGAGGCTTTTGATTACTCTGAAATTCTTTAAAGGGTATGAATCTTCTGATCAAGGTGAATGTTTTTTAAAGGCTGTCTATGTGCACCTCAGAAAGTTGAACAGAATAACCTTGGAAAATAAACAGAGCTAAAAATAATTACTAACACCCCAATCATTTTATGAGCTATTATTTCACCAGAAAATGGAGATAATATAATCTTAATCCCGAGCAAAACTCTTCAAGGTTTATGTTCTCTATAAACCTTTCAGTGAGAACTGAAAATATAAGTTAGTAATGCAGTAAATGCCCTAACAAATATATCAGATTTTTCACTTAATGCTTTTTACAGGCTTAAACCAAACTGAGTGAAAGAAAATCACCTTTTACAGTTTAACTCTTAAAGGAAGAATGCCTTTCTGTTATGCTTTTTAAAATAAGGCATGGTGAATTTATATCAACTTCAGAGAATCTTGGGGCATGATAAAAGGAAGAAAAAAAATAGCAGTGTAGTTAACATTCCATAGTATTCTTTCTTCACATATTTATTTCCTCACTGGCTGGACATAAGCAAAAAACAAAACAAAACAAAACAAAACAAAACAAAAAAAAAAAAACCAAAAAAAAAAAAAAAAAAGGAGGGAATAAGCCCCCACCCCCAACACAGAAATAGCTGAATTAAACCTTTGGCACACAATGCAGTCAAAGCTCTGTGGTGTTTTTCCTCATGCCACCCTCAACAACCTGAATTGCTTCTCTCCAAATAAATCCATGCAAAAGATATTCTGAAAAAAAAGAAAAAAACCAAGCTCTGATTTTCAAATTTGTCAACTAGGTGCACCCATTAGGGAAGTAAACAAAGTCTTCCGTATTTTCCCTTACCCAGCTGTCTTCCTGGACCTATTACCTTTATAAAGTGAACAAACAAAGACAGAACTAAGTGCTAGTAAATAAACATTAATTCTGCTCTATGAATCTCTACCCTTTTGTCAGATATTTTATCGTCTTGGGTTTAAGAAGTTTTAATTTCATTCTAATGTAAATAAGAACTGGTTTGTTTGCTCAGTACTTCAACAAGACTTTGCTACAAGGTTGCAGCATGCAGGCAGTGCCCTGAGAAGGGTGACCTTGCTTTAGTCAGTGAAGCCAAAGATCATTTATCAGAGTTAACCTACAAATCTGTCTCGCTGGGGCCTCAGATCCGTCAGCCACTTGGAAGCAGCTACTTGCCCTGTCCTCCCACTGCTGCCTAAAACATTGCATGGGACTGATCTTTTCTATTACTGTATACCTCTCAGCTAATAAAATATATTTTTGTGGCTGTAGAACTAACAGGAGTACTTTGTATTTATTTATACAGCTCATTAAAGGCAGAGAGAGATGTGGAGGCAGAGAGAATGCCCCAAGCCTGGAAAGCTCAGGAAGACAGACCCCAGGCACATGCATGTATTTAACTTTATGCAGATGAGTTGCCTGGCTGAACCCAACGAGACTGAGCAATTATGTAAAAGCAGGCATCCTGGCCTTTTTGCAACTGTGCTCCTAAGCTAAGGCATGAGAGGGAAATGATGCAGGACTAGTAAATACTGAGAGGAAGAGACTGAAATGGTTGTAATGAGGGCATATGGGCAATATAGTCAAGCTATGCAGTCAAGAACACTTAATTAGGTATTATTATGTCTGTATTTAGACAGACTTGCATCACCTAGAACTAGCTGCAGCTCCCTGACCCTCAGGCACTTGGTTCAGGTGACACAGGGTAGGGATACCACACCAGCACTGAGGTGTAGAAAGCACTGTTCCTCCTCCAGATCCACTCTCCTGATTTAGCACACCACTTTCTCTTTACATTAATGCAAACAGAAACTTTCTAAAGTGAACTTTAGGTCCTCTTTGAGTAGGGAGAAGCAGTCAGGCTGAAAATCCAGTGTCTGACACCAAAGGCAGTAACACTCGTTAAGAGACAAATATGCTTGTGTTAATGCATGAACTTGACTTTGAATTAGAACAGGGGAAAAAAACCCCTAAGTTTCCTAAGCAGGGACCACCATGAAAGGAGAAAATAGTGATCTCTCTAGTACTCAATTTGGACTCAATGTAACATTATTTTGCACTGTTTGGTTTTTTTTTTTTAAAGGGGAACATTACGTATCCACACATACCTGTATTGAAGTGTCTTTCTAAAAAGGTGCATGAATTTAACATATGTGTTTACATTTTTATCTATAAGCATCTTGGAGGTGAATCAACAAGTCACAGACTCCATCTATTTTAGCCACCAATTATTGAAATACATGGATCTTAAGTGCCTGTACTTATATATGTGTGAAGATGTGGTGCTGACATTCAGAAATTGGCTGGCAGTAGGGAAGAACTCAACCCTGAACTATTTTTGCAAATCCTATCCTGTCAAAGTGTCATGAAAGAGAGACAGCTAAGCAGGGAGTTACTGCTATTTAGGCATAAATCAGCATAGGTGATTTAAGAGCTAAAATCAAAATTTTTATCTATAAAAGTGACCACTAAAGGTCAGATTTCCCAAAGAGCCAGCTATCACTAAAAATTGACTGCCAGCAGAGCTCAGGCCACTTCTAACAACGTAAAAGAGCAAGTGGATTCTCAAAAGATATTGCACACATGGAATTGTGGAATCCATGAAGCTCTGGTCATGTGTTCTGCCATTGAAGGTAAGTAAATAAACATCTGGGTCTCATTTTAGGGTGTTAAATGAATATTAAGCTTTTGCAAAAGCAGATATTTGAGGCTGACAAGTCCTAGCAGATTCCAAACTGAGAACAAGAAGCCTGGAGTCAGGGACCACAAACAACTGATAAATTCACTATCTGGGCATAAGCCCATCTGATTCCCAGAAAGGAAAGCAGCAGTTCTGAGTCTTCCTGAACTATCTAGGGGACATGAGAAGGCTTAAATATGAGAAAGAGATCACTGACATAAAAACAGGGAATAGGAGCTTTGTGAAGAAAGAGAGGAAGAGGCAAAATTATGGAGGATTTTGAAAAGGATAAGAAGGGGCTCAAAAATGATGGAGTAAAACAGCCAGTGTTGGGATGAGAATTAAACAATACACAAAAAAAACCTCCTGTATTTACTGGTTGCTTGTTATATGAGCTGAAGAAAGATGTTGATGAAAAGAGGACGTAAGAAGTCTATTATGAAAATCAAGATCAGAATGACAAAGTTGTTTGGGAAGACAAGAAAGTATCTTGGAAAAGCTGGAAAGAAAAAAAAGGTGAAATGTATATATTGTTCTGGATGCACAGGAGAGGGATATTTCTCATTTTTCTTTTCCTAAGACTTTAGGCCTAAGTGACAAAGAATCCCAGCAGAACAGTGTGAGCAGGGAGCTCCACCAGGAATATTCTCAGGTGTGCACAGGGAACAGTAGGAATATCTCTGCTGAAGCCTTATTGCTGAATTGAATTCACAGGGTAGTCAAAGAGCCTGACTGCTCAACTACTGAGTGTCCACATCGCCCCTGGATCATTTTGCCCATGTCAGCAGCATGCTCCAAACTCACTCC
The DNA here is from genome assembly GCF_027477595.1 of Haemorhous mexicanus. Lineage (NCBI taxonomy): Eukaryota > Metazoa > Chordata > Aves > Passeriformes > Fringillidae > Haemorhous > Haemorhous mexicanus. Next base: position 22,942,733 of record NC_082341.1, on the reverse strand, counting down.
TCGACACAGCCCAGGGAACAGCCCGTGCCAGGGACCATTCCCAGGATGCAGCAGGTTCTATGGTCCTACAAGCAAGGTATGCCATATATTACACTAGAACACACAATTCCTACGGTCTGCAACATGTGTGTTAACTTTACTGTGGAAATTTTGATTTAAAAACCTAAGGCTGAGCTACCCCAAAATAATAACTGCACCTGCAGCTGCATGGGGACCACAGAAAGCCCACAGGGGATGCATGCCCAAGTGTTACTTAGCACAGCTGTAGCCAAGGTCTGTCACATGGCCTCGGGGCCAGCAGATAGTCCCTGGCTCTGCTTTAGTTTGCAGTACAGACGTGGGCTGTAGCTGACAGAAAAATGATATTCACCAAACACTATCTGTCAACATCTCAGGAAAATTCATGCCCTCGTGGTTGCTGAATAAAGCTTGACTCAAGGGCACTGTAAGGATCAAATATGAAAGAAATAAAAGGAATGTAACAGTATTCTGCAAAAGTCATAATGCTGAAGGAAGGCCTATAATGATCCAGAGCATGATTTTTTAATGTCAGGGTGGTGAAATTAGTTTGGGGCACACCGACAGTATATAGTAATAAATAGAACTTTAAAACTGCCATAAAATCTAACCAAAGAAGGCAATGTAAAAGTGATGGTCCATTCTCAACATGCAATGATGTCAGAGTGAAAAGAATAAATTTAACCTATTTTTACAAGATTTCCTTACCAGAGACCATGGATAACCAAATATCTGTGCCACAGATATCCAAACAGTATCAATCTTTTAAAACTATTCTGCATTCCCAAACAATAGGGACACAAAAGCAAACAATACATTTATATGAATGTGACAGAAGTAAAAATTTTACTTTTTCAATTTAAATTCTTCACAGTAGGATTCTGAGTTTATAAATCCAACATGAAAAATTAGGTCCTTTATTCATTCGTATTTTCAGCCTCCTATTGCAGCAGCGATCATAAAACAAACACAGCTGGCATCTTTATTATTTTATTCACTGAAGGATTTAGCTGGACAAACATCACAAAGATGGTGGCTGTTTTCATTGAATTTATGATCAAATATGCTCCAGCATAAGATCAACTCTGTTACATCAATTATTATGAGATGTGAATAATTTAACAGAAAGTTGTCTATTTGTAAATCAGATCTTAGGGATAGAAATTCAGCTGAGGTAGCAGCCAGTGGATATACACTGTATTACAGAATTTAAAAGGATGCCAGCTTTTTGTGAGTCACATTTAGTGATAAACACAGGCATTTATATTTTGCTATCTTGTGAGCTGCTAATTCAGACAAAAGATTTCAAAATTTTATTTTTAACTTTAATTATATTCATCTTTATCAGAGAACAATTTAACTTTACTGATGCTTTTCAAAAGTACAGAATATATTTCCTATAAAGACTGAATTAAAAACAAAAAACAAACTACCAACAACACCATATTTTGGGTTTTTTTCCCATAGATTTTCACCAGAGTGTGTTGTTCAGCCTAATGCCAGGAGAGCTATAATAATTTTAACGCAGAACGTGTGCCTTAGGATATGGGATTGACTCAGTGCCTGAAAGAAAAAGGTCAGTTCCCTTCGGAACCACTTGCCTCTTTGCCCTCCAGCAATGACAGGTGCACCAGCCCTGTGCTGGGGCTCGTTATTCACAGTGTGCTGCTGCAGATACATAATCTAACCTCTCTGATTTAATGCAGCAGCAGGGTGAGAGTCTCCCATCTTCCCATTTTGACATGGGTCAAGCAGACACAGAACATGGATACATAATGACCTGCTTGCAGCCAGCATCTTTCACAAATCCTCAAACAATAGCTTAAAACTTTCTTAGCTCGTTTCATTTAAAGAAATCACTAAGTGTTAAACTGTTTGGCTAGCAAATAACTTAAAGTTATGAAAAAATCGCTGTTCTTACCAGTCCCCTACAATGATATGTGTTTCTGTGTCACTAATTAAAAAAAAAAAAAACCTGCATGAAAAAGCAAAAATTCTCATTTCTCTGTACTATATAGCAGGCAAGATATCAGAAATCTTTAGGCAGATACATGAGACAACACGCCCAAAAATGCAGGAAAGGAAGTGATTAGATTTTCTTGAATGAATTTTGAGAGACAGTCAGAGGAGATGTTCATGAATAGCAGTACCTGAATACCGGTGAACTTGCCATGAAAAATGTGGTGGCCAAAATAACACTAAAACCCCTACATGAAATGCTCATAAAAGTCAGTATTTGCCTAAGGCAAAGATAGTTTACGATGTTTATATCACTGCAGAAATCTTAACTATTGTCATAAGTCTCTGGCTGGCAACAGAGATGAACAGCATGAGTTCTGAGATTGGCTTAAACCATCTGCAGGGGTGACAAAACCCAGGAACATTATTCATATTTTTATACTTATTGCCTGTCTGCATCATCTCTCAAAATTATCTATATTTCTGAGACCCTAAGATGAGAATCAAAGGAACTGTTCAGTTAAAGAAAAATTATCTGTAATACAGAACAAACAGCAGAGGATAATATCAAGCCACATAATCCAAGAGCAGTTGCTTAGCACTAAGCACTTTTGAATGCCAGCCCAGTTCTCAAGTTGCCTATCATTTTCACTCTCCTTTTGGAAAAATCTTTCCTTTAATGGCTTCATGCAAATAATGAGAGAGCCAGCAGCAAGGTCCACTTTATTTATATGACTACCTTCAGAGTATGTCTTTCATTCCTTATACAAATATTTTCAAAACATATCTCAGAGACTCAATTTGGTCAGCAATGTCATTATCTGGAGAAGAGAGATTTCAGCAGACAAGGCAACAGCACAGAACTCAAGCAAGAAGGTAGAATTCAGAATGTGAGGATATAATGATGCCTAGTGCCTCTGATCAGAAAGTATTAGACTTCAAACCAAGAAATGAACACAGGCACCATGGCAGCATATGAGTAACAGACTACCAAAAACATAATTCTGAGAAATTAATAAAACATTGGCATGTAGAAATGCAAGGAGAAAGAACAACTGGAAACATCTGAAGAGCTTATCAGAAAGTACTCAAAAACACTAATGAAGAACATACATTGAAAAAAAGTCATACCTAGAAACACCAAATAAACATGTCTGTCTGATATACGTCTCAATATCCAAAGGAATTCTTAAGGAATTAGAGAGGATAGCAAACAAATGTAAGGCATCCTTTAAAAGTCTTTCCAGGAATTCTCCACAAGAATAGCCAGTCTCTTTCCTCTTTTCTCTTCATAGGCTTATTACTGTAGATATGCTACTGTAACGTTATCTAATTTTGCTCTGCATTCTAAAGTATGGTACTAGACTTAAAAAAATACAAATATATGCCCATACTTCCTTTCTGGTTTTCAAATAAGAGAAGCTTGGCAAATATTTGTTGGACACTGACACACAATATAGAGGGAAAGTACAGACAACAGAAATAAAAGAAAATATGGACAAAAAAAATAGACTTCAGAAGAAATAAGACAAAATGGCAATCAAAAGAAGAGGTGACTAATGAATAAAACACCATATAAATTTTTTTTTAAAGTGGACTTAATTGGTGGAACAAAACAACAAAAGATAATGTTTGATGCAATTTCTATTTAAAAACCTTGCTCTGTGGACGGACTCCGAAGACCAGGGATGTGATACGCTATCTCAAACACTGAAAACTGGCTGCCAGACCATAAGCAAAGGGTAATGATGAGTGGCAATGTGCTGAGTTGGAAGGGAAGTGTCCAGCTGTGTGCCAGAGGGATTAGCGTTAGTCACAGTTTTATTTAACATCTTTATTAATGACCTGGTCTAAGGGATAGCCTGCATACTGAATTAACTCTTAGATGATGCTAAAGGCTGAAATAACCACAAAAGACAAAGACATTAGTACAAAGAAACTAACAGTAATGAGACGTGGGCAGAAAATCTAAAAACAAGACAGAGCATAGAACACTACAGACAATTATTTCCACAGAAAAATAAGCCCAAATATGGATAGGTCCAGAGTTAGCAATGCCAACAAACTCTATTCCAGTGCCAGATACTGAATTAAATGTTGCAGAAAACAGCAAGGAACATCCATGTACCTTGGGGCTGTATTTTCAGTGCTGTCATGGATGGGAAAAGGTACAGGGCAGCAATGATGCAATTTTAGCAATGAAGCAGCATAGAATTATTAGTACTCTGAAACAAAAATGACAAAAGCTTTTGTGGTCCAGTTTAGGAGGCTTATTAGTATTTTTAACTGGGACAAGAGGATGCAACACAAAACCTAGAGCTTAGCAACACAAAAGAGGGGGGATGTAGAATAAAGCAAGAATAAATTGACTGTCAGGATAAACATGGTATCAATAAGGTCTGTTAGGAATAGTCTTCCCCCTAGGTTTGCAAAGGTATAACATTATAGCACTTTGCAGTTGCTCCAATTTGAAAGAAAGATTGGAATATAAATCAGGAAGGATTTTTCAGCTTGGCGAAAGGATAAGTGAAGAAACTGCGGAGATGTTTCTCAGCGCTTGGCTTCTCTCAGCATCCCGTCATTCCGCACCGCGAGTTGATAATCCCCGCGGCGCGGGGGGCTCAGCCCTGCGCGGAGCTGCGCGCACACAAAACAGCGCTAATGGGCGCAGGGAAAAGCGCTCATGTGGAAACAAGCAGCCTCCACCACCCCGAAATTAATTTCTAATTAATAAAAATTAATTTCTAATTAATAAAAATTAATTTTACCATTGCAATGATAATGAATTAATGACTAAGGCCCGCTAAGCAGAGAAATAAACAACAAAAGGCGCTGCAGGGCTGCGGGCGCCCCCTGGCGCGGGCAGCGCGGCACTGCAGCGGCGGCAGCGGCGCGGGGGAGGGGCGGTCGGGGGCCGCGGGACCGCGCCTTCCATCGCGGGGCATGTCGCGACATGACTCCCCACACCCCCCTCGGGCAAACGCTTGTTCATGGGAAATAGGAGAAAAAACCCGAAAATGCAAAATGCTTTTTGTTTCCAGGGCAGCAGTATCGCTGCAAACCTTCAGGAGGCAGAGGCAGGTTCATACGCCTATTTACAAATACTTCCAAAAAATATTTTCATCTTGTCTCCAGTACCCACCGCTGCTGCCCCAGCGTAATCCGTGGCTCCTCCTGGCCCCAGCGCCCCAGCACACAGAGCACCCAGCTAGCCCACCTCTGCTCGGTACTGCCTGAAATCTTTACTGCGTTTGGGTTTATCCATCAGAAAGGTTTCTGCAACCACCACACTAAAGCTTTTTGTTTCTGTTGTGCTGGAGAGCTTGAGTATTCCTTCAGTGGTACTGTGGACTATGTTACAATGAGCAATGCTGGTGAAGGGACAGTAGGTGAGGAGATACAAGTGACAATTAGAAGAGTGCTTTTTCTTTAATCAAAACCCAGCTAAGACAAAGATTTTCAAAAAACCCAAACAACAGAATCCCAAGCTAAAAATGCTTCCCAAGTCTCAGCTTTAACCAATTTCTTGAAGCCATGCTTGAAACAAAATACAGACTCAATCTACGTGGGCTTGTCTCTATTCACTCCCTTTGCTTTCTTCAGGAAGTTTTCACTGAATGATAGTCCCAAAATAGGCCAGTCCATCCTGGAATGCAACTTTTAAACACCCTGGCCTCAGAAAGGGAGGCCTCAAGTACAGAGGCCATCTTGTTAAAGGAAGAAATCCTCAGCAGTGGGACTGGCTGTGAGAATAAAGTGTTATTTATGTAATAAATAAGCCATGTTGGGGAATTACAACGTACTAGTCCTATTTATGCAGAGCAGCATTTGTTTTCAACTGCACCTTTTCTTTCCAACCTAATTTCTCACAATACAATTCATTATGGCAGAAGGATCTGAAAAAGCTTTTCATATCCTACCAAATATACACACGGATAATTAGTTCTCTTTTGTTATTCTTCTGTAAGGGTTTATTATTGTGGAGAAGCTTTTGCAAATTGAAAGAGGTTGCGTTGCATTCTGGAGGCAGAGCTGTTCTTGGTTTTTATTGTGTAGAGATAATTGAACAGAAAAGTTCAGGGAAAAAAGTGGAAATATAATTGTGAACTCTATAGGAAGATCAGATTACCACATCTTAGTTCTTTTCAGGCCAGTATTTTATAATTACATTCCACAGTATGTTATGTCATGCTGTGTAGATGAAGCTTCGTACTAGATAGAAGCAAACATCGATGCAAATTTTGTTTCTTAACTTTATAAGCATTACCACAAAATGTATAGATTCCATCTTATCTAGTAAATACTCCCTCTGTATTCTTTAAGTAATTTGACAACCAGTAAAGAAATTCAGTGTTAAAGTCTCCAAAGAACTTAATGTACTGTAAGTGAAAGTTGTATTTTTTGCCTCAAACACTTCCCAAAAGTAGCCTCTAATATTAACCAATTCTATTTTAAGAATTTAAGGGATCTGACTTATATAATGATCCTGCTAGGTTTCACTTTGTCATTGCTGTTAAATTCCAGGATTTTGAATAATTTCCAGTTGAACCAGGAATTAAACAGCAATTGACTTGTGTCCAGTATCTTTCCATCATGTTGCTCTGCCTTTAAAATCATCTTGTGGAAGCTGATGTTGGTCAGGTGCAATCATTTTGCCCTCAAACTACTGTGTGTGATTTTGGGAAGGTTTTGGGGTTGGAGGATTTTTACTCTCTTCCTTCAGCCTTATAGACATGAAACTGGCTCTGTAGATACTGGAAGGGTGTTATTCTTCCTCCTACTAAACTCCCCTTACATAAATTGAATTAAAATGTACATTTTGAGGTAAAAGCAGCTTTGAAGGCTTCAAAACCCATTTTCCCACCCTTACATGCCATGACCTCAAAGCATATATATAAACAAGATCAAGGATCAGCCTGTGCCTGAAGGATGAAACAGGAGATAGTGAAACTTCATTGTGTTTAGAAAAATTAAAGCTGTTCTCTTCCAGTCCAGGAGCATGAAGTTCAGTGTCACTGCTGTACAGTTTCTGTGTGACAATTCTTTATTTTTTTTTTGCATTGGAATTCCTCCCCTGTAAAGTGCAGCAATGGGACTTTGCATCAATAGAAGTTTAAGCATACATGTAAATATTTACAAGACCATAAACATTGCCCTTTAAGGTGTATCTTTCAAAGCTCCTACAATGTTGAGAGGAAGGAAATCTGTACCAAAACCAATGCATATTTAAAAACAAAAGGCTGCATGTTTTTATCCCCATTTTAGGTCTCATGTTCATTGCCGTTAAAATAATTATGTACGTGACATATTTTGTGTCACCAAAAATCTTCCACAAATTAAATCAGGAAGTTAAAAAGGTTTTTTAATATAAGACTGGAGACTGCTGCTTTTGAAACGTGATAAGAAAGAAAGAAAATTTCTGGAATGAATCAGTCTATCCACGTGTTAAGTTTTACAGCTGGATTACAAACCCTTGGGAATAGGATGTCTCTAACGGAAATGTTTATACATCCTTAACTACAGCTGTGCAAGCAAGCAGCCCTCTAATACAGCACACAGATAAAGATTTACACTGGAAAAACAGAAAGCCCTTCACATTTCAAATGTAAATGACACATAAATTTGAGGCACTGAATATTTCCTATTATAGTAGAAATACCCATATGAAGCACTGAACTGTATGCATTGTCATTGCTTTCAATCCCTTCATTTATGCTGAACAATTGCAAATCCTCTATGTACAGAGCATTGAAAATGTAGAAATATTTTTGAAGAGGTTTCGTAGAATTTAAAAAGCTCTGGTCTTATTTGAGTCAGCTTGTGATGTGATCAGAACTTGTGTCAGTTATAAAATCTCAGATACTGAAGCTGTTTAAGCAAACTGGGTTTTGTTCTTTTTTGTGGTATTTTATGAAAAGAGAAATTTCATGCAGTAGTCTTGAAGGAAATATAAGACAGCAACTTTTCAAATTCGAACCAACGATTGTACTTATTAATACATAACTGCTATATTTTAATAGTCTAACTGCTGTTAGAATACAGAAAAAAGACAGGCTTCAGTCCAGGCCTGCAGGATGGATGGAATGGCATGCCAGTATCCATTCACATTACTTAGGCAAATATATGCCTCCAAGCAAACACATTCAAATCAATATTAGTTTCCTTGTCCTTCTTTCCTAATCCAGATCTAATTGCCTATGTTGCAATATAATTGCTTCTTCCAAGCTTTTGGATTTCATTAGCTACTTTTAAATAAAAAATCAGCTTGCAATTTTTTTTGATTGTAAAAGGATGGGATACAGGCCATTATAGTGATTTAATTTTTAAAAGGAAAGCTGTGACTTTCAGGAAATTTAATTGTATTCCAAGCAGTAAGATTGAGCACGGTCAAACATTTTAAGATGCCTGCAAGGATTACAACTGGTAAAATGGTCTGAGATATTTACAAAAGCCAAATATGAGTTCATCTTTCTGTTGTTCCCTCTACAGTAAAGAGGAGATGGCCTTGTCCACGAAAGCCACCACACTAGGGTCCTAGATTGAACTGGACAAGCCAGGAACTTTTCTATAGACTATTGAAAGTCAATTAATGCAGGCTAGTGACACTTAACCTTTGTGGAGGCCTGAACTGGTTTCAGTGCCAGCTTTATTTCTCATTGCAGGAATTGGGAAGTTCCTGCTAACCAAGGAGGACCCAGTAGTACTGGAAAGTGAGCCACAGGGCCATGGAAGATGCCTGGCACTACAGAAGTACAGGTTTTGACTCAAAGGACAAACACTGATGGTATTACATTCAACAACTAATACCAAAAGTTTTTAAAAACAATCCTGCTATATTAAGAGATTCTTCCTCCTTCAATTGTCAACACAATTTCAAAAGGTGGGGTGGGGGATTTTTTAATGGGTTTTTTTTGTTGTTTGTTTGGTTGGTTTTTTGTTTTGGTTTGTTTGTTTTATAAAATGAAAACACTGGACCAAATGGGTTTGGGAAGGAGCAGATAGAGAAAAAAATTAATAGAATGGCAAAGTGAATATAAACTTAACCACATTTTGGAAAAGTGACCATGGTCTGGATTTTGCAGTTGTAGACACATTTCATTGCTGATAAATAAGGATATTGAAAATGCATTTGGATTTCTACTCTATTAATAACTTTTTTCCTTTTACAATAAGGAAGCTTCTTCACCAAAACATTTTTTATCTTCAGTTTCAGTGGTGAACTTGGAGATGTTACAGTCTCCTGCTAATTAATCTCTTGAACTCCCTGGTAAATTACCAACAAGACAGCCAGTTAGTAGCAAAAATAAAATTTTGAATTAGTCCCAGAAAGAAAACAGAAATGCTGGTACAGCAAAGGCTTAGCCTTGCTGCAAAACTTTTGGTCAAAAGAGAGTGGAGAAAAATTTGAACAGGTTTTCTGGCAAGACAATAGCTGTTGACATAGCTGAAATCACCCAATTCAAGCTCTGTATGCTTTCATCAAAATAGAAAAACTATTAATTGCTGAAGACAGTGCAGTTCAAATATTGTGTCTACAAAGATTGTACAAGTGTTGAGAAATCTTTTAGCAAATTTTACACTGTTGATTATTTAGAATAATGCCAGCAGTGTGGTATTCAGTCTGAATGCTCATCAGGCAACCTTTCTGGACTTTGAGCATAATACCTTTATACCAATGTCCATATGACGGAAATGTGACCAAATTCAGGAAACATTGAAAGGAAAAAAAATCCCATCTGTGGTGAATTTACACTGACTTTTTTCATTCATAATTAAAATTACGGCAGTATGGTCAGCAGCTCACAGCAATGACCAGATGGACCTGGCAACAGGGGATGATCACATGGAAACTGCACTCAAAAGTGGATTAAAACCACATTATTTAAAAGTTTCCTAATTTTTATACATGAACGAGAAAACAAGACTCAAAACTGATGGCCCAAAGCAATAACACAGTATTTCTCCATGAGCTCAATACACTTGCCAACGGCCCCAAGAAGAAAATACTATCCTATGCAGTTCCTTCCTATGTACAAGGAACTGGCAATTCAAATATGGCTTATTTGAAAAGAAAAAAACCATTCTAAGTTAGATATGATAACTTCAGTCTACCCTTGAATAGTCAAAAGTGCAATTAAAATATACTTACTTGTTCCATGCTTGTCTAAGGTTTTTAGGGCTGTACTGTGTAAACCGTTCTGTAAGAAAAAGGGGTATATTCAATTACTTCACTAAACCCAGGATTTATTTTTAAAAAATATTTATTTACTGTCAATTTTCATAATTTCATAGTTTTTATGTATCTTCTGCAGCTCAAGTCCTAGGACAAGGAAAGAAAACTAACCTATGAACAATTGCCATACAAACAGAGGAAAAAAATGCCAAAACAAAACACCAAAACCGAAAAAGCCCCCAACTTGTTAAACCAAATCAAACCAAACCAGCATGACCTAAAGCTCATTTACTGTGGCATCACCAGAAATGGAAAGTTTTACAATTATTTCTAAAGTAGTTTTTGCCTGCTATGGGAAAAAAAGAAGCCTGAAATCTAGTATTTTTTCTTCTTCATGACAAATTCCATTCTCTACAGCCTCACTGTCATATTTTTATGCTTCTCAGGATGAGCAAGAGTAAGTGTGGGTCTCTGTGACACACAGGGGCACACAGAACCTGGTGGAGTTTATTTTCTAAAGAATACATATAAATAATGAGCAGAAGTAACAAGTACAATGACAGCTTATTTACTCCAACATTAAGTTCTTCAGTTCAGCTAGAAGTATTTTCCCACTCATACCCAAGAAGATGCTTGCTCTGCAGTAGGACTCTAGCTGAAAAAGGAAGATGCTGTGTAAGCTGCTGCAGAAATGAAGGGTCAGTCCTTCGTTAGCCTCTTGAACAGGAGCTAAGTGCTTCTCAGGCAGCAAAAAATGAGTTCAGCTGGAGAACAGAGCAACATTTTCCATGGAGACTAGTTGCACAGAAATCCTGCCCCGTAGACTGGTACTTACCCTGGCCAGCTACCCTAATGTGGTTGCCTTAGTTGCTGTGTAGAAGTTCTAAACTCACAAAATACTCCTTAAAATCTTAAAAAACAAACAAAAAGTTTGCTTCCTCTCCACCCATGTGCCTGACACTTAATAGACCCACTGTACAGCTGCAATAGTATTTTTTTTATATATATGCACACAGGTATGCATGCATCTTACTGTGGAAAAACAACTGTAAATGTAACTTCAAAGGAGTTGTGTTCAAATTCCTGTATTTGTATACTTTCTTGTATCATTTCTAAAGTTGTCATGTACATTTCATACACAGTCAGTTCTAAAGATGCCAAAACCAAGGCAGAAGCAAATTCCTAGCATCAATATGGATGCCTTGATTTTCTTTGTTATACCTATTTTTCAGGTTTTTTGCCCCTTTAACTAAAAGCTTCAAATCTCATTGAATTCACTCTTGGAATCTACTAATAATCAGCAGACCTGCAAATGGTGTCTGCAGACCACATTCACAGGTTTTGTTGCTTTAACCATACTGATGCAGTTAAAGAGATGAAATCACTTTTAGATATGTGTGACAAGTGTACTGGAAATTGGAAGTTACAGGACTATAACCCTTCAATTTTAGTTTGCAAATAGTAATTAAGATATATATGGAAACAGATACGTATAAAATTTGGAAAAAAATAAAGACTTTCTATATTAAGTAAATTGTCCAACCATAACACTGTTAATTCATTTATGACAAGGGACTGAAAAATAAAATGCAGCTAGACAGTGCTGTGTAATAATAAGTCTGAGATACACATGGGAGTTCAGCTACTAAACTGCAAATTTGCACATTAATCTGTTTCACTGCAGAAAAATCTGTGTGGAAAGAGAATTGAACTGACGTGAAGCAGTGCTGGAAAGGTAACCTGGACCTAGAGAGAAACAGATTTTGATTTTATCTGTCATTCTGCAATATGTTTTGGTCAGATACTGAGCTGGTTCAAACTGGCACAGCAACACTGACTTCAACAGAGCTACATCCACTTAAAACATTTGAGAAGTACCATATACCACATATTTTCTTGACCAGTGTATCTGGTGTTTATTTTAATCAATTTAAGCTGTTTTTACTGTGGGAGGAAAGTCCCAGAGTTAACCACTTGGCCAAATTGCCTTGAGGATTTAATGCCCAAAGATCTGCTCGAGTTCTGCAAAAAATCCTGGAAAACTATTGCTCTGCCAGAGGAATTTTTACTGAAAAAATGATACACTGGAACCAGTTATGTAAATTCTATAAGGGACACACATGAGCAAAACAAACTTCTCAAAGGGATCTTCCTTTGCTGCCTATAGTTCCACTCCAAACACCTTTTCAAGTAAGTACCTTACATATTTATCAGGCAGGAAGAGGGAAAACTGGGGGTGAAGACAAGGAGAGAGCAAAACCCTGTCTATGGAGAGGCAAAGGTTTAGTCCATAGTCCTTAATTTCAAACTCCATTGAATATGCTGTGACTGCAAACCATGCTTCTCCTAACTATTGGTATCAGCTCTTTTCTCTCTACTCAAGCAGATTAGAGGCTGCTTTCTTCACATGCTTTAGACAGAAAGGAGCCACACATTGATAAAATAACAGCTCACATTTTTCTACATAATTTTGTGGTTATGGCTCCAACCAGTGTCTTACTGACTTTCATGGAGATGATAATTAGATGGGACTATTGTGTTAATTAAGCCCAGCCTCATGTACCTGCCAGCTCATAGTATTTTTCTGAATTCATCCATTAGAGAATTAAAAAAACAGTGAAACCAGCTGATTTTGGTTTCAGAGTTGCCAGAACAGAAAAGCTACCATAATCTTGTCCTTGAGCTCCTCCACCATGGTGCAGTTTTTCAAGCCCTGAACTATGAAACCACAAAATTATATACCTAAACCCACCAAACTTGCCACCCCAAGCAAAAAAAGAGGTAACTTAACTTCACAATTTTTATCTTAGCATCTCTTGCTTGTGCTGAATTTATCAGAGAACCAGAATTCAGTCTCACAATTACATCCCCAAGTTTGCTTCTGAGTCACTTTTCAGAGTGAACAACTCCCACACACCTGTTTGAATGCCTCAGTCCTTTACTGCTCCCTGGATGCAATAAAACCAAATCTAAAGCTATACATATCTGGCTGTGACACAAAATTACTATAAAATTACTATGTATATTACTATACATATCTGACTGCACAAAATTACATGCTATGATACTTTCAAGCATATAGCTTTGATATTTGTTTTTTTCAGAAGCTACCACTGATATGTCCATAAAGAGCAGTAGTATAAGTCTGTATATGAGACTGGGAATTCTGCAGAATTACCATGAATGCTTCCCCACAAAAGAAATCTTTGTCTGACATACTGAGAGGCAACAGTAGTGGCACTCACAATCTCAATCCAGCCTTGTGGAGGAAACCCTGTGTAGCAAAAAATACCTCTCCCTCAGAACTGAAAAGCAAACATGCATATGTGAAAACTTCATGCAGACACTCACATGGTCACCCACCCACACAGCCATCCTCCAGCACATGCACACCATTCTCAAGAACACAAGATGCATCTTGCTGAGGCAGCTGCTCACTCTCATCAGGCTGACATTAAAGAAACATGAAAAACTGTATGTTTACAGATCAGGATTTGATCTCAGATGTATTTTGAATTTTTACAGCGCAAATTGTAGGCATATATACTGGAGTTCAAATATTTTTATGTTATTATTATTTACTGTGGGATTTTTTAATAAAAACTCTGGAAGGCCAACACAATAAGCACATCTGAAATTTAAAGTAAAAATTGTGATTTTAATTTCCTTTACGCAAACACTTCAATATCTGCCAATCTTTTGGGAACAAATTCAGGGAACAAATTTTGATGCTCAGCATTTTAATCCCAAATAGGCAGTCATCATCCTCACTGCCAGCTATGTCTCACTGTCACAGAGCTGGCTTTTCACATAGGTGCTGTATTCCACCTAGCAAAAGGTAAATTTTTGCTTATGTGAAACAAAAGAAGGAAGAGATTTTTAGTTTAGTTTAAATTGCACAGCACCTTAGAGGGTTTACTATTTACTTCTTAGAAGTGGCACATCCACTATTAAATGTAGTGTAAAGAGATGCCTGTATAGAATTACATAAATAAGAGCTAACATAGAGTATTCCTATTTATTACTGGAAAGATGTAGCATAATTTTTACTCTCGGGATGTCCCAAGAGTATCCAGAAGGACTAGGCTGACACGTCCCTCCCACAGCCTGAGAACCAAGGCTCACTATTCTGTTGGGCATTGCACACAACCTGTGAGTGGGGCAGCTACACAAACCTTCTTCTGGCAGCACAAGGATCTGAGCTGCTCTTTGCTTCAGGCCTTGCAGCACAGCTTACTCCATGCCTCCTTTGCCAAGGAAGTTTTTGGGACTGTGCCCCACAAACACAGCACCAGGAGGCTATTGGAGTAACAACTGAAAAATGAAAAATGGAAGCAGAAAGGAGCAACCTGAGGAAGAGAGAGATGGAATTTCTTGGGCTAGTTAATTTGACAAACTTGATGCATCAAAAAAAATTGTGTTTTTAAAACAACAGCTTCCAAATTCTGGCCAGTTTGAAGGTCTAGGGAAAAAAAAAAAAGCCTGGCCAGAAAGCTCATCCATTACACTGAGCAGTAATAAGCGGTCTGTCTTTCTTTCTTTCTCTCTCTCTTTCTTTCTATTCTTATTTCCTTTAGACAACCACCCTACAGCTACCCTATAATATGTGCATACTCACTTGTGTGCCCACAACCTACATGTTCTGCACTGCAACATCATTATCTGCCTGATAAACACACTCCATCTGACAGCCCTGCATCAAGGGCAGGTTCAAACAGAAGCCAGTTTCAGCAGAACTCACTAGTGAGCTTATTAGCAGACCACTGCAGCACTACTGGTCTGCTGTGAGAATTGAAAAAATAAGCACTTGCATTTTAAGTAACATAAAACAAGATGAGGGTTTTTGCCTCTTTTATCAGTCAGAAAAACACATGACCTGTTATACCTTTGCCACATTTGCTTTGAAAGGACCTGAGATAGACAAGAAAATCTACAGAACGAATTAGAGGCAGACTACATTTTGATTTTTAGCAGTATTGCATTTTCTTTTTAACAGTATTGATAATCAGCTTCTAGTCTAAACCAAAGAACTTAAAATGCAGTTTGACTTCAAGGCATTTTTTATGTTGCTAATCAAAACATGATGGCTAATATGCATTCCTTGATTAATGTTCTTCTCTATTTAAAACCAAATGTGATTAGCTTAAATGCAAATATTTAAACATCACCATAATTAATATTTTGAAAAGTCTAATTCATTCTTTCTTTGAAAGGGTTTTCTTCACATTTAATTTAGATGTCTAACGTGACTAACACTGTATTGTGATATATAAGACATATACCATTTTTAGTAAAGATTCAATGCTAAAATTATTCAAATTACATTAGCTAAAGATATAAAAACAAGCATCCATATTGAAAAGAAAATTTTCAAGCACTATCATATTTGCAGCAATTAGAGTTTTTGCTGAAGTTCAATTATAACCAGAGTTTTACTAAATACATGAGCTAGATTTTGGAGTTTTGTATGGCAAACATCTTGAGAAAAATTACAGCTCCCTCCCCTCCACCCCCTCCCCTCTTCTCCCTTCCTTTTGCTTTAGAAGAGCACAGTTTGTGTAAAGAGGAAGAATAGCTGCTGTTTTCTAGATTCCCTCCTGAGCATGAATAGAAAATGTAATTTTAATACCCATCATTGTCTGAAACACTGGAGTCCTACATTAAATGGTTCCACTTTTTAGCAGAGCTCACCTTGCCTCCCCTGCATACATAATAAGTCACTTTAACTTTACAGCTCAATGTATTTTGTTTAAAGAATGGGGAAAACACTGACAACTCTGCTTCCCTTGGGTTGTGGATACCACAGATTGAAGAAACACTAAATAATACAGTTTTGTTTTGGCAAAAGAGGGGGAGAAATTCAAAATTAATTCTCCTTTACAAATAGTCCTTTCTTCAAGTACTCAAATTCTTGAAGATTACATCCATACCAGTAATTTAAATGAGTTTGAGACTGTTTGGCCAAGGCACCATCACTGTCCTGTAGCATTGCTGCAGCACCTCCCTCTTCCATCCTCCAACACAGGAGATGGGGATTTCTCACAGAGAACAGCCCCTGGCCCACACTAACTTCTTAACCCTAAGGAAGCTGCCTAATGCCCAGGAATTAATTATTTGTAAGTGCTAATTGTCATGAGGTAAAGGCATACCAGAGGCTGCTCTGGCAGTCTCACAGCAGAGGCTCCCACATTGCCTGGGAGCATTCCCTGGTGTCAATGCAGATGTAAACAAGAAGGTATTGACTCAGCAGGTAACAAAATGGTGACAGGCTTTGGAGAAACTCTACAGGAAAAACTGCTATGGAAGTTTGAAAAGCCATATGTTCTCGTTCATGTGTTTGTGCCAAAGGAGTTCAGTCTCTCAGCCCAGCCCTACTCTAAATGAAGACTTAATCTTTTGGAAAAAATCTGGCTGTCAATCAGCTGTTAAGATGCATGTAGGCAGATCATATTTCTAAACCAAATCTATATTTATTGATCACCTGGGAAGTAAAGTAGAATTCCTGAGTTAGAACACCAGCTCTGCAGTGGTTTTGTCTGTCATACATTTGTGATTTTTTAATAAATAAATCCATGAAGTACCCATGCAAAATCCACGTTATGCACTATTTCCTATGAATGCTTTTTCCTCACTTTTTCTTTTTGTGTTCTGCTTTCTCTTTAAGAAGAGGCTCCCTGGCTTTAGGGATTCTCTTTTAAAAATCAGTGCTCAGCAGATGTTTCCATTGACTCAATAAGGCACCTTTTCAGGTGTATTACCCTCTATTGTATCTGATCATTTGTGGAATTTTGTGAGGTTCAGGCTCCTACACCATCAGGGCAGGATTAAATATTTACCTTTCTTTCACCTAGAAACAGTATTGTGAAGAAACTGATGCACAGTGAACATTACAAAGCATTCTCATGTTTTTCCCCCCTTCCTAACAAGTTCCTTCCTCTCCTTGACCATTACCATCTCTTCAATGCCACAGACACTTCATTTATCTTCTATTGTGACCATATCTTATCTTCTCCCATTTTATTCCCTGACAGTTCCCCCTGAAAAATCTCTACTTAACTTCTCACGATGGAGGTTACACAGCATCAGTCCCAAACACTAACTGAGAATGTCAGAAAAGTGAAAACTCTACTTAAGTGTAGACATTTGTCCAAAGGCTTATCCTATTCATTCATTTGGACAGGACTCAATCCAGGAGAAATGGCTGGAGAGGGAAAGTTGATAGGACTCCAGAATAAAAAAAAATTGGGAGATTTAATAACAATGGAGAACATAATGCTCAAAAAATCAGGAAGACTTGGACACAAGACTGGCAAGGAAGCAGCTTGTTTGGGAATACTGCCTCACCTCTACTCATATAGATAAGACAATGTCTACTTTCATTCATTCCTGGAGATACAGGATATGATTGGTGTTTGAACCTGTTTTAGCTCAGCAAATCTCCATATTTCCTTAAGTATTGCAACAAAAGAGTGAGTAGTGAAAACATGTTCTCCAAATCTAGGGGAACATGTTCATCACTGTCTCTGTCCAATAGCCTGTAAAATGGGGCTTCTCATGTGGATGAAACATCCAGATTTTATTGAAACAGCAACTAGCTCTTTTTCACAATTCCCTCAAACTGTTTTCCTGTTTGAGGGCAGACAATTACTGTCACAGCAATCCAGAATGTCTGGGATTCATTGGTGATGAGACCAATGAAATGATGTTTCCTGAGTACAGGAAGACCCTCTCAAGATTATAGCATCCATAGCAGCTTCAAAGGGAATTACAGAGGTAGCCCAAAGTTACTGCAATACTCCTGAAGTATTTCAGGCTTCTCAAATGCATTATTGAAATTATCCTTAGGTAACTTACTAAGCAGGACATGTGTGCATGTGTGTGTCTGTGCTCCCAGGTGCAAACACAAACTGAGAGGATGGAGGCTGCAGCACAGAGAAAGCTCAAGGGCCAGGCCAGCTTTTAGCTTTAAGTATCTCATATATTACTTGGAGCATCTGTAAGACAGTAAGTAACCTCAAAGAAGGCAGATAAAATACAAGTTGCTTTGTGACTTATTAAATGGCAAACAAAATTATGACCACTTTATTTTCACTATTATAAGCTGTTAAAATCACCTAGATAAGGGGTTTAAATAACCTAGAGCCATCCGTAACTAGCCTTAGGAATGTGTTTCTTATTCAGGCTTAGAAATATTCCTAAATATTAAGATGTCAGAGATCATAGTTTTTAGGCACTGGATGCTTTCCATATTAATCAAGGCCCTTGACCACTGTGGCAGAGACTAATACCAAATTTCTCAGACATGTTTCTCCTAGTAAGCTGTGATTAGCTCTCTGCAGCACAAGACTGTGCCCTATCAAATCACAGTGTGAAAATTAGTTATTGAAATCTGTATGCAAACAGGAAATACAAGGAAATTCTGTTTCGACTCTCAATAGTCATCCCAAATCCACAGGCATTTTATGTCCTCAGCATTTTTAAAACTATAATAATCATTTATCACTGATATTTTCTGTTCAAATGCTTTTGTTTTATGCTTACATAGCTCAAGTTTATAGAATAAAGCCTTTCCTGAGTGAATGTTGACATCCTCACCAATGCTCTCTGCACTTCTCAGTTTATCACAATTACTGTTAGCAGCTATCAGTTTTAAAACTTACTAACACATGCAAACCACAGGAGGTACTTAACTCCATATCACATATATTTAAATAGAGTAATTTCACAAATCTTCAAGAAGAATGGAATTGGTTCAGATTTGGCAAGACATTTCAGGATACTTCACTATTTTGCTAGGAAAAGGAACAAGTAAAGTCATCTTCAAAACATCACAGAATATTCTGAGTTGGAAGGAACCCACATGGACCATTGAGTCCAACTGTTAAATGTATAATTAAAGCTTCAACTTTCATTTTTGCTCCTAAGAAGTCAGTCAGGAAAGCCAGAGTGTAAGAGCAATTTCAGACCATCAGGGAGGGGAGAATGGCTGGTTAAGTACCTGTGGAAGATGCTGCAGCAGCCTTACCATAGCCAGAAAGCTTTTGTGCACAGAACAGCATGAAGGAAAGCACATTTTTAAGAAGTGACAGAGAACCTGGTATCCTTGACCAAACATCTCCAACAACCCTGAAGGCCTGAGCAAATAGTATTTATTCCAGCCCGGCTCATAGGTCAGAGCGTTTTTTGCAGAGCATACCTTAGGTGCTGGTACCTCAGAATGATCCCAGAGGGATGTATTTTGCTGCTCTAACAATTCCACATTTACCAGCATAAAATTCAATTACCCAGTTTTGGGATATGCAAGCCAGTTTTGGTTGTCCAGTTAGATGATGCTTTCTATTGCTGAAATTTCTGAAAACGGCAAATAGGGAACCATAAGGCAAACAAAAAATCCTTTTACCAAGGTCATCAAGGATAGGGGGTTAACATTATGTGTACAGAACAGGGATTTTATTTTTTGAGTGCTCCCAGACCTCCACAGTGTAAGGGAATTAAGGAGCTCAGTACTTTATATTAACAGGCCCTAAAAAGATTAAATTATTGCCAGCAAGAATAGTAATTACTCTGACTTACAAATCTACATACTTCACAGATGTGGAAAGGGTCTGAGAGAACAAAGGCCACACGATGCAGAAATGGTAAAAATACCGAGTGACCATTTTCTGTCTTGGAGGCACTTTCCTCCTGTCCCCACTCTGCATTTGTATAAATATTATGTATTCATAGCTGAAAAAATCCATAGTATGGGATGGCAAAAATAAGAGCAATTCTAACACAATGCCTGTATAAAAAATAGATTTAATGATGTGCCTACAGTGGATTTATTTCCTGATGTTCTTCTGTGGTAATAAACCCACATCCCTTGACACACTTGGAAGCCAAACCTAATAATGAAACCAGGACATTTCTTGGCTGCCATCTACTGTTCAAAACTTTACTGTATCTCACAGAAACAGAAAAAAAAACCAACCTAAAGAACAGTCACTGAGACCTTCAGGCTTTTTCCTTCTCTTTACTATTCTTGCTAAAACCAATGGTTTTGGGCTGTTTTTACAGACCACTACATTTCTGTAAGGATTCTGTATTTGCTCACCTTTCAATCAGTATCAAGAATGAGACACAAAACCTTGTAAACTTAATGACACAGTGTTTAAGGGAAGAACACTGTAGTATTTTTGGTATTTCAGTGAACAACTGTTAAAGAAGTTTCTGCTAATTCACTAGAGAGCTCTAGAGTGTGATTTCACTATACAGCAGTAAGTCAGCAGTAGGACAGAGACTGAAAAGCAATGTGCAAGAGAGCTGTTTGCATTCCTATTTTTCAAGGCTTTGTGTCTCTATCAGGGTAAGCCTGATAGAGACACAATAAATTTGTTTCTCTGTCTTTCTTATTTTGGGAGCTATCTAGATCTATTTGTCCTTTACAACTTCTCTGCCTCATCTCCTGCCTACTCATTCTCCTGCTTTGCCATGTTTAAAAAAAGGTATTTCTAAGATCCCCACTCAGAAGTTCACAAGGCTATATATATATATATTACATACATTCATACATACATAATATACATATTCCATACATAAACGTGCATGCATAGCATAGCATAATGAAGCTGACCACATCCTCCTGGTCTCTAGGAGACAAACTGCTCCCTCTCACAAAAAGGTATCAGATGGTGAAACCCTTTTTCAAGGATGATTATAGAGTATGACAACTGCAAATACAAGCCATATTAAAAGACTGAAATTAGTGTCTTTCTTTGCCAAAAGATACCAATAGATGATCTAGTAATAACTTCAGCTTTCACCATTTCTTTTCTGTATTCTTTGGTTTCCTTCATTATTTGTCGAAGTCTGGTGTGCCCTGCTGGAAAAGTAATCCTAATAGAGAATCAGCACTCTAGAAGTCTGAAAGGTACAGTTCTGAGTGGCTGAGGAATGCAAGGAGGTCAGGGCTCATGCTGTAACAAACAGAAGAAAACAAAACAGAAAGGGAAGAAATTAAATTTAAAAAACCTCCCACCCTGAGCACAATAAATAGTAAGCAACTGGAAGAGCTGCATCATGGATCACACACTGCACACCAGGTCATTTTGATCTCTTGTGGTCAGGGATGTAATTATCTCTGTTGTGTACTTCCAGAGAGGGAATTTGGAGGAACTTGGTGCAACCTACCTGGTTTGAAATGGGGTAAAGAGTGGACTCCAGGCCACGTATCTTCGTTTGGTGTTCCAAGTACCTGTACACAAAAAAAAAAAAAAAAAAAAAAAAAAAAAAAAAAAAAAAAAAAAAAAAAAAAATTAAAAACCACATTGCTTTAATGGAAAAGACTTAACATGTTACAGCACTGTAGAAAGCACAATCTAAACTTCAAATAGGCTTCTTCATTGAGGGATGAAGAGGAAGAAAGTACAAAAGGTTAAATGATTACAACATCTCCAAAGTACCAGAGGAGTCTATAAAGCAGAATGGGATTGCTGTGTTCCTGTCACATTGCCTGTTTAACCAACAGATGTTAAAGCTACTTTTCATTGACTAGTATCAAGCTATTTGAGAGCACTGCTGTTACAGAGGCTAGATAATTTAGCTCAGAAATAACTTCAATCCTTAGAAATTTAAATAAGATAAACAGATATAAATAGATGCTAGGATAGAAGATTTACACAGATGGTAAAGAAAATTATTAAGACTGTGGCATGAAGGAGAATGCACAGCAAAGTGCTGTTATTTTAACATGGCTACAGTACACATAAAAATAGCAAATTCTTAGGAGATAGACTTTATTGACTCATGCATTATACTTTGTTTCTATTCACTTCAACTGTCCTCCTTCTTGTAATGCAAGTCAGACCAACTTACAACATCAAAGTATTTACACTTCTCACATGCATCTTATATTCTCTGTTCACATGAAAAGTTCACTCTCCATGCCCTTGACACAAGTAGCAACCAAAGGGAGAGAACTGCTCTAAGTAGTTCTCCCAAACCTGGTTTTCTTCATAGCACATAAATGTCAAGACTTGCTTTAAGTAAAGCCAGGAGGAACACTTAAATTACCAGCTCTAGAAACACATTTCTGAACAAACTGTGGAATTTAATATTTCACTAGTAGGATCCTTCTTTTCAAAAATTTTCACTCAATTTCTAACATGAATGAAAATGCTGGATTCTTTTAAATATCTGTTATAAACTCAGGCCCTGGAATAAAAGGTTGATATTCTGAGTGAAAGTAATTCACATTAGTCTGGTGCTTGTTTTGCATTATCCATGTACAAAACCCTCTCCCAGCTCTGCTACTATCTGCACTGGAGGTCATCTGAATAAATCTTTTGGACATGCATATCTTGAGTCCTTGTGACATTCTGTGGTCATTTACATCAGCATGAAGCAAGTCCAAAGTTAGAGTGAAAATCTTTGGTCCAAAAAACATGAAAAAAAAAATATATACTCCAACTCATTTGGAACTGAAGAGATTTATTTTCATTTTGTTTGCTGCAATATACACATGAATTAGGAGCATTGAAGGAAGGACACCACTCTAAAATACTTGTTTCATTTCTTAAGCTATGTAAACATTTCTTCACATTGATAAATTCAAGCTGAAAAAAATTCTTAGACTCAGGATTGCCAAGGTAAAACACAAAAAGTTTTTCTTCAACTCTGCCAGAAAGGTATGAAATTAAATTTAGAAATGAGCTTAAAGACTTTAGACAAAAGTAAGTGAACTCTAAAATAGATATAATTTCTACTTATGAGGTTTGCTTTATGAGTCTAAGGCCTCAAAATTATGGAGCAGTTTACAATAGTCATAGGATTCTAATCTAAGAATATTAATCTAAAGCTATTCTTTCTCCACAATCATATACAATAGAAAAACAGTCCAACTTGAATGTAGTATGATCAGTAGAAGGTGAAAGCTGAGCACTAAGGTGACAAAGGTGACACTATCAGTGCAACTATAGAGTATACATTCACATAGCTATTTAGGTATGCAAATCTCACTGATTTTATTTGCAAATATTGTTTGTAGCACATTTCTTTCAGTCCTTGTGATATGTCTTAATTGCCACTTGAATAAGATAAACCTGGCCCTGCAACCCTGATCCATCACAACACCCGTGCTCATCTCATTATTGCTATTAGAGAGAGCACAGTGCTGTCATTAAACACTGAGGAAGTTTGGGGACACCATTGACACTATGTCACAAAATCAATTTGCAAATAACTTCCACTTACCTTCTGTATTAATCAAGCTCCTGGTGCCAAGCACCTCCCAGACCAGGAGAGGGAGCCCGTGGATCAAAAACAGAGATTCTTGCATCAATTTAAATTAAGAAATAAGGTTCTCAACTTTGCAACCCCTCTTAGTGAATCAAAGGAATATTCTCTTATTTAATAAGATGTATTGGTTATGAATATATTTGTTCTGAATATTAAAAATATCAGCCACATTCCTCTAAAAGTGTGTTATTTGCCTCTTATTTTAGATGAGACAGAGGCAGCTATGGGACTGTACAGATAAAAATTAAAACCAGCTAACAAAATCTGTAATTTTCACTTTTTAAAGGAATCATACTTGATTCAGTGTTTCTTGTTTCACTAGTTTTCCAATCCATTTCTTTAATAATATTCTGGCACATGTGCCACCACAGTATCTAGGAGCCAGCTCCAAGCAAGTTCTGTGCATTGGAGTACTCAAACCACCTACAATATTTATACCTTCCCTCAAGGGCAGCAGTCAGGCTGAAAGCAACTGAGGGTTTCCCCAGCATCTAAATGCCAACCACTTTTAAGGCAGAGACACTTGGTAGGTCAGGAAAGGATTCAAACACCTTATTTTAATGCACAGTATAAACACTATAAAGATCACCCTTCTTCCACACAATTTTTTAGCATATGTAACACAGGAATTCACAATATGTGACACCCAACAAACAAGAAGGAGAGGGCAGTAGTGAAAGAACTGTGGTTTTGGATAAGATGAAACAGTCACTGCCCACAGGTAAGTGAACATAAAGAGATTTGTAAGCATCCCTTTGTAAGTGATTCTCCTAAGCAGCAATCAATCCCATTTTGATGAGGGGGATTAAGCAATCCAAAGCAGCAAGTTTTGACACCTGCTAAAAGCAAAGCAAAGTGGGGTTCACACTTAACCCAGTGGAGAAGAATCTGCCTTGTTTTGCAGCTTACAAGAGAGAGAATTAAAGCACCAACATGGAAAAGGGAAGGGAGAACCCAACAGTCTTGTGGTTTTACTGGAATACACTGTCACTTAGCAGTGAAGACTGATTATCCAGACCCAGACAGCAGCTGAACACCAGAAGCTGTTCTTTTACAGGTTCTTTTACAGGTTTACAGCTCTTCTTTGACCTCCTAGCCCCAGCTGTCATGGTCCACCATTTATTTTAAGCATGACACCAGGAGTTCTGCCTCCTCTATATTTTAACACTTTCTTTCCATTTCATGTTCGAAAGCCATAAAAATCACCACTTCTGTCATGGCAATCAAGCCCCAACTTAATACTGGAAATAAACTTTTATTTAGCATTGAGAATTACTTGAAAAAATAAGACTAACTTGTTTGCTTTCTCTACTGATAATTTGCTTCTCAGTTAAGAAAGCATTCAGCTTGCATGGTTCAATAGCCTATTTTCTTTTATTTGAATTACTAACACAAGACTAATCTACAATTCTCATATTTGGAATAGATTTAATGTTTTCCAGGGACCATGGTAATTATGGTTTCTGCAAAGAAGACTCCAAAATATACTGGGGTTCTGCTATTCCACACCACAGACAACACTCTGGGATCTTTTTGTTCTCTGACAGGGCATATAAAATGATGTTCTCATTGGAAACCAGCTATTAAAAATCAGGACCACATTCTAATTCCATTTGTAGGATGAGAAGTCTATTTATATAAAAATAACAGATTTACAATGCATCAGGGTACTGAGGGTCAAATACCTGTACTGCCAGTTGATTCCATTAGGGTTTGGCAGAAAGTCATAAAAACAGAACCTGCTGTTCAAATCTCCACACACAAGCATGGTATACAAAGATGTCTCAGGAGATGCAACAAGATTGCTCAAGAGCTACTGAATTACCTTATTTTTTTTACTATAAGAAAAAAATGGGGTTTAGCATTTGGTTTTACAAGGACTCACCATTCCCTGGTGTGCAAGGGAATAATTAATTTACAGAGAGCTTTGCACCACTCTACCAACACAATTAGTCATGTTGTCCTGTGTTCTGCTTCAAGTGCAAAACCATCCCACGTTACTGCCATCCATTAGATGAGCAGCAGTGCAAATCTTTCCTACCAGCTCTTTCCCAGTTGCTGGCATAATTAATAAAGAAAAGCATTTCCCTTTACACTACAAGTTTGGAATAGACAAAGCTGCATATTACTGATATGACACTTGAACCTTTGTTAGAGCTGATGATCCTCAAGAAGGGTGATGGTTTGGACTTCAACAAGACAAAGAACCTGCAGGCTGTGGTATTATTCAGAGCAGAATGAAAGACAAGAGCAGAATGCAAATGAGCTGCCTTTCCTTAGACAAGAGTTGTGGTAATCAGGCTAAATAATATGCAGAATTTTAAATTTTTTTAATGCTAGGTCAACTTGATGAACAATCATAGTGTAAAAAAAAAAAAAAAAGTGTCAGGGGAAATTTTTCCTTTTGAAAGAAGAGGGGATAGTTTAAAAATGCCCTGAAATTTTAACTGGGAAAAGTTACAAGCTGGATGTAAAAATGTTTTTTATTTTATTGTACTTTTAAAGGATGTTCAAGATTTCTTTTCCAGTCTTCTTGTTTGCTGGGTAAAACATACTGCATTTAGTGAGTCCTTGGCTGTGATGTACCATGGGAGACTGCAGCTCTTTGAGGAACTGAACTTAATTAAAAGAGGAAGAGAATAAGCATTGCAGACCA
Organism: Haemorhous mexicanus; assembly: GCF_027477595.1. NCBI lineage: Eukaryota > Metazoa > Chordata > Aves > Passeriformes > Fringillidae > Haemorhous > Haemorhous mexicanus. The sequence continues at coordinate 22,916,652 of NC_082341.1, read as the reverse complement.
TTTCCAAATCAGCAATCCCTTTCTGTTGAGCTAGATTTGGAGGTTTTTGTTTGGTTTTTCAACAAAAATCTGTTCTATTCTTTGGAAATGTATATATCTAATGAAATTTGCAACTTAGTCAAAAACCTGGGTGTTTTCCATTTCATTAGGGGAAAGTAATCACTGCTTTAGATTTGCCTCTTGAGGAGCAGTGTGAGCTCCAGGGCTTTTCCCAGCAGCTCCATCACACTCAGATCCACATCTGGACACAGAATTTCTGCTCTGGAAGAGCAATGGTGCTAAGCCATTTGTCCAGATGATCCACCTACAGCCACATTCCCTTCCTGAGGAGTAGTCAGGTAGATCTGAGCCACATCTTTCACAAGCTGGAAAAGTTCTGTGTTTCAGCCCAATAAGGTCAGTGAGCACAAAGTACACGTGGCAGTGAAGACCAAAGAATGAACTTCATCCTTCAACTTTGCACTTGGTTTTAGTATAACAGGTTAGAAAAAGCATTCAGTAACTATTTGTGAATTATGCATGCTGAGTCAGAGTCTGCTGACTGACAACAGCAGTGAGGCTTCCTTTGGCTCCCTACTGGGCACAAGGGTGACAGCTGAGTGTCAAGTTTAATATCCAAAAGATAGAGTCAGAAATGGAATTGCCTCAATATCAGTCATTTTTTCATTTCTTCACATCAGGAGTTTAGAGGTTTGCTTTTGCACTTCAGTTTCCATAAGGGCCTGCAAACCTATGAATTTGTGTAATGAACTTACAGGTTTGTTAAGGGCCAAACACATTTTACCCTTGGGAATGTTGTGGAAGTTCCAGGGTTCACAGCTGCAGTAAAAAAGTCACTTCATTTTTGCTAAGATGGCAAGAATACATTTATTTGGATTTGTGAAAACTAAAGCCCACATGCCTATTCATTGTCCTTGAGATTTAGAATATTGAAGCCTTACTTCATTAAATGAATAGCAAAAATTGCACATAGTTCCTAAACCAGGAATCCATGCCAATTCAAAGTTAAACAGCTGAAGTAAGATTGTGTAATCTAGCCAGTCCCTTCCCATGTGGAAAGTAATAAAGGCCTTGTTCAGAACCTGAAAATAATATTTTAGTAAAATTATTTTTCTTACATAGCAAACTTTCTGTGTTTTTTTCAGTCAGCTCTCAACAAAATATCCCTTCATTATTCTCACACAGGTAAGAAATTAAATACCAGTGAAATAGATTAAAAATATAGGAACTGTAATGCAACAGATTAAGCATACAGAAAACATAACTTGTATGATTCCTCTTAAGAACCAAAGTTTTAAACAAGAACACATCATTCCTTGCAGACAGACTTTCAAATTCTTATTCTTGGTTTTATGTGTAAAACAGGTGGCAATTTTTTTGCTTCCTTATGTGTAAATGCTACCAGAGCAATGAAAAAATCCTTACAATGACAATATGTGGCAAAAGGAAAAGAAATTCAACAGCCACCATGCACAACGGTAATGTGCAAAAGAATATTTTTATGTGATCTACATTCATTCAGGAAATTAAATCAGAAGTATGAATATAAGAGAAAACAAAGCTGGTTAGAAAACAGATTGCAAAACTGATTATTTTGCAAGTTATTTTGTAAATGATCTAAGCATGGTCTTAACAAAAAAAAAAAAAGAAAAAAAAGAGGAAAGTATTAAATTCTGTCACTACCCTTATGAAATACCTGCTACAGAGGTGATGAGACTGGGACACAAGAGCAACAGAAAAGAGAGAAGGTACCTCCTCACCAACCCCATAAACCTGTTCTTGCTGTAAGGAAAGTGATGCTGTTTTGTGAAAAAATGGAAGCTATTGAAGCTTATTCTTTAAGGTGAAAAAAGAATCAGTAGGAACAGAATGAGGCTCAACAAAAGCCTGACTCAGGCATTAAGTTGAATATCATCATTCCATTATATGTGGGTAATTGAACCACTTCCTTTAAGCATAACAAGTGATTCAATACATGAAGCTGTATTCTAAAACCTTGGGGTAATGTGCCAGTATGGATGAAGGAAGCAAAATATTCCCATAAAATTCTAATAACACACATTCATTAAAAAAAAAACAAAACATCAAGCTCAACTAATATTTTTGCTTTGGCTCTGTCAAGGATGAAAAATGAGGTACTTGAAACAGTAGAGGGCCCAACTGTTCTTAACTTCCTTTCCCCATGAGGCAAAATACAATGAAGTCTTGCCAGGAAACCTTTTTAATATGTGATTTTTTCCATCCTTACTTATGTATATAAACAATATTTTAGTAGCTGTCTGCATTGCAAAGTTAAATTTATTCCAACACTGTTTCCATGCCATTTGCAGCACAAGTAAATTCATCATCCTCCTCACAGCCACAGTGACCACAGCTACCTTTTTGAGGGCCCCTGGCAGGGGCAGCACTGCAGCTGTGCCAAGGTGAGGAGGGCAGCAGGGACTGGAGAGTGCCCAAAGCCACCCCAGCCCTGCCAGAGCCAGGCTCTGCCCACTCGCCTGCACCAGCTGGCAGAGACAGCTGGGAGGAGGAGGAGGAGGACAAGGAGGAGCTGAGCAGCCCTCACTGCACACACAGCTCTGCAGAGCATCAGGACAAGATGAAATGAAATCCCCAGGACAAGATGAAACAAAACCCCCAGCCCTACAACAAAGCACCACAGGGGTTTGACATGCCAGGGTCCTCCAATGTTCACTCAGGGAAGGATTTTGGTTATTCCAAAAGGTATATGGATGCTTACTGTACTTTGACAGGGCTGCTCCTGTGATTTGATGAGATGACTTTTAGAAACAAATTCTGTCCATAATCCAAACTGAACTGGAATCAGCACAAACTGGAGTATTTAATCTAAATTTCACAACAAGAGAAAAAGCAAGGGTGAAACAACTCGTACAGGACCGTGACATCCTCTTCCTGCAGGGAGTCAGCACATTTCATCACAAGGCCCTATTTTAGTGACTCAGAACATTCATAAAAGTTCACATGGTGGAAGAAACTGGCTTTTTAATTTAGTGATTCTTACTGAAAAGTTTATGTGAATGAGATGAATGCCAAAAAACAACTAGAAAAAAGGATTTGGCAAACTTACTTTGAAAATAAGAGGGGCCTAGCCTGTAGAGACACAATCTGAAATTAGCAGCAAAAGGGGAAAAAGGAAACTCCTGACAGAGACTGCACTTTCCCTCAAACCAGTGCAACCATGCAGCAATTTTGCCAAATCAAAAGCTAGTTAAATAATGATGTACGTGGTGAAAGGAGACTCTTTAGCTCCAAAGTGGAAAGATGGCTCCTCTGTGAGGGATGCTCCATGCTGAACTGCTAAAAGCAGAACAGAGAACCTGTCCTTTCATCTTTCCCAGCCATCTCTGCTCAGAAGTCTCCTTCCATCAGCAAAAAATTCCCATAATCAGAATTTAAAAGTCTGACATTAAACTAGACTTAAGGTCTCTGATATCTGCTTTGGAGCTGCAGAAACTATAAAAGACCTCAACAGAGTGAAACTGATCCTTATTAAGAAGAGAAAAGCTTTTGTAGACCTCAAAACTGTAGATCAGGAAAAGACTGGGAAGAAAATTCATGTAGAAGACTCAAGCTAACCTCAAAAGATTTCTCTCCCCCTCTGCAAGGAGAGAAGTTTGGTCTTCTGACATTGATAGAGCTTGTGAGCTCTCAAGTAAGGTTGCAGAGAGGGAATGATTTCACTGAGGAAGAGATTGGTGTTAATACATGTGAAGAAGCAGCTGCTGCTGCTACCTGTGCTGGAAGGTTTCTTCCTTACTGCTTGGGAACAAACAGAATGGTTTGCTTTACTGCAAAGCCACCAATTTCCTGCCAGAAGGACCCCGTGGCTCACAAGTCATGCTTTTTTACATATTCTTTAAATTCTGCTCTGATTTACTTTGTACAGATAGTGATATGCTCTGCATCTCACATTTCCTATCCTGTCTAGGCTGCAAAGCCTTTGGAGTAATCCACCCAAAGAGAGAGTCCTCTCCTAAACATGCTCTTTAAAGATTTATTGCTAATTTTTTTACTGACTTATTTTCTTTAAACTGAAAAAGGGGAATAAAAATAAAAGCCAAAACTTTGTGGGAGGCTTTTCTGAAATGTACTTCCAGAAGCCCTGCTGTGCTAGCTCAGCAGCTGGCTCATTTGAATTCCAGGTATGCACTAGACAGGGTTTTTTGGAAATGCTGGCTTATCAGAAAAGCAATGCTCCCCTTGGATCATAAAGCTGGCTTTATGGTCTTTTTGAAGACCATACAACTGGCTCAGTTAACACACCTGAATTCCTACCTAGTGTTGTAGTATCCAATCTCATTGGCACAGGCCAAGCTATGCCATTGCATCAGGATACTTAAGGGCTTAAAGCTGCCATTCAGCTGGAAAGCTTATTTAAATAATTAACAGACCAAAGTATGCATATTCCTATGAATCATCAGAAAAACAGCAAGAAAAACCTTTTTATTTAAAACTGAATTATGCTTCTTCACTATGGTGTAATTTAACTACAACTGTTTAAACAGACCAGACCATTTGGGATCACATCCTTCCTCCACAAGGATTTTCTCTGACCCACTGGTTTTCACAGGAACCAAACAAGGTTCCCCCAGAACAAACCTCCACTCCAAAGCAGTGAATGCACAATGCACTTCTCTGATGCAGGAATGTTTTGTCTCTGGCCTGGTGCCCAGTCCCAGCACATCAGAGGAAGGATTGTGCCTGGTTCTGACAGCACACCAGGACTCACCACTCCTCACGCCCCAGGAGCAGCACAAGCACGGCACAACAGAAGCTCGTGACACGTGCTGCTCATGGGATAGAAATGTACTTGCAGAGGAAAGCTGTTGTGCTAAGGCAGAGAGAATACTGGAGCTGGGCTGACTGAGCTGACTGTCTGGGCAAAAAAAACCAAAACTATCATCAACATTCTTCTTTTCACCTAACAAACCAGGGGAGGTAACATACACTGAGACCTATATATGAAGCCTGGTGCTCAGCATCACAGAACAGCACGACATTAGAATCTGATCAGATCATCCAGAAGTTTGGCAGCTCCTTATATTGCCAATTAAGGTCTTGATCTTGCAATAATCTCCATTTTGAATGGATTTGTGAAGCCACATGGAGCTCAGTGATGCAGTGGGTATTTTGCCAAGTTTTTTTAAGTGACAATCTGCAGAAAATGAAGGCTGCCAGTCACACTGCCATTTGAAGAATGTGCAGGTTCAGGTGATACAATGTTTCTGAAACAGTGAGGGCATTAATAATGAGCTCCAGTTGTGATGGGTATATAGATAGAAAAGAGTACTCTTCTTGGATGTCTAAATATCCAGCTGATTCCTACACTGAACCTTACCAGAAATCCCAAATCAAATCCCTTTTAAAAACATCTAACCTTATCACTTAAAATCCATTTCAAGTGATCTAGTTGGAAGAGTGCCTCCTACAACAAAACACAGCATGATGCTTGGGGTATTCACTCCAAACAGCAGTATTTTGCTGCTACAAAAGAAAAGAGTTTTATACCATCCTTCTGAATCACAGGCGCAGAACAAGCAAGGAAAATGAAAAATGGAAGTACAGAAGTATTTTCTTCCTATAAATGGGGGAAATGTCAGCCTAGGTCTGATGGAGAGAGAGTGGCTATAAAAGCAGCTGAGACATTTTAAGTGGGGCCAGTGCAGAATCCCAGGGAGTTATGCATTCTCACCCAGAGGATGGTAAGGTCTGTGGGAGGACTGGCTGAACAGAACCTGTATCCTCCAGTGCAGCCTAGTGAGCCAGCACATCTCACTCACAGCACTTTGGAAATTTCCAGTGAATTCTTTGCTGAAACATCCATCCATTTTCCTGACACTTTCTTCACCTATCTCCTTGCAAACCCATTGAAAGGAAGGGGTTCACTGCCCTGACACCATGAGGGACATGCCCAAACACTGAGATCAGAAATGGGTTTTGAAAGAGTACCGAGTGTTGAGATGATAAAATTTTCAAAAATTGGAAGCTGTGATTTAACCATTTACTGCTCATTTAGCAGTTGTGGCCTTACCAATCAGATGGCAGACAGCCTAAGAGTTTTCATTTTGCTTATTTAAGTGAAGATGAAAGTGGGTCTGCCTCAGCTGGGAGAGGCAGAGGCACTGCCAGCTTCAATGAACCACCTTGTTTGCTCTGACATTGGTGCACGGGGTAACTTTGTCCACGACTTCTGAGCTAGCAAAAGCACCATGCAGGAAGGACTTAGGTGCAGTCATCTCCTGTCTCCAACTGAACTTCATGCTGCCTGCAGGGCAGCTGCAAGGGCAGATCCTGCTCTTGGCAGCACTACTTTTGGGCAAAATGGAGCTACTTCCCAGGAGCTGCTGGAATGATCCTCTCTACTCACTGGAGCTGAGAGGACTCAGTATTTGGAGAACATACTGCCCACAGCTCCAATATGAATTGAGGGGGCTTGCACTGAAACAATTAGCAAAGTGTGAGTGAATTACAGCAAATTCCCAAATGATTGGAGCTACTTAACACCTGTATATCATGCTCCACTTTTTTTTTTTTCCCCCCAGAAAAACAGAACAGAAACAATGCAGAGGGAGAAACAGGTAACTAAATAAATAGGATACACAAATTAAAAAAAGAAAATTTGCACAGATGAGCTTCAGATGACAATGAGCTTCAGTACCACTGGTAGTCAGTAATAGAAAAAGGAGGGGGAAGACTGGAGGAACAATTTCTTATGCTCTGTCCCCAGTACATTAAGGTCCACAGAAGTACATGGCCTGAAAAATTGATTACATGAAGGCTCAAAAATGATGGGGCATCAGATACAACAACAGTGAAATGACAATTTTAATCTTTAACATGAGCAACTCTGCTATTACAAGGTGTTTTGGAGGCAAATTTTAAAGATCTCACCGAAATAGAAGAAAGGGAGATGCTACAACAATGAAACATGGACAATCAACTATGCAAGTTATCAGAGAGAAAAATCAACCTCTCAACACTGTAGGCACAGCAGATCTCTGGGACTATGTGAGGAATGTAGATGAGCAGCACAATGTTAGCATTAAGCTATTTAAAAGGCCACAAAAGCAACAAAACCATGAGAACATTAGCAAGAAGAAGATACTATAAAGCAGAAGTGGTAGGAAACTGCACCAAAAGTACATTTTACAGAAAGTAAATGAAGCCAAATGAAGAGATGACTTTAGCAGCAAACAAGTGTTTCACTACCCTTTGTTTTCAGCTACATTCACTGGTCAGAATTTCTTTTTTTATGGAATATGGTATTGCAGAGTTTTCATGAAAAGACCAATTAAACAAACAAAAGATTATTTTCCCTGGGTACAGTTTGAACTGATTTGAACTGCTGAGCAGCTGATAAAGTGATAGGATGCAGTGAGGTCAGCAGGGCCTCATCCCAACCCCTCCCTTTCCAAGAGGAAGGAGGAATACTAACACACTGTAATGAGCTGGCTCAGCAGCACAGCAATGTCATCAACTACATATCTCACTCATCAGACCAGAGCAGATTATAGCAAAATGCACAGCATCTCCAACATCCAAATTATTAAGGTCTCTTTTTAAGTAATTAGGGCAATATGTTTTATGGATGCACACCAAGATGATTCAAGAAGGATACTTAAAGGATTGATAAAATCCTTGGCTGCTTTTCCTCTGATTTTCATGAAGGGCCAGTTCAGAGATACAAAATTTATGTACTTTTGTTTCTCTTATGAGAACAGCACAATTACCAGCTATTGTAATACAATCACATTCAGGATACACAGGTTAAAATTGCAAATATAGTCTGTTCTAAGATAAAAATGAGTTATAATTCAAATAGCACCATTTTGAAAAAGAAGTAGATTTAAAATATTTGTGAAAGGAAGTAGGCATTATTCTAAAGCAATAAATCCCTCTTTATAATGCAATAAAGTTTAATCAAATTGAAAGTTTACAAAGTCAACTGATTTTTCACCTATCAAAAGATACAGAAGTCCAACTGCAATCTTCCAGTGTTCTAAGTCAGATGCTAAAAATCTTCTTTGATTTGTACTCATCAGAATAATCATATTTAGGTAAGAACATACCTGCTGTAGCACGCTACATTCTCTGCGAAGTATTTACCTTATGCTGTTCTGCTCCACCACCAACAGGTTTGAGAGTTTGCACTGCAGCCATTTGGGTCCTATTCTGCCCTGAGAAAGCCCTGTGAAGAACTCTCACTATGGTGTCACGAAATATATTGTTAGCTTTCTGTGATGTACTTGGAAACAGACCTCAATGGCCAGAAATACAGCTACACAGTGATATACATGCACACTCTAAAGACAAACAGCAAACACAGAACATTTTTCTTCTTGCAACTGACAGCTGGAGAATCCTGCTCTGCTTTAGCCTCCAAGTCACTTTTAACTGGGAGCTTAGAAGACTGTGGAAGGAAGAACCAAAGCAAAAGAATAAAACATAGCACTGCATAGCTCATAACCTGCTCTGTTTTTTTCACACTCCATTGAGAATACCTACTGCATTAAGAGCCTAGTCAGGTAATTCTCCTATTCTCAGTATCTTATGAAGACTTTATTTTTTTTTTAACATTTTCTTATGTAGCAGAATACATTTCATTTCCTTTTCTTTTTTCTTTTCCTACTTATTAATACTGATATTGTCAGTAGGATTTTCTTTTCTTTATGCAAGTCTCCTAAGAAATGGCAACACACAAATAGTGGACACACAGAAATTGTGTGACAGCATTTTTATATGTATAATTAAAACTTGGATGAGGTTATAAAAAATTTTCAATATATGAAAATTTTATGCCTAAGATATTCAACCAAAGCCATTTAATGAACTAGAAAAACAGCTATCCTAATCAAGGCATATTAATGGTTGCCCCTTGAAAACTTGAAGCCTCCTGAAATCACTAAGTTTATCTCAAAATTTACATTTAGTTCACTATGGATCAGCAGCTTGTGAAAATGATAGTTGAAGACAATGTTATGGCAAATGCTCAGCATCTTGCTAAATTATTACTTAGTCTAGGGCACTGATTATGGAAACACTGAAATAGATAATAAAGCCTAACTTTATTCAAATTAGGCTTACTGCAAATGGTACTTCAAAGCCTCTTCATGGGCTGAAGGGGCAGTTTCCCCCAGACACAATGACAGAGAGAGCTATTTACTTCTAGCAGTTCTATGGAGGACAGAAGAAATTGGCTATTATTCTTGAAGTCTTCAAAGAAACATGCGTAGACAGGCAAGACATATTAATCTTAGATTCTCATAACCCATCTCCAAAATCATAATCTAAAACAGTCTCACATTGTTTTTTAGACATTTTTAAACCTTAAGGATGTTTTAACTTTTGCTACAGATCATAAACAACAATTTTGGCCATCAAGATGCTCTACAGAAAACTCACTTTTGACAAGCAATGTGCAATTCAGACACAAGTGAAAGAAGAAAGGGAAAAGGGAAGATTCAAGTGCAATGAACACTTTCTTTACTTATGAAAGAAAAAGCAATGTGACAATTTGCTGCCTGAAAATTTATTATCTGTCCAGCAAATAAAGCCAGCATACCAGGGTACGTTTTTTGTAATGTGTCTGTGTTTCTTATAGTACTATATTATCTTGTAGAATAAAGTTTTTGATAGCAGACCAACACTTCTGCTCAGAATGGGCTTCAGCTCCCACGAATGCACAAATTGCAACTGTTTTTCTGTTCAGTGTCACCTGCATGCAAAAATGTTTGCAATTACAGCTCCATAACACATGTGGACACAATGTGCACAGAGAGGGATTTTACATGGCAAATAAGATGTTTCTGTGGTGTAAAGGGCCAAGAAGGAAGGTGGCTGCAAAGATGTAAATCAGTGCACTGATTTACACCAGGTACTGATTTGTACCAGTTGAGTCTCATCATTTTTTTTTTTTCCAATGTATTGTCAGTAAACACCCTCTCAAAGGCTAGAGGCAAGTCTGGAAAAGAAACAATGCTTCCTTATAATTATAGCCCATTTCTCATTCAGCAACTGAAATATGGCAGAAAGTAAACATTCTGATTCCAAAGAAAACCACAAAGCCATTGTTTCCCACTGAACCATGTCTTAATTTGTTTTCTTTTTCTGATAGCCAATTACTCCTCGTGTTTTGCACTACCAAGATGATAACAACCCACACTCTTGAAACGCCAGCCCAGCCGTGCTCAGGGTTTTGCTCAGAGTTAGCAGGCTGGACAGGAACATCTTGCAGGCAGATGACACCTGTGTGCAAGAGGTTGTGTGACTGATGCTAGCCTGTCAGCTAACCCTCAAAGCAAAAAGATGGGGTTACACATTAATTTATTATTTCCTCTTCTTCTCTTCCCTGCTGCTGCCAGCTGGTAGCTCCACTGGAAAGCATCCATAAGACACTGGTGGGTGTTTTTACTACTTTAAACATGGATAAATGTGAGATTGAGTGCCCCAATTTCTAAAAGAAATGTTAGAAGAGTGTGAGATATATACTTTTTAAAGCCTCCTTTCCTAACACACATCGACAATACGCCTCTAGAAAGTGTCCTACCTTTTTTCAAGATTGCTGTTTTTAAATCCTAGGCCAAGTTTGTTTTCCCAGTACTATTTGGGTTTAATGGTATAAGGCAAAGAACAGCACAGGCTATTGATACTCAGACATGGTGAGCATGGGAGGTCTTCATAAAAAGTGAATACAAATTAGCATAATTTACCTTGTGCCCTATTATATGGGAATAAGTCTACTCAGAGAGTAATACACAAAACAATATAGAGCAGTCAGAGATCAAAAATTGAGCTGAAACTCCATAAAAAGAAATTTGAAATATTACCAGAATCCTTTACAAAGCATGAACACATAGAAGATTTACTTTGTTCTTGAAAGTCCATTTCAAAAGTTAATTTCACTCATACTTGCCTAGTTTAGAATGACTTTCATTTGAAGTTTGGCATAAGACACAAAGCCCAAAGAGGAGCCTTGTAAAAGTGGTATCAGTGCAAAACCTGCAGGCAAGTGCAGTGAAACACTGAGTAAGTGCTTACAGCTTCAAAGAGAAGACCACAGGTAGAGAAGCCTGCTATTTATGTAATTAATTTTCAGTGGTGCTGAAAAGAAGTAAAATGTTTTGCATATTGTTACAAAGCAAAGGAGAGGTAGATTTACTAGCAGGATTGCACTTCTCTACTTACTTATTGTGTTATAGAAGACAGAAACATGCTGCTGTGTTCTAATTAATTAGTTTCAACAACCCCCCTCATTTTCCTCATGAAGTCATTGGTGGGAAGCAAATGGAAAGACATGGGAGGAAAACACAAACTTTGCCCTCTAAGCAAGAACAATATTACATTTATATTACAATAGATTCATCCAACCAGAAGAATAGATGGCACCACAGATACTATGCCTACACAAAATAAAATTTCAGCCCACATTCAGCCTCACAATTACATGCATTCCATCAGAGATGAATGACCTGTGTTTCAGAGCTGAATTATTTACTGAGTGAAAGAAAAATGTATTTTAAATAATGAAACAGGGAAAAAAAAAGACCAATAAATTTGACTAAGTACCTGATTACATAGATGAACTTCAAAATCCAATGGTTTAAAGCACTCTTCCTTTGGGTTTAGCATTGCTAGCTTCCCAAAAGATGCTAATAACACAATGTACCAGAAAGCACATATTCTTTGGGCCCATCATAAGCTTAAAAGCTCTCAAAAAGTATTATTCCAGGCTTCAGAGGATGTCAGTGACATGAAGCAAACCTTCAGATACAGAACTACAGGGAGAGAGATTTGCAGCTTCACAAATGCCTGTTAACATCAGACGTGGAGGAAACACTTCTAGCCTGCATTACAAGACACTTCAGGCTTGTAGTCATGTATCACAAGTAAGTGTGCAAATATGTATTAAAAAATAATATTGCTAGCCTTTCAAATCTTCAATAATGGGAGAAACACTTCCATTCCCATTGAAATGAAAATGTCATTTTCCATAGCTATCAGAAATGGCAAACTCTTGTGTTTTGCTGCACAGGTCCATGTGGAAAGCTGGCGTTTCTGTGTCGCCCTTTGGCAGATCAGGCTGCTGGGCTCAAAGCATACTGTTCCCTTTTAATTACTTCTTACTACTGTGTGTTATGGTACCCAACAGAGCAACAGCATCTAATATCAGAGAGGAGTCCTCAGCTTGTTCAATATGTGTGTCAGGAAATACAGAAGCTTCTGGCTGCCACTTCCCACTCCTGCTGTGACACCCTACCTGCAGTGATGCTGCTGTGGTGCACATGCTTCCCACAACCATGTTTGCAGAGAGAATGCCCATTTTCAGACAAACCAGCCTTTAAATGCCATTGTCCTGCCCATGCAAAGAGCTACAAAGTACCAGGAGACCACTTTGTACATTATTCTTGCAGTGAAATCTAATTTGCAGTGTAGTGCCACCAAGGCTAAAGTTCAGGCAATGCACAGATTATTTTCTTATGGGGAAGGCTTCAGAGCCTGGGAGAAAAATTCGCTTTGATCAATTGTGGCTCTCAGAAAGCTCACGTAAGACAGAAAAGACAGAAATACCTTCCCACTTAAAAAAAAATAAATCTCTGCCAAAAAAAATTTAGCTAACACAAGAGATTCAACTCTGGTCTGTTTTGAATCTGTTAAGACCAGCAAGTATAAAAGCACATGCTTATATAAAAATCAGAGATGCAACCAAGTTGCTATCTCCAGTGTGGCATGCACAAGCATACTGCAAGCTGCTCAGTGTAATCAGCTTTAACACTCAACTAATTCATACTGATCATCACCAGATCCAAGGAGCTGTCAATTTTTCCATGGTACGGGGCTAGCTTGAAGGCATTTGGTGCAGCTTGAACATCTAGACATAATTAAATTTTATATTTACAACGGCATAGTCTCCTTGATGTGAAAACCTCAAAGTTTGCATATAGAGATATGTATGCTAACAAATGATGAACAGGAATAAACTACTGATAAAGATCTTAGCTATTCCTTATCAGAAGCCAAATGCTATTTCCCAATTTTGTGTATTTTTATTTTGAATCAACAGATGGCCTCACATATTTTTCCTATTCTCATGATTTTACTGCTCAATGTGCACTTGATCAAAGTTTCATACTGTCTTGTGCACGTATTACTAGACTAAATAGAGATGCTAAAATTACCACTTCATGTCTTCAGTCCATCAGATTTAGCACCTTGCAACAAAAACCCAAGCTGCTTGTCTCAGAGAATGGCAAAGCAAAAAGTTTGCTGGAAATGATGATGACACATCATTAGTTTCATACTTTGAGGCAAGAGATTTGCTAGCTCTTACAGGCTGCAATTACAAAAACCAGCAACAGAGCAAAAGGAAATGGCCTCAAGCAGAGCCCAGGGAAGTTCAGGCTGGACATCAGCAAGAATTTCTTCACTGAAATTGTTGTCTAGCATTGGAACTGGCTATCCAGGAAGGTGGTGGAGTAACCATCCCTGGAAGGGTTCAGGAAATGACTGGACATGGCATTTAATTCTTCCATTTAGTTGACAAGGCGGTATTCAGTCAAAGGTTAGACTCAACCTTAATGATTTTATGATTTAATTCTATAATACTACACTTTCCTCTCTTATTTTCTATGATGCATTTCAATCCAGAAAGTAACCCCAATTTCAACACGCAGGAAAAAAACAGGAGCAAAAATGTAATTGTCCACTGATTAAACCAAAACACCTCTGCACTAAGGCACTTTATTCACTGTTAAACCTCTTTGAAAAAGCAACCTACTTACACATGTGAGTCCCATTTGGTAAGCACAGTTCTTTTAAAAGAGCTTATCAACACTTTTAATTTTAGGCAGAAAAAAGAATTTGTATTATCAGATCCAAAGTGTAACAATAACAACTTGCAGCTGTTTACTCATCAACATCTCCAAGTGCTGGTCTAATTCTGAGAACAGATCCTGTGTATAAACCCTTGCTATTTAACTGAGGCCTGTGGTTGTAATAGAACCTGAGTACGCTTATTAAAAACAGCTGCTGTAACAGAAATAGAGAATCAGGGTATATTACCATTAAAAAAACCCTAAATTGAATCAACAGAAGTCAGGAGAGACAAGCTTAAAGAGAAAAGTCCTTAAACAAAACTGAAAGATCAACCACTGTTCTCAATCTACTATACACAATCACTTAATTAAGCTGTTATGAAATGTAAATAAACACCATTCATATAATGAGGAAGAAACATATGTGGTGTGGTGTGTTGCATCTACTTTTGCTATGTAGATATGTGAAGAAGCCAGCAGTAGAGACATACAAAAACATTCAGAGAATCTCTCTGACTTCAACTTGATAATTGCTAAAACAATGTATATAAAATGTATTTTAATTTCATTTACATAATAATGGCTACTAAGCAATAGGAAATCAAACAGCCATTTAAGATTTTTAAACTGTTATTCATGTTAAATTTCATTCACTTTTCTTGGCTACTATTCCTTACATTTTTCCAGTCTCCTACTACAATGTAACCAATTCCCTAAGAGGTGCAACCTGGCTCCTTGCACACGAAGGACATGTAGCTGTGACAAAGATTAATGTTCCTTTTGTTCCAAGTTGTGTACAAGGTGGGAGCAAAGGGATTACTGGATTAAAGGTGGACTGTGCCTTCCACCATTTTCAGAAGAGAGCTCTCTGTTAAAAGAAAACTGCCACTGGTGGATGCTGAAAACATGAACTATGGGAACTCTTTCTGCAAAAGTTTTTTTTTGGCTGATGTGTTTCCTTCACAGCTGTGTAAGTGCTCACTGTGTGGGAGTCAATCATGTTGGTTATCTGGTAAAACAACCTGATTCATTTTGTCCTTCAGTGCTATTAACTACCCTACTATATATGATTCACAGGAGAATTAATGAATTTAATCCCTCTGTTCAAATACAAAACCAAACAAGAATAATCCTCTGGTTTATAACTTTTAAATAGATAACTTAAAGCCTTAATGATGCTTAGAGTACATTAAGAAGGCACCCACTGAAACTATTTAGTTAATGATAACTACCATTAGAAAGCCTAATTAATCGGGATTTAAAATTAACTCTCATTTACCATGGACTGTAAAACATCCAGACCAAAATTTTATCTATTTATTTGATGGTTTGCAAAAGAGCAAATTAAAGAAAGAGTATCAATAAATTATCATTTGTTATTTCAACACTGTTCTCAGTATTTGCAACTGCAGTTTAAAAACAAAATTTAAAATAACTGGCAGGCCTCAAAATTCATCCTAGACTGCATTTATCTTGGCATTTTTACATGCAAATAGTTGTGAGGATAGAGAAAAAAAATAGAAGTATAAAAAAGGTTTACAGAAGGCATACAAAAACAGATTTATGATTCACCCATCACTATCATTTTTTTGCATTATATCTTACAATCTCATACAATAAATTGCAAACAAGGCCCTATTAAAGGAAGAACCTGATTTCTGCTGTTACAAGTGCCCTGAATTTCAACAGCAAAAACAGTCAATAAGATTTTACTGCAATAAATGAGATGAAGCTGCAAGGAGGAATTTATTCTTTCAAAATTTCATGTTCTATAAATAAGGAGAAAATTTCAAATTAATGAATGAAATGCACAATTAGTTTAAAAAACAAAAGCCAGAAACTGGCTCAGAAGTTGCTAGCTTAAAATACACAAGCTGGCAAGCAAACAAAGCAACGAGACACGTCACAGGAACTGCTCAGAACTGCTGCTCCCAGTCTATGCTGCAGCATAGCTGCTCTTTCACAGCACAGGGTTTTCAGGGTATTAGCCAACAGGGCAGAAATACCAAATATTTTTCAGAAAATGAGTTATATTTATATCACAATCAAGTAAGGCCTTGTTTTAGAGAGGTACTTTTTATGAGTCATTCTTAAAAGCATTTGCTAAATTCCCTGATGTCCCAACAAAAGAGACATAGTGCAAGCAAGGCTGAATAAAGTGAAGGCTGGATAAAGTGAAGAAGGTAAATTTTTTAAACATATTATGAAAGACTTTCTTCCCCTCCCCATGGACCAAGAAAGAATACCAAATAAATACTCTGCATTTGAAATAAATGACTACTGACAAAATAACCTTTGAAAGCAAGGGTATGCTTATGTTTCCCTTCTAAATTTCCGGCCAGAAGCAAGGCAGAGATTGACAGGTTAGGGTAAGTGCTGCTCCTAAGATACTTTGCCTGATGAGCACCCAGCAGTACCAGGAGCCACTCTGGTCAGCAGTGCCTTCCCTGAACAAACCCACTCCACAACAGCACAGCTCCCAGCAGGGCACAGAGTAGATATAAACCTTTATTGGGGTCAAGAAAAGTTGTTCCTAAATCTTTTGTTAGGGTCAAACCCTTTTGTTTTGCTCTGGCCACACCCAGAGCACAATAGAAGAAAGAACAAATGAAAATAAAATCCCAAGCAAATGAAGAAAACCACAACCCTGCGTAGAAAAATGTATAAATTATCATTACTCTTGAGACAAATTACCTTTTATTTCACTGCCAATGTAGATGTGTTATCAGTGCCTTTGAGCAACCCACATGAAGGCCCTAACCAGGCTGCAGAAGTGTAGTCAAGGATCCCTGCTGAATCTGAATATAAGCATGATTTCAAAATTCCTATTCTGTTTCTCACCCACTTCCTATCTTTTTTTCCTTTATACATCTATATAACAAAAAATACTTGTCATTCACACTACAATATTAGTAGAAGATCAATAAACCCATCCAGAGCTGTCATCTGCAAAGTGAGGATGACAAACTGTCTGGATTTCCATTACCTTCCATTTGGAAAGCTTTTCCACAATTGCATAAACCTCTTTGTTTAAAAAACAAAAAAAAATTAGGTGAAAAAATTATAAACAGAACTTTTTACACAAAATATATCAAGTAAACTGTATCTAGCCTGTGGACCAGGCTTCTGATCCTTGACTTTATCAGTAATTTAATTCCTAACACAAAGAAATATGTAAACATTTATTAATTGATACTTTGTAATCTTATTCATCAATAAAGAACTCACCAGAAATATCCTTTCAAGCTGATCTTGAATGTCTTTCATTCCTGGAAAAGCAGCGACCCCTTGAATCATTTCTACAAAGATACAACCCACTCCCCTACAGAAGGAAAAAATAAAGGCAAGGTTAGAAAGATTACTTATAGACCAAAAAGCCAACAACAACACTTTTGTATCCTTTACCAGCATTTAGATATTTTTTTTTAAATCGATGCCAGGTGGAAGGACAGACATACATTTGCTAAAATCAGTGTACACAAATGAACACTTCTCAGGTGTTTGAAGACAGGTGTTGAGGTAGCAGGAATATGGTTGGTGAGTGTTGAGACCAATAAAGGCACAGCTGCTGATTTCTGTATTAGTGCTTCCCAAGCAGAATAGTCATGCTCCCAAAGAAACTCTGGAGATGTGGGAATGGCAGTAAGAGCATCCTTGGGAGAAGCTGAACGGGGACAGACCAAGGACATGGAAGCACACTTAGCATAGGAGGAGGAGAATCTGGGAAAAGGTGAGTAAAAAGGAAAAGGGCACGTGGCTGCTCACAGGTACTGAACTTAACTACCACCCAAATGCTTGGGGATGTACTTGCTTGGACTTTCTTCTCCCCTCTTCCAGCATAACTGAAAGAAGCTCAAATCCCACAGCTGCTGACCCCATTCCCCAGAAGCTCTGGCTGAGAGGCCCTGCAATGGGTCCTGCATGGTCCTCAATGGGCTCTGTCCTCTCCCCACAGCAGCCACCTCCTTTACAGCTCCTGTCCTTGGTTTCCCACACATCGTACTTGACACGGGTCCCCCTCATCCCACTGAGTTCAGCCAGTGGCAGAAGTATTGGGAAATCAGACAGTAAAAACATCTGAGGCACACTAACTACAACACAAAGAATGCATTCTCAAAGGTTGAGGAAAGCTTCTGTGACTCCATCTCAAATTCCAGATAAACTGTGAACTTCCTGCATCTCAAAAGGAAAGCAAATTACAACCTTGCACTAGTATCTTTTCCAGATGAGAACAGCTCAAGAGCTGCTTGTTCCCTCAGCAAAAATAATTTTAAGAGAAAACTTCCCTTTTGGCTATCAATAGGATGCAGAATTTGATTATATACTTCAGCTTCTTCAGTTGCATTTTTCTGCATACATTTTTCTACAACTTTCATATGCAAACACCCACGTATGCTGTACAACCAAGTCTGTGTAAGCAACCACACAAAAACACTCTTCACTCAAAGTAATAATATGTTTAAATCCCCAAAACATATATCAAAACGAAATAAGAATTTGCAACACTAACTACAGCACCACCTCCCCCTAAAACTGAGAGTTTTGTTTCTGTATCAGAAAAATCCCAGCAATAACCTCTAATTTAACTTTGTTTTTAGAAGTAAATTATTTGGAATGTAGTAATTACATACTTTTTCATTGCTTATGCATCATGATGATGCATTCAGAAAGCAGCATTTAATTTTAGGATTTGTGTGCATACATTGGTGAGGAAGTGGTTCTAGAATAAAACAACTTAATGAAAACAGGTTATGTATTTTCATTAAGACTGGAGCTGAGTATTTACAGATACCACTTAACTAAAAGTATCAGTAAATAACCTGTGCTTTACTCAGGCTTTGACAAACACCCAATAATGAAACAATTTTACATTCTAGGACAATGAGGGTTGATAGTCACATTTTTGAAGAAAATTAAATATACATCACCATTTTCTTATTCTACCACCCAGAGCTTAGATATACTAAGTAAAGCTTCTCATGGCATAGAAAAGTGGGAGAAAAGTGGGAAAAAAACTTTAAGAAAACACAGTTGCAGGCAAATTTTAGAATAAATCAGGTGTTTATAAAAGAGAGGTTAAAATTTATGTTCCATATGCTTCTGCTGGTTACCAAATGAACTGAATTGATTAAACTGCCATTCATCATTTAGTCTGGTTAGTGCTTCATTAGGCACAGATAGGCACAATATATCTTTGTCAAATGCTTATAAACAGTAGCAGCATCTCAAGCAAGGAAAAATTTGAGATTTTACCCAGGAGCCATTTATTCAAGATGAGCAACAAAACAATTGAACTTAGACTAAACAAAAGAGAATCACAGTTCTATTCTTGCAACCAGAAAACAGGCATGTGATCAAACCAGCATATCACTTGAGAGCATAGACAAATCTGCAGAGAATCTTCATATAGCTGTTTGAACAGGAATGTTGTAAGGACAGCAGGAAGATTTTGCCAAATTTTGTATTGTTTTACATTACTTATAAATTTGTCCATTTTCACTGGTTCTGACACAAGTATAGGCAAAAAAAAAAGAAAATAAAAAGGAAAAAGAAAACAAGTAAGAACAGCAAGCAAAATGATGAAAAATTTCCTGCTTGGAAAGAAGAATCCTATTATATATATCCTATTATATATATCCTATTTCCTATATTTCCTATTATGTGTCTTGGACTCTTGTGCAGCCTAGAATTCCATTTAATGACAAGCTGAAATAAAAGAGTACTGGAGTTAAACAAACACCTAATACAAAAATCAAAAGGATATTATAATCACTAGGAAGAGAAATTATAAGCAACCTTCAAGATTTGAGCTGGAAGACTGCTGCTCTCTTCAGCCCACTTGAAAATTAAGGGTTGTGGTTGGTTTCAAATGTTATGGTGTTCAGTACATTGACGAGTAAGAAAATAGAAAGAGAAGTTTAAATTAATACTAAAAAAAAAAAAAAGGAAAATAGTAATACAGAAAAAGTATGACATTGAACTAGGAAATGGATAGGAAAGACCCAGAAAGCCATAACAGCACATAAAGGCTTGAAGAAGGCTGGATGGTATTTTAGATGTCATGGTGGTATTGGTGAATTTTAGGATCACAGTAAGTAGAAACTTGAGTCTGTAATAGGATCCCTGCATTGCAAACTGTGAGTGCACACTCTGCAAATGAGAAAATAAATAAGGCCTCTACAAGACCTTGAAATTTGGTCTTGTTTTGTAGACCTCAAAAACTTTTAAATAGTTTAGAGATGTTTTTGAAGAGAGCAAAAACTATTATAATGTCAGAAAAACTGGGTTTTGAGGAAAAAATTAAGAAAATTATGTCATCCTTGGCTACAAGAAAACCCAATAGACAAGGGAGAATGTGATAACTCTGTATTTAAAATTATGCAAAATGAAGGCCGGGGAAGAACTGATTAGGATTTTAATGGTTCCCAGAATGGTAGGTTGATCCAAAATAGTATAACTAGAAATAGAAGAATGCCTTTAGGAGATAGAAATTTTAGCGTGGGTGTTAGGGAAATACAATTAATAATTGTGCTACATCCCCATCTTCCAATGGACTCGAAGCCCAGTTACAGTCATGTAAAACTAGACAAGCTGAAATACCTAAGAATATTCTTCAGACTTGTATTAACAGTAGAGTGGAGAGGGTCATCTCATACACCAGTCCCAGCTCTAGTTTCAATGACACAAAGATTACTCTTAAAATATGAAACAGGGGCTTTAAGGTGTGTGCATCTCCAAGGGTTTGTTATCTAGGTAAATTTGTGCACGTTCAGCATACAATGACATTTTCAGGAAGCACATATAAATAATTTTCCACAAAAGACTATTACCTCAACAAATTTTGGTGTATTCAGTTTGGATTTTCCTACTCTCTTTACAGGACTTCTGAATTTGGATAAATAAACCAAACGCTGCAATTTTGTTCAGAGACCTTTCCAATGCAATGGCATAGGATAAACTTGCAGAGTAAAAGCGACAGCCATATAATGCTGAAATGGGTGGTTTGCTCTCTGATGACAAAAGGCACGACTAAACCTGTTGATATATTGATGAGACCATACATGGCCATGCCACCTAATACTGCTCTTCTATTGTCCTGCTTAATTTCCTGGGACTCTGGCTGTCACTGTACAGCCTTCTACAGAGTAAGAGTTACTAGCACAGCTGAATGGCTTCTCTTGCATTTAAATTGACATAGTAAATGAGCCTGTAAAAATGAAGCTGAACACCTCAGGAACCTTCTTTTTTTGTTGGGGTGGTTTGTTTTGGTTTTTTCTGCACAACTTTCATAATTCAGAAGGGTATTCCCTTAAAATTAACTGGTGGATTGGTTTTATGTGTTTGGCTTAGGGAATTCACATTTCTGTCTCTGTGTAAAAAAGATCCTTATTGCTAGAAGAATCTCCAGGATATCTGTGCTTGAATACTGTAAAACAAACAAAAAGAAGCAGAACAGCTTTGGTAAGGCACAATATACAAGGGATGGTTCCTTCAGTTAATATTATAACTTTGCTTGATGGAGCCATAAAAGAAAGTACAGACACACACCAGAAAGAGGAGCAGTTTCCAAACCAAGTTTTAGTTTATACTTAAATCAAGTATATAAAACCCCTATATTCTTACTATATATGTTTTAAAGTGTTGAATATTCTGCCTTGAACAGATCTGCTCTGTAGCAGGCTCAATGCAGGTGATAATATTCAGCATGATCTTTGCAGTGAAAACCTATGCTGGGTCTTGAAATAATTTTTTTATCTGGTCATTAAGCCTGTTTTCTGTGTGCAGGGTTTGGCTTCAGAGGGGGAAGGCATTTTATGAAAGCCAAGTAATGCCTTTCAGTAATCCCTGGTGAGATTTCTGAAATTCAAAGGAGCAACAGAGTTTTCATTCAAGCTTCCCAAACTACACACTGTTTGTAATGTTAAATATATCAGAATTAAAAAGCAAACAGACAAATAAAAAACCAAACAAAACCCCACAAAACCTACATACACTCCTCTTCAAAATCCTGCTGCTTTACTTTTTTGTGGATTTGTCACCAATAGGATTGGTGCAATACTGTGGCATCTTCCATAAAATTCTAATAATATACATGTTGTGAGGGCAAAGAGATTGTTATCCTGTCTGATTTATTCAGGGAAAAAGGTCATGTTTCTTTATCATCTGTTTTATAACCACAATGATAAAAACAAATTTTGGGGGAAAGGAATTCAAAGTAAGGGTCTCTTCTCCTTAACTGACTAAAGTCTGATTTATTTCTACAGCGGCAGACTGCTGGCGTACCCACAAAAGCTGAAGTTGGTTGGAATTTGTCCATCTTTGCTATCTAAGAAAGAACATCTAATGGATGATACAATCTGATAAAAAAGGCAAACAGCAGTTGTCACATCAGAAGTAATGAATGAACCAAAATTTCCCTTTCATGATGACAAAAAACATTGAAATTTGTGCAGGAAGCATATGCAATGAATGAAAACTTGATTTACTTGATAACTCAAGGTATTTCTTTAGAGTCAGACTTGAAGTAATTGGAATTACAAGAGAATAGAGTGGTCATGTTCTTGCATGTGTCACTAAATACCTATAAATAAAAGCTCCAGCATGTTTTCTGCTTTGTAGCAATACTCAGTTTCTATATATTAAGAAATATATAGAAACTGAGTATTATCTATACTATATTAAGAAATATTATATTCATGAAGGATTAAAATGCACATGATCCCTTCTTGTGGAACTCTTTCTATTGGACTCACTCATTCTATAAAAGCAGAGTCAAAATAAGCTCAAGAAAATAAAATACTACTCAAACTTGAGCAACATTTACCAGGAGACAGTTTCTTGTTGAACTTCCTGGTTTTCTTTTCTGAATCCAGATACTTTTATAATGTACTTTGCTTACACACATGAAACATATTTCTAGCAGTGAAAAAGTAACAGCAAATCTGATGCTGCAAATGGATAAAAGTGGTTTTCAGATTTCACCATTTCAGGAACTGAAATGTGCTCCCCATAACTACAGACCCAGACAGATCCTCACTTCTTCACACACAGCATTTCTATGAATCTGAGCCTACAGAATTTTCCAATCAAAAGCTAATTCAGCTGATAAAACTTTAAAAGAACTCAGTGACAGTGACAGAAATTTAATTAACAATACCTTTACAGTTACTGCAATACTACCCTAATACCCTAATCCACACATTAGCATTTCTTTGGAGTGGAAATCACAATCCTGAGGAACACCAAGGGCAAAAGAGCTAATTTGCCCTATGTTGTTTTCTCTCTCAGGCCCCAAGAAGTATTTCTTCAGGGCATACTGGGACTACTGCTCTCACATTTCTGTCACTGCAAAGCATTTACAAGAGAAGCAGGATAAAAATGCCTTTGTAACATCCCCCGTGCAAAAACCATAATTTGGTGCATTTGTGTCTAAGACAAAAATCCATTTTTATGTAATGAATGTCTTAATTACGGTTGGAGATCTTCATTGGTCAGATATTCATGAAAGCATGCATGGAATTATAGTAAGCACTCAAATCCACACTTTCAGCAGGCTATGTGTGAAAAGTGGTGTGTTCCCACATACCATTTATTTTTCTAATAATAGGATAGAAAAACTCCATATGAAAAGGTTTCCCTAAATTAAGCTCAGATCTGAAACCTAGATGTAACAAAATTAAATGAGGGTGATTTAAGAAGCAATTTTGTAACATTTTTCTGGCCTAGTTTTTAATTTATTTCTTCTGCAATACTAAACATAGCTGATACTAGTTAATAAAAGTGAATTTAAAATATATCCCAGCCCATAACTGCTTAGGTTACCGTACTGTGACTCAGAGTGTATTTTTTTAATAAACAAAACAACAGAATATGTAAAAAAATTGCCAGCTGTTAGCAAACACAGTTTAAAGGCAGCTGTACTTCAAAATAAAATATCCCTAGTGACTTCTTGATGTAAGCAACCCAGATGCAGCAGCAGTGCATGTATTACCAGAATCAAATGGATTTAATAGCCTCTTTAAATTGCTTCATTTGCTAATATTATATTCTTCCTGTAAGGAACAAATAGAATAGGTTAATTTAGGGATTTTTTCCCTATGTTTCTGTGTTACTTATATATGGGTTTTAGTAATCCATAAACCCTTTATGTGTTGAAGCCTATTTTCCTTGCATTGACTTTCAAAGGACTGTAAAATTCAAGGATTAGGACAAGTTACACCAGAGGCAATGCAAAACCATTTTCCTAGCCACTAGTAAGTCCTCATCAAGGGGAAAAAAAAAAAAAGGCTATATCAAAGGTTATCACAACTCTTTGATGCAGTTGTGGGTAGTATAATACATTCATATAATGCTGCTGTATCAAATGCTGTCAGCAGTAAATCACAAAGCCTGACACACTGATTTCCATCACCAGCCTGACACCACTATTGCATGTACATCTTCATTAATATTATTTTAATGCCAGCGGCTATTTAAAAAAGAATGCAGGAGAATGTAACATTGCATGTGGATCATTAGCTTTTAGTTACTATTCTAATTCTCTACACCAGCAAATGAAGTGTAAAAATAGCCTGCAGCCTCTGCCACCTGCTTCCCAGCCCCTGTCCAGTGGTTAATATTTGGACTCCTTTTTCATGCAGCTGGTCTTCTACTCTGTGGGAGCCTCACTTTCTGTTCCCGGGGAACCACCATGAAATGTCATTTATCATGGCTATAGAAAAAGCCCTCTGACCTTATTTTTTTTCCTTTTCTCTAAATGGAGGAAACAGCTGTGCTTTCTACCTTAACATTATTTAAATATTTAGTGAAGTGGCTGCCTAGTTTTGTCATCATGCAGATCATCAACAACGACACAGGAGAGCACACACTATCTGCCATAAGGACATAATGCCAGTAATTGCATAAAAATGCTAATGCTACAAACACACTTTTGATAACAAATTGCCAAATTATCTTGGAAGCTGATGGTAGGCAGGTTTCTCCACGTCTCCCTTCCTCCCACTCTGGGAAGCCACTAAATGGCTTTAATGTAATTATGGCTCAGCTCTGTACAACCATTGTGTAAGCACAGCCCCAAGGCTGCCTGTGCTCCAGCAGAGCTCACTGTCAGATGTGCCAAGTAAGCACAAGTGACCTTAGCAGGCAGCTACACCTCTCACCATCAAACTGGAAGTGCCGTCTCAGATAGCCAGCAAAGCATAGAAGTAAAAATTTAAAGCTCTTCTGTCACACACAGTACACATTTGCTCTCATCTGATTTCTGATGTGGCAGAGGCTGAGCCCCTGCACAAATTGCTGCCATGTGAAAGAAACTATTACTAGGTCCCTTTTTCCTAAGCCCTTCACAGTTCCTCAGTTTGTACAGGGCAGGAAAAAATATTGTAAGGGCTACAAACTGAGTACAAGAGGAATATAACATTGTTTTTCATTTGAAACAGAACACACCACCTCTGACCCCTGAGCACCTGGATTTTTTTTAGGCCTCTCCAAAATGCTCTGTACAAGCGAACATCATTTCTTGATATCATTGAAGATGTACTTTTGTGTTCTTCCCCAATACTCAACTCATTTCTGTCAGAAAACAAAATAATGACCTGGATTGCTGAAGCAGCATTTAAAGTCCTTCCTTGATCTCCACTGCTGCCCACATAATTTGAATATAAACATATTATTATACAGGACATGCCCAATCTGCAGGTGCAGTAACTTTTAAATGCTTTTAATTAGGTACATGACTTAATCTTTATTACAGGAACACCACATATTTTGATTGGACCTCCTAAATTTACTAAAATCATCATTGGATGGAACGTTAAAAGATCTATTTTTGACAGGCTCTTGAACTTTGGAGAAAACCATTTTTATTTGTAGAAAAATTTTCAGCAACAATATGCAAAAAATGCTTTAAAACCCTTTGTTCAGTTTCACAGTGCAGTGTTTTTCAAATTGGAAAAAGTTAAAAAAATATTTTAAAGTTAAAAAAATACTGCTTTTAACTAAAATAAAGCATTTTTAAATGCTTTTTGAGCAGTTTGCCCTACTAAAGCATTAAAATTTTTCTTTAGCCCTTTCTGTATATTCTCTGTAATTGACAAGCTGACTCATGTGTGTGCAGACACACATGAACACACATGACTCAAGAACTGAACAAATGTAGAGGCAGCTATGAGAAGGTGAGCAGAAAGGACTGTTCATCTCTTCCAGCTATCTCCATCCTCTGAGACAGTTGTCTTGCCTCACCCCAAGCAAGCTGAGCTTCTTGCTGAGGGCATCTGAGGTGTTATTTGGAAAAGAGGTGATTGCAGAACATCAGGAGCAGATGGGCTGCAGAGATTGCATGCAACCTGTGAAGACACCAGGTTGAACCTGATATTTAGGAAAACAGGACAATTTTAGGATGAGTAACCGAGGTGCAGAAGGAAATTATTTTAGGCCCGTGAAGTGAGAATGGTCCGAGGAAAACCAGACAATTGATACAGAAGATGCTGCCTTTGCCTCTCTGGCACACTTGTGATATCACAGTGGTCACATTTGGAGTTCTCACTGTCCCTTTGTTACCTCTTGGTTCACCTTCCCTTAGAGCTCAGGGAACTGCAGCAGCCAGGGCCCAGTTATAATAACCACTCACTTCAGTGTTAGATATTCTAGTTTTTATACTCTGTAACCCCTTCACATGAAACAATCCCGTGATTTCTAAATCATGCCTCTCAAGAGTCAAGCTTTTCAGGAAAACCTGTTTTCATCTCATAATCTCTGATTTCAGCTACAGGACTAAATACTCATATTAAGTCCCCTTTCCCAGACAAAAAATTTTGCTGCTAGGTCTTCAGTTTCAATATTACACTGCAAAATTACCTTAAAAATATTATTCACATGCCATATGAAAACATAAGGTGCTTTTAACCTTAACTTACAGTTCCTCTAGATTTTAATATAATCATAATTCTAACTTTGGTTTGCCTGTATTAAAGAAAGATATTTCAGTGAACTGCAAAAAGATTACTGTATTTTTCTGAAAATTCCTCAGTATCATTTTTTTCTCAAATGAACGAGTTGTAAAGGTTTAAAAAGTCAACCATGCCTTAAAAAAATCCAAAACCCAACCAATCAACCAAAAAACCTCAAAGCAAACAAGTGATCAAACAAAACCCAAATATATTCCAGAACATCTTCCTTTCCTTGTAAGGAAAAGGATTTTTTTTTCCGTTTCAGAATTTGTACAGATTACAGAGAGCCTATTACCTCAAAACCTACAAAATAATTGAAGTCCTTCCAGCTTGGTTTTAATAGTCAGGAAACAAAATACCTTCCTTGTTCCTCGTACAACACAGGACTAAATGATGTAATCAAAAATGAGCAAGGTGATACATATTGTACAAATCAAACTACTGAACTAAACCTGCAAGTATAAACAAAATCTGTAGGTTTGAAAGAAAACTATTCAACAATATTTACTGCTACCAAATATAGTAGATTAAGAACTGAGGTTTTATGCTCACAACCAGAGAATTCTGGTCTTCTCCTTGCTACAAGTGAAAGCATGGTGAAAGCCTATCTTTTGCAAAACAAGTGTCATATCATAGGAAAGTACCACATTAAGGCTACAAAAGTCAGACTACAGTTTCTTGCAAAGCACCACGGCATCCTGGGCTGTATCAGCAATGGTGTGGCCAGCAGGAGCAGGGAGGTCATCCTTCCCCTGTACTCAGCACTGGTGAGGCCACACCTTGAGTGCTGTGTCCAGCTCTGGGCCCTCCGTTTGGGAAGGACATTGAGACACCTGAGCATGTCCAGGAGGCAACGAGGCTGGTGAAGAGCTGGGAACACAAACCCTGAGAGGAATGACAGAGGGAGCTGGGGGTGTTTAGCCTGGAGAAAAGGAGACTCAGAGGTGATCTTGTCACTCTGTACACCTTCCTGAAAGGTGGTTGTGGTCAGGTGGGGTTGGTCTCTTTCTCCAGGCAGCAACTGACAGAATGAGAGGACAGTCTCAAGCTGCATCAAGGGAAATATAGGTTGGATATTAGGAAAAAGTTTTTTCACAGAAAGAGTCACAAAGTACTGGAATGGTCTGCCCAGGGAGGTGGTGGAGTCACCATCCCTGGGTGTGTTAAAAAAAGACTGGGTGAGGCACTCAGTGCCATGGATTAGTTGAGGTGTTAGGGCTGGGTTTGACTCGATGATCTTTAAGGTCTCTTCCAACCTATGGATTCTGTGAATTCTGTGTCAACAGCTGGTAGCAGCTGCCAGGCAGTGGGGTGGCAGGAGGGGATTCCCTCAGGGAGATACTGCATGAACCACATAAACGTTTTCCAACCTGTACCAACGATCCCACTATACACTTGGTTTACATGTCTAAAAAAACCAAGAGCTAAAGCTCTTGGAGACTACATGGAGTCTTTTCATCTACACTTACCACATGTCAAGACAGGTGGAATATTCTGTTGATCCCAGAAGGACATCTGGAGGCCTGTACCATAGGGTTACCACTTCATTGGAATATGTATGACTAGGAACTGATTTAGCTCTTGCAAGACCTGTGGGGGCAAACACAAATAAATAAATGTAAACAAAGCAAAGAAATAGTTTGCTGTACAGTTACAATCTAAAAGGATATATGAGCACCTATCATGTAATGTGACAGGAACATTGCAAGAGTGTTTTTCTTCTAAAGTACTTCTTCTGGAGTACTTGACTTAATGGTAGCACCTATCATTAAGTACCTGGCTAAACAGAGCTGTGAATATTATGAAGGGATAATAAAATGTGCTTTTCATAATGACAACCACAGGCCCGGGGGAGATGCAAAGATATACTGTGGTATACCTGAATAAAAGGCAAATAAACAAAGATTGTAATTGCCATTAACTGGTCATCCTGAGGCATGAGTAGTGTTCCATTTCAGTGTTATTTAGAAAAAGAAAATGAAAAGGAAACTCCCAGACAAATGATGCCACAGATGAGATTTGGCTTTTTAGGGAAGCCTAGGAAACCTTCAACAGTTTGCACTGCAAAGCCCAGCCTGCTTATTCAAGTTTACGTTTGAAAGCTGTAGACACACTTACACATTACCATTCAAATAAATATTAATATTGCAGCAATACAGCAGAAAACGGTATGTGAAAAATTCCTCTCTCTCAAGAGTTGCATATTGGCAGTGCTCCAATTTCAGAAATCGTTTCAATGAAATCTGTGGCCTACTAAAGATATAATATTTACAATAATTGTATTTTAAGCCTGTCAGTCATTTAAAATAATTCACATTACTACATGTAAATTCACATTACTCTATGTAAAAGAGAGATCATCATATGCTAAACCAAGAGATTTACAAGTATGTTTCTACTACAGAGGACTCTCTCCTCCAGAAAATGGAAAAAGATCTTAAAAGATCTTCAGGGCTAAGGTGACTCTTCCTATCATGGACTTGCAAATGCTTTTTCCAAATTATCTGATCCTAGGTACTGCCTTGAGAACATCCACTTCCTTGCTGGGAACACTGGACATGCACAAGTAATGGAAATCAGGAGAATGCAGTACTGGGTGCTTTTCTGTGTCTTCCTGAACTACTGGTTTTCCTTTCAGAAAACAAATGGAATTACTGTAACAGAAGGTCATGTTTTACACCTTACAGAAACAAAGAAACAAAGTCATACACTCTGAAAGGAATAAGCAACATGAGAATTCCTGAAAGAGTGCAGAAGAAAGTCCTTTGCCCTTTCTTCTTAATCCACTAGAAAAGCTATTTATGAACATTTTTTGTCAGTGAATACATCTCCATAGCAATGATGGCCTATCTTGCCAGCAGATTGCATTATCAGCTGATTATAGCAATTAGACCAGTGTAGGGGAATAATATGAATTGTATGCCATGATCCATTCTTTTAAAAATTACATTTGGAACATGAATAGCTATTTTTAAAATCTGCAGACCTCCACTTCTTTAAGGTTTGTGCAACTGTCCATCAGCTTGATGAACAGTTTGGCTTACAAAGACAACCCAGGGTTGGCCAGGTACGGGGCCAAAGAGGCCAGAGGAGAGGTCACATCATGTGTTCCACAGTGTCTCTGCCTCCAGAATAAGGTTTTTGCTTCTAGGAAACCAGAAACCACCAACAGCTCTAACTGGTGAGCAGTTTGTATTCCTGGTACACGGAACCATTACCAAGCCTGAGTTTCTGTGCACCTATATCCCATGTGACTAAACTGAAACAGTATTCCCTGCATTTGGGGATATGGACCTACTTCTATTAAGCAATATAAAAATTATGAAAGGATTTGAGAAGTCTGGATGGTGAATGATTCCATCCTTTTTGCCTTTCTGTGCAGTCCCCATTAGTCTTGTCTGAGGAATACTAAATTTGTTGGCAAATTCTAATCTTCTACCAAGCTTTCCTAGGAGAAGAGGCATAACCAAGCATGGGGAAAGGCCTCTTGAAGAAGCCACATCATGTATTTTGGGCAAAACTGTCAAAAAACTTCAGAGCTTGTGGGATGACAAATTTTTACAATACAAATTGATCCATACATTCCAGAAATCTCCCATGTAGAGAGAAAGGAGTACCTGACTTTCCACACCAGAAATCATGCTGCAAACAATAACACCATAACCATGGTTGCCAGCTGGCTTCCTCCACTTTACTGACAAGGATGCAGCTCTGCAAGTGTTATAGTCAGCCCAAGCACCTTTCCTCCTCTCCTGTGACTGTTCAGCCTGGAACCAGTCCTCCCCTCCTGCTGGGAATGCCACCCATGCTTCTAGATCTCCTCCACCCATGCCACCCACTGCTTTTAGATATCCTCCACCTCTAATCCATTCCAGGTTAATGAAAATCCATTTTATTTTCAAAGAATGGCCCTTCTGGGCTAGTTCCAGCCTGCTGGACAGCTAAATGTTTTTCTTTAATCTATTCTTCACTCCCAAAACTCTATGAAAGTTTCATTTGAGGTTGGCTGCTGCACCTGGTTTCTCAGTTATAAGAGGATCATTAATAGAATTGAGAAATATTTAAACAAAAGCTTAATTTGTAAAAGCAAGCTGAGGCCCTACATTGGTATCAGACAGCACCACCAGGTTAAGAGGTGTTCCAGTTGGAGTTAAACCATAACAAAAGGCTTATATGTACAGGCTACATTTAAGTTGTGGCCAATTGATTTCCCAGTTGGCCACATACACTGCTTTGGAAAGTACATGAGAAAATGGAAAGCAGGAGTGAAAAACCAAGCAAAATACTTACAAAAGCTAAAATTTGGAAGGGGAAAATTTAGCACAGTCCCACAGTTCAGTCAGCCACTCACTCCCCTTGTGCAGGACTGACAGGACCTGAATCAGGCTAATGCCTCAGAGGAGCTGCCTTCTCTCAGGGAGGGAGCAGCCTCTGCTTTTTCTGAATAATTCTCTGCTCTGCATAAAGAATGCATTTACCAATAATGAACACTTTCACTAAAATTAATGCAAATGTGTCTCATCACACATGAGATATGAAAAAAATACTCTAATCTTTCAGATATATTTACAATCTAAAAAGAATGCTATCAAAATAGATATGTGAAGCACCAAGATACTAAATTTCTTGTTTTGATGGTCCAGACACAAATAGATGACAGTTACCAGGGTTTTTCCAGATATCCTTCTGCAAGAAAACTTGCTACATATTTTATACCTCTTTGCATATCCAAATATGCTTACTCATGCAAAATTTATTTAAGCACATCCTTCAACTGAAAGAAAACTGAAGGGTAGGATTAATTAGCACAGCATGTTCGATCACTTTCTTTAAGGGTTCCCTGTCTGTTTCCATGGTTACACTACAGGAAGAATGACAATCTCATTTTTAAAAAACAGAGCTTATAGGGGATCATCAAAACTTCAAACCTTAATGGCCCATGAGCATAAAAGCCAAAAGGTAAGAGGCAGATCACGAGGAGAGCACACAATATTTACATATTGCTGCCCGAGCACTCTTTTAGCCCGGGAAGGTGGAGGAAGGATTTCTTGACAAGCAGTGAACTCCCCTCTGATTCCTGTGTCTTACAAAAGATAAAAGGTCAACACATGTCCTGCTGTTGCAGCCCTTTTTGGAGAGAAGGAATCCAAGGATAAGGCCCAGTTATTAAAATTAAGGTTGTGTCAGACCCACTGGGAAACTTGTATGTAATTATGGGAAGGACAGACACTGCTTAATGTTCTCCATGCACTGATTTTTTATGACCATTATTTACCCAAAATGAAAGAAGGAGCTATTCTGATGCATTATATACTTCAAAGCTTGCACATCATCATCTAGCTGCTCTGTAGCACAAACCACAACTTAATTTTAACTCATTCATTAAACAACAGCTCAGGATATCCTGGGAAGCATTGTATTTAAAATACAGAGTCAATGATCTATGCCTATATGTGTGTTTATGTCTTTAACACAGAAAATCCCCTGCTGCCTCCTACTCTGAACTTAAAAAAACTTTTTTTTTTTTTTTTTTTTTTTTTTTTTTTTTTAAAAGAAGAAATTTTCTTGCTTGGTAAACAAAATTGTCTCTGCTTCATCTGGCTGTATCTTAGAATCAGAGGCTGTATCTGATTTTACCTAGGATCAGTTATTGACAAAACATATTGCACTGATTTATCACTGTAATTTTTAAATTGTATTTGGCTTTTACAAGCGGCTGTAGCTACATCCAGACTCAAGACTTATCCAAAACACACACCTTTGGCTACATGAGCACAAATATTAATACTCAATATCTCTCTAGCTGCAGGATAGCTTCCTAGCCAACTTGACAACATGACAATCGGAAGCCTTTGTTCACAGCAAATATGATCCTGCAAATGAGAAAACCAGTCATGTCTGCAAAAACAAAGGCTTAGCAGCCATGTGCATGGTTTCCCTTTCTATTATATCTTAAAATTGTTGAGCAGCTTATTATTTTGATTTAGATATATTTAAAAAGGCTCTAGCAAGCATACTAAAAAATAAGCTGTTTTTCTTGTTACTTTTCCTTGATTCAGCTTCTTTATGTGCTTCCTTTTTTCACTTCCTGTTTTATTTATTTAACAAGTACTTAGTTTGAGGTAAATGGCTTATTGAACTGCAACAATGAGTCAGTAATAATATTAAAATTTTGCTAATGTATTCTGTTGTAGATCATGAACTGTCAACTTAACCTGTTTACTCAGCTGCTTGTTTTCCAGCAGAAGCACATTTTTTCATTGAATACTTGATTGACAACAAAAAATAAAAAAGTTAAATGGGTGAAGACACTGAGACTGCTTCAATGAAGTGGTCAGCACTCTAACCCAGAAGCCAGTTCTTGGCAATCAAACGTGTCCTGCAGCCTTTAGGTCCCTCTGCTGTTTATCTGAATGCATCTGTCTCCAACATGAAGCTTTAGCAGAGCATCTGAGTGAAATTCCTCTCAAGTAAGATAAATTACCTACAACATCCTATGTCCTGGTCCTAATATAGCCATTAGCTTATGATAGTGCTGTTCATTTATAAAAGTTACTCACAGAGAAAGACTAATTAGGATCTCAAATTAGTATTCTCAAAATGCACTTGAGCAATGACTAGTCTTCCAAACTGGTGTGCAGGAGTCAGTTTTCAAGAGACAGAGAGAAGTAAGACAAAAGGCATGTGTGCCTCTCAGCCTGTCTGGTTTTTCCAGCTGTTATCAGCTGTTGTAATAAAAGATTATTTTCCCCTACAAGCCTTATCTCATGTACGTCTTCAGACAATCACTTACAGTAACACAGATGATAATTATTCCAGTCTGTGACTAGGACTCAGCTGTCAGTTGACAAACACAAGTTAAAGAATGGGGACACAGAAATACTTTTCCTGCTACCAGAAAGAATGACTCTAGCACTAGTGAAAAGTGTTTGCCCCTTTCCAACAAATCTTTTTATAACCTCTCTCCTCTGCCCCCTGTGCCTCCCAAAGGATCATAGGGAAGAGAAAAAAGGGATACAAGAAAGAGCTCAGATCTTTTTGAGCTGTTTATCTCTTTGCTTTAAAATACTTATAAATAATTTCCAATATGTTTTGAAAAAAGGCACACTGATTTTGAACATGTACCATGACTGAAAAATTTATTCCTTGTCTATAAGCAGGAAAAAACATACTAAAAATTGGGTACTGTGCAAAAAGTGGTGCAGAAATACAAAAGAAATCTACTCTTCACTTTTGACAGCAGGAAAATAGATCTACCCCCATGGCATTCTGGGTCAGCATGAATATGTTCAAACTGCCTCTACTAGTCTGGAGGCAGAAAAGTAACAGTGTGGGCAGGGAAAAAAAAAAAAAGAGGAAACAAACTGCATCAACATGATTAACATTCACATTGAGTAAAAGCTAGCAGGACTCAAGGACAGCAAGCAATTTGATATCAAAGACAACTTCTGCATCATAGAAAAGACCTGGATTCCTTATGGACATGGTACGCATGCTCACAATAGCCTCAACAGGTGATTGATTTAAATCTTGCTTTCCAGTTTTTGGATTTTTACTTAACAATTTGTTGTTTCAGAAAAAGTCTACAAGAAGATGATGTCCTCTACTCCTATAAAAGCCCCAGTAGGAACATGCCACTGTGCTAATAAGGCTGTAAGTGAATATGTCAGAATTACTCATTTCACAGTGAAGTTATTAGGTTTGAAGCAAAGAGTTAACAATTGCTGAACAGATGGTTTTAAATTGGAAAGATCTGCAGAGTGCAGGGAGGAAGTTCTAGAAAGGACAAACAGGCAGAAAATAATTCTTCACTGAAAATGAGAGCTAATACATCTCAGGATATTTTAATATTCCTTGAGAAAAGAGAAAAAACAGGGAAGCAGCAATGAATGAATGAGCCTAATCAATACTGGACAATTATTTGTGTAATAGTGATAATTTGTATGCAGAATTTTAAGACATGACTCATGAACTTGCTGAAGACAAGAAAGGCAACAGACCACTTTCACACAGTTTTGAGGTATAAATGTTTCATCACCATTAGGACTTTCCATGAACAAATCAAAGGAATCCAGAAAAGACCAAAAAAAGAGATATTCAGGAGAAGAGTGTTGTATGGAGACAAATTGAGAGCTATGGATGTCCTATTGTCCCATTTGGTGAAGTATAATAGTCCATCAAGCATCAAACACAGAAGCCAACAAGCTACTGCAGGCTATTGTGTTTGAAGCTAACAATTTACTGTGATCTCTACATTTATAGCTAAAAGCAGGAGAGCAAAGGTCATTTCTGGATGACTCCATCTGGCATTCAAGTAAAAATGAACCAACCCTTTCCAACTGGTACCTGGATAACTTATCATTTTCTAGGTACTTGATGTATGGCATGAGACAGGTTAAATACATCATAGCCGTAAAGAAATAAATATGCTTGCTCTCCAAGACTTATCTTTTTTAGAAAATCATCACATAGACAAACTGCCTTTCCTTCTACCCAGGTGCAAAGAGAACTGAACACATACCAGATGCAACTCCATTTTATTGAGTGCATCAGTACCATTCAAGTCCTTCTAGTTTCATGTTGTATTAAACCTGGCAGCTGAAGAACTGTTTAGTAAGCACAATTTGGTGCTACTGTAGTGACTCACAGTCATCCACATAGAAACACAAAAGCTAGGTTTCACTGACATTTCATGTTCAAACATCTAATCCCAGTTGTTTGCCCTCAGTTAATTTTGTTCCTTAACTGACCATACAGAACTGGCAGTGACAAGGTGATGCCAGGTACTGCTCTCTCCACCTGTTGAAGGGGTCCACAACTCACTGAAGTGAACCCTGCAGTGCTGCACAAAAGGCAGCAATAGTAGTACTGGGATGTTGGGATGAATTGATGGAATGATTTATTCCAGTGAGATCAGTTTTGCTGCTCTATCATGTCAAATCTAGCTTTTAAATATCAGAACAGCTTTGATGAAAGACCTATCTCAAGTCATGGTCAGCTATTAAAAGCCTAATCAAGTAGCTGCAAATTTACTTGAACTTGTCTAGGATAAGCAGCTTAACAAGAACAGGGCTACATGGAAAAGTTAGTATTTAAACAATATCTATAGACAAACAGTATTTTTGAAATGCAGATCTAACAAGTATTTTGTTCATAAATCAAACCTTGCTGACATTTAACATTACTCTGCAGGAGTAGAATCTGTAAATTTGAAAAACTGCCACCCCATGGGTGCTGAAACCACCAACTCTTACAATACAAGGTCTGATTTATGTATAAATGACACAATTCCATGGCTAGTATCCACCAGATCCTTGGCTCTGTACTGCAGAGCCAGTGCAAATGGGTTTGATGGCCTCCTTTTCCAGCCAAGGTGTCACCTGAGCACACATCCCTCCTCTGCAGAATGCAGCTGCATTTGGTCCCCATCCACCCTCAGCTCATGAACCACAGCTGCCCTGCCTGGCACAGACTGCTCTCCAGAGCTCATAGAGCTTAATCCATGCTGCTTCCAGTACCCCAGCCAGACTATTTATAGATAAGACAAATATTGAGCTGACTTTTGTCATTGCTACAATGTGATATCTCACAACTTACGTATTCCCTTAGTAGGTAAAACACTGTCTTGGAGTTCTACCAAAGAACTCCAGTACATTTTGCATGTGTTGTCACATTGGTACATACGTTCTCATACTAGGTTACACCCACAGCATCGAAAGCCACATTTGACTGCACAGGCTTAAGTCAGAGTAAAATGATCTGAAAACAGACATTGGTGCAAAACTAACAAAACTGAAAAAAAAAGCCCTCAATTATATAAAAGCTGCTTTAAATACAAACAAATAACTACAAAATAACTTGAAGATTTCACTAATTTTCAAAATTTCTTCCATTTTGCTTTCAAGAGTGAAGCCATTAAGAAAATCTGTATAAGCACTGTTGCTTCTGTAAAGCAATATTTTAATGCAAAATCTAACAACAGAAATCTCTTGAGTGTCAGATTCACCTGTTCAGTTGAATTGCTCCTCAAAACTCATTTAATGTATATGTCATCCTAAATTACCTGAATCACAAATCTTATAAGAAAATTTTTATGAGAGGGACATTCCAATATGCTTAGGTCTAAATTATTATTTGACTTTGCATCAGTAATAAGCCATCCATATTCCTGGAGAGCCATCAATTCAGTTCTTAATACAATTTTGTCAAAGCAAAAGAAGAAATGAAAGCAGACAATTTCATTTTTTAAAAAGTTACATTAGAAGGGCATTAAGGCTATTCCTTAACAGTACAATTCTGGAAATATGTAGTTAAAACCCAACTGCTCCTAATGCAGCATTTTTCCATTTTTCTCTAAAGTGAAAACTAAAATGCCATTGACAGAATAGCAAAGCTGGAGCTATGCAACCCGATCTAGTCCTTTCTGTACAGATGTAACCTACCAGCCAGTAGAACTGCAAAACCCTGTATAGTAGCTAATAAAACAAGTGAAAACTTGTTTGTACTGAAACTGAACCATTCTTTTAGCCATTCAGCTTGGGGACAATGGATGTACTTCTGAATTCAGAGCTCAATAAAAATTACTTGTAGATTGCAAGCAAAGGATCCCTATTAGTACTTTGACCACTGACAAACTACTACTGTCATACTGTTATTGAAGCTTTATTGAAACCATTTACTCTATCAAGTTTGCATGTGTGAACCAATTGTTAGTACTCATAAGCATGTCTCATTCAGTATCACAGCCCACAAAGTGTGTATTTAGTTTTTTTGTAAGGTCTAGAGACAGATCAGAGCTGAACCAAATTTCCAGCTGGCTGGAAGAGTCCAGAAATAACCTAAAAAACATTGCAATGACATATGCTTAAAAGCAAATACAGTCATAAAAGCAAGTAAATTTGATGCCCGAGTGACTTAAAAATTGCTGCAATAAGAAGGATATGAATATATTCATGGCTGTGGGTGGGAATAAAAGAGATTACATCTGAAAATCTCCTGCTACCTTATATCCAATAACTACACTAAATATTTGCTGTACAATTTAACATACTATGAGCCAGAAAAGCCAAAGGTGGTACAACTGACCTTGGAGAAGAGTTTGAGGACCTTTAACTAGATGAAGCTCTAACCTGCCATTCTCCCTACCATGTAAATCAAAAATTACTCAGCACCATTTTCTCCTCATGCAAAGCTGCTGCTTATGTTCCCACATCACCTAGACATAAAGCTGCTGATCCCTAATTCCCCCATTTCTAAGTATTTTAACTTTGGGTCTTTCAAATTATAAGACCAAAAGGTCAAGCAAAGTATGGTCATTTGTAATCTACATAAGAGTAACTACTTGGAGCTATCATTTATTTGTATAGTTTTTGGGAATGCAAGTTGCTGGAGAAGTGTTAAGTACTGCTAAGACAAGCACTGCCTGATCACTTCTGGCTATCATCAAGGCTAACTGATGCAGGGGGAACTCTCACCTTAAAGCAGAAAGCCCTGCAAGCATGATTTTAATTTATATCAGGAGAAATTATGCATCTATGAATATATTAATACAACCAGCCTGTGTCTTTCAGAAATAAAAAAAAAAAATCATGCATAGATTATTAAGAATTACCTGGATAAAAAGTGACCGTGTTGCAGAAAAGTAAGGTTTTAAACTGTCTGGGACAAAACAAATGAAGTTATAAATTGCAGAGCCATCGTTTCCTTAAAATGCAATCTCAATTATGGAATTATTTCAGACCATGTTAAAGGCACGTTTCTCTTAATGAACTGCCAGTTCTGTTCACGTTAATCTTTGCACATCAATATTTTTGTTCTGACTGATGATGAATTTTTTCTTCTTTAATCCACACCTTTCCCAGTTAACCTTTAATATCTACATAGCTGATTATTTCCTGTGTAAAATAAATCTGCATAACTATTAACACACTAATGACATTAAAATAATTTTAAAACTTGGCATAATTTTCTCACTATATAATACAGCATGCTCTCTTAAATAAGGAAACATAAAACAAAATCATAATCAGACCAAGAAAGAAAAGACAGAGAGTACTATGGGAGCTACCTGGATGCCTATATTCAAAAGCTTAACAGGAGCAGTACCTTTTTCTATAGTATTTTTTCCCTCTAAGTAATGTAACAGAAACAAGCAAAGAAGCTTCAAAACAATAGAGTTTTAATGAAATGTTATATATTAAATACGGGTGCTTGTAACCATGATAATCAAAAGGATATGGGGAGATGTAGGAAGAGAAAATGTTCTCATATAAAACAGAGAGAACACCATCACGTGACTGAATAAGGCTTTTTTGAAATGAAACAATATTTGTTTTAAATATATCTGCAGATGTGGATGGATGGATGGATGGATGGATGGATGGATGGATGGATGGATGGATGGATGGATCTCTTTTGTACAGACAGCAGATCACAGTTCTCCAAGTATTTTGTGCCACTGTCACGTAACACTCTATTTTTTTATTGCCTTGTTTTGCCCACACTTAAGTGGGCAAAACAAGGCAATAAAAAAAAAACCATGATTATCATAATAACACAGCACTGAGCTAGCTGCAGTACAGATGACATTCAAATCCCATGTTCTTCTTAAGCACAAAATACTGAAACAGATTTTTCATCACAGTTGTTTTAATGGTGTCATAACCAACTTCCTTTATTACCCTTAATGGATAATTAAGATGCTTTCCTCCTATTTAGAGGCTTGATATAACTCTCACTTGCAACAATAGAGAATTGCATTGAACCCTAAGTAATCTGAGATTGGTTTAACAGGGGACCCATTAAGTGAGTCACACCAATCCCCAGGTCCTTCGTGCTTTTTAAAAAATAAAACATTTTCCTTTTCAGTCAATAACCCTACATAGGGCTTCTCAGTGGGAAGAGCTTAAGTTACAGCATCTGCTTTAGCAAAAGCTGAAAAGCCTCCTGGTTTAAAGATTTCTAATTTCACTTGTTAAAAAGCAATCAATGAAGACTGGCATAGACAAAAACTTAATAAGTGTCTCTACTTTGTATTAACAATTGGCAGAGAGAAGTTAAAGTCCTAGTTGAATACAGTTGAATCTCCCAACAGTTTTTGCAATTGCTGTCTCCAGATAGTAAACTCATGTCAAGTCTATTCTTTCTTCATAGATTATGAAACCCAATTTCTGCCCATAAGAGATTCTTACTGCGTTGACTCTCACATGGTAATTTTTTTTATAGATTTAACTGGTACCTCAATAAAACCATTAGATATATGAAGTAAATTAGATGGAGATCCATGATGAGAACAACAAACCAAATAAATAGGAGAATAAAGAAACATTTCCAGCAGCACTACACCACACCTTCTCCTGCATCTTCACCTCTGAAACAAACACCTTCTTTAGCCCAAATGCCAAAAATCAGATCCACCCCTCTGCATTGCTGTTTGAAATTTTTTGCCACCCACCCATCTCCCTCCCCATTCCACCACAGGTCTGGGCATCACAGCAGAAGGTCACAAGCACAGCATATGAAGCCCATGAAGCCCATGCTCCTGGTAGGGAAAGCAATGGATTCAGCTTTGCCTTCTCCCTGAAAACAGCCAGTCATAGCATTAGAAACTGTGAAGGAAGGTCTGGGGATGCAGGGAAAGCCTATTATCCTCAGAAAGCAAAATAAATAACATGGCAGCCTGCCACACATCTCTGGGTCCACAATGCCCACAGCTTTTGCAGCCTACAACATTTATTTTTCCTCCAAGAAAAAAGACTTGAAGGTGCCATAGCTACCTATCAGCTCTGCTCCTAAGCTCTGGCCTTACTTTGCCTGGATCTAGAAAGTGTGGACAGGAAGGGTTTTTCACCCTGACTCAGTAGCAGGCCATCAAGACTGTTCTAGAACAAACACACAGAGTCTGGTCTGCTGCTCCAGCCCCAGCTGCTGCTGTACACATCAACAGCAGCTTCTGTTCTTCACGGGAAATGAGGTATTTACAGCTCATTACAAAAATAGCTACTTTATAATGTACTTTATAAAGACCTGCACTCTAACTCCAGCTTGAGTAGTTTGGGGTTCACTTTCCAGGTTCTCACTTCCTTTTTTTCAATTTCCTCACAACATTGTCACTGAAGTCATCTTCCTTTCTTGATATTTAATACAACTAGAGTCCTCAAAGAAGCCCACTACTGTCCTTCCTGAGGGGTAAAAGAACCAATTCTTCAGATTTCAAAGGCTGTTATCAGAAAGGAACAGGCTGCACCTGGAGTAACAGCAACCTCTCACAGGAATATGGGAAAGAAAAGCCTTTTCTTTCCATGTTCAACTCAGGCAGGGTGTTAGAGGGGTCTGTGGACCTATGTTTGGGGTAAAGTGCTTTTCTTTACCAGCAGCAGTCTCTGATAGCCAACACCCAGACAGCTTCTAGCCCTTTTCTAGAGCCTGCAGAAGGGCTGCTGTGGGGGACAGGAGCTGTGTTGGGCCAGCTGCTGCCTCAGGGGTGATCAGGCAGCTCCTACAACTCACCCCAAATGGCTGCCTTAGGCTCCCCACATTAGTCTCACTTAAAGCCAGGCAACCAAAGGGAGCCAGCCGATATAACTAGAGGCACTCTCACAGGAATTTTGCCAACAATTTCATCAAACTTCACCAACAATATAAAACCAGCTCTTTGGGCACTGAGACAGCTCCTTATATCAGCATCTCCAAGAACTGATACTCTGTGGAACATTTACACAGGAAAACATCGCAGTTATCCATGCAAGCAATCTTTTATGCCATGCACTTTTCATATGAATTTTATACAGTACATTATAAAGAAACCCTTGTGGGATTCTTACTGTGAAGAAAAAAAACTACTTTTTTTTTTTACTTGTCAACATAGTTTTAGCAATTTTAACAGTAAGCTATACAGAAATAACCTTGTCCCTCATGACATACCCCTGTCATGCTCTCCACAGAAAAATCTATATGGAAATGCACGGAAACATCCTCTCTAATACTCAGCTGCAGTTTTAAGCTTCTAGTCCATTGAGTATAATTCACTTTATTTTAATCCTCAAGTCTCTTTGCTCCTGCTATCTATTATTTATCATTCTATGGATCTAGAAGGATGCATAGTTGAATCACACTGACTCGATTCTTTTACTACATCAGAGGACTTTATATTAACAAAATTCCAAAAGCTTAAGGCAGGACTTTCACCATAATACAGACCTCCTGCAGATCCTTATTCATCCAGAGATCCCCAAAGACAACATAAAGTAATTGGGAAAAGCTTCAGGGTTAGTGTTATTTGAGAGACTAAATGAAAGACATTTTCATGAAGATGTCATGCTGTTTTTCCTCTCCAAAGCCCATTCCTACAGATGAGAAGGAGCAACTATCATACTACAGAAAAAAGCATTAAAGCATTAAGTTCCTGATGCTCCTTGTCACTCACCTTGTAACACTGGAATTTGTTGGTAGTGTTACTGCAGTTTGAAGATTTTTTTTAAAGGACTTAAATTACAAAAAAATGGGGCAGGGATTGAGAGGGAGGGGGAGCATCTATTCAAGTATTTTTTAAATTTTTCAGTTTAGAAAATTATCAATCATCAAGTTTTCCTATCCTTGCAAATTATACTCATGCTAACAATTCTTCTAGACCTGTTGTTCCACACTTTGGAATTGTACTTTGTACCTGTGTGCGTGCTACGTGGTTACCTAAGCTAGGCAGGTGCCTGCATAGTTTATACACCCTGTCTAGGAGAAATAGCACAGAGAAAACAGCAGTGTACATACTAAAAAGATTGACATCGAATTAAAAGATGTGATTACACAGAAGGTCCTTGGACTTACAATAACTGCACAATCCAAAACAGACCAAACAGGACTTCAAACTTCAGATTCACCCACTTCAAGCAGCTTACTTCTGTTGCAGGTCTAACAGAAGAGTTGAAAGGGAAAGGCAGCTGCAGGGAAGATTCACAAATGAGAAATTCCCTGAGAAGCTAACCCAGCAGCAGGTTGGTTATCTCACAGGGGAAGCATGCCAAGGGCCCTACTAGTGACTTGGCCACTTTCTCTCACAGCCTCAGAAGTGCTTTTACTGTGTCACATGCTAGTCAAGTCTAAAGGTTTTGTTCTTGACACACATGACCTGATGATATTCTCAGTGCATTGTAAGGTGATGTCACCTCAAAGCTACGTAAATCTTCTATCAGAAAATATCTAGTAACAAGTATAACTATGTATTTTCCAACCCAGAAAGCAAAAGACTATTTCAACTAAAGAATATGTAAGAGTAATTGTGCTATGAGATCAGAACAAAGGTCCACATTGTTCCTGGAGGTGTCAGAATATTAGATTGCTAGAGGCTCTTTTCAGAGAATATGAAACAAGGCAGGAAAAGAGTAAATCCTTCCTGGAAAGTCCCACACACAAGGTGGGACTCACCTCCCACCTGATTATTGTCAGCTATTCAGGGACTTGGTGCTGGATTATCAAGTATGAAAATCTGCA
Source organism: Haemorhous mexicanus (assembly GCF_027477595.1). Taxonomy (NCBI): domain Eukaryota; kingdom Metazoa; phylum Chordata; class Aves; order Passeriformes; family Fringillidae; genus Haemorhous; species Haemorhous mexicanus. The sequence goes on along the minus strand of NC_082341.1, from coordinate 22,873,388 downwards.
TGCAAACATAATTGATTAGCCAGTCTTGATTTATATCAGCATATACAATAACTAAATACCAATCTCCAATTACTAAGAAACAAAACAAAACAATCCAAGTATTTAGTGAGTCACAGAACCACACAAGGAGAATTTGCCTAGTTCAATCTTCCAGACTGCTCAAGGCTTAGATCAGTAAGGGAAGCAAATAGAGATTTCATAACATCTCTGGGCTGCTCCAGTCTGAAGTACTTTCATAGCAAACATTTCTCTCCTTATAGCCAGTTGTGTTTCAGCTTATGACCATTATCCCTCTTCCTCCCACTGTGCACTCAAGTAAAGAGCACCACCATGCTCTTGGTAACCAACTCTTAAGGCACTGGGAGACTGCAGAGCTCTCATTCCATTACAGAAGGCAATTCCATGGATGAAACATTATTTTTCTTGACTAAAACTGGCAAACACTTTCTTCACACCTACAAGAAGCCTCACTCCATTATTTCCTATGGGATAGTGGTTGACCAGCTGAGGCACTCCAGACCTTCTTCCTTGCCCTTCTTGCAAACGGATAAAACAAAATTTCTCCAGTTATTGGGAACCTCCCTCAATCTACAGTCTGTCAAAGATCACAGAGAGCAGCCTGACAATGACATCAGTTGGCTTTCCCAGTACAGTGATTCTTGGCTTTGTCCTGGGAAGGGTAAGAAGCTGGACTCTATGATGCTTACAGCCCCCTTCCTGAGGTCAGACTGACAGGCCTGTAGTTCCCCAGATCCTCCTTCCAACCCTTTCTCTATATGGGTTTCACATTTGCTAATTTTCAATCATCTGGGACCTCCCCAGTTAACCAGGAGCAAAGATAAATTATGGAGAGTGGCTTGATGAGCTCTTCTGCCAGCTCCTTCAATACCCGCACATGAATCCCATCTGGACCCAGAGACTTGTGAGGGTTTGAATGGCACAGGAGGTCATTAACTACTTCCTCCTGGATTGCAGGGGCTCTGTTCTGCTCCCTGTCCATGCCTACCAGCTCAGGGGGTGGTGCCCCTGAAGATTACTAGTCTTTCTGTTAAAGGCTGAGGCAAATTTGTTATGGAGTTACTCATTAGAGGTTTAAAATACTTTATTTCTACTTAAGACTGACATATGCAGGAGGGAAAATAAACAAACTCATAGACAGCCAAATTCACACCATAGGATCAAAAATAATTCTTGCACTTCATTCCGTAAGAATTCCTAATATACTGTACTTTCCTCCGGAATCTTAATTAGATTTCAAAAAGAAGGCAGGTACAGTATTCAAGGACTATTTTTCACAGCAACAATTACTCAAGATGTAGTCTCCCCTATTATATCTTCTCAATAAAGCCAATTTTTATAGCTCATCCATTTTTAATTTGATAAAGCTTCTATTTTCTGTTCTCCCTTTTCATTTGACCGCTGAGTCTTCTCATAAATGCTCATTTCCTAGCAGCTAGAGCACAATGCACAGAAAAGCAAACTGCTGTTCATCTGAACAAAGACACTCCCACACAGTGAAGTATGTGTGTCTGGGAGCCCTGCTATAGAAAAACACATGCCCACAGTTATGCACAGATTCCACTTCAGCCGCAGTGCAATGCACTGGCAGACATGAATAGCCTTTCTTTCACCTTGTTTATTCAAGAACTATGATCCACTAGCCTGCTTTTAAGTATTTGATATCCTACAGTGAAGACATTAAATAAGCCTGACGCCAAATGAAAAACTTCAGACATTATGCTGATTTTTTTGGTAAACTTATGAAGCCAAAATCTGAAGGTCTTGTCCTTAGAGACTAAAACGCCTTTGCTCTAGGATTTTATATTTATTATGCTAGCAAAGTCAACCCTAACTCTAACAGACACTGATTTCTTGATAGGTTCTCTCCTATATTGAGTGGATTTGAAAGAAAAGCAACCATCTTTCTAATTTTCACACTGCTCCTCACATAATTAATCAAGTATACAATCTAAACTGACTTCCTTTCCAAGCACATTATTGCAAATCAGTCATTTATGGGAGAAAAACAAAGATAAATAGGACTGAATTTTACATCTTGTTTAGGAAGAGTCTTTTATACTGGAAAGGTAGAAGATGACATATAAAAATACAGCATTTTAATAAGTAAATATGCACAGGGGCACATGGACAGCACACAGGTGTGCTCTCATTTCTCATGATCCCAGTAAAAGAGGTCATGACCTTTCAGACCTTAACCTCAGCACTCCTAATTTTTCATCTTGGTTCTCAGAAGAGAAATTTAACCCATCTGGTTTTCAGTTTTATGAGGTCATGAGCCATGAAAGAAAATCTAGCTTAAAAAATAAAAAGAAGACATACAATCTTCTGTCCCTGCTTAAGAGTAGATTTCACAGATGTTTCTGTTATGTCAAGGCAAACTTAAAAGGCAAAAAACTATCTTCTGCACAATATTATACATTCATGTCTCTACCACTGTGTATTTCTTTCTGGTTGTACTTATACATTTCTAGTCCCTCTATCAAAACCATGCACAACGGCCAACTTTAAACTCCTGCCAACACAAAACTGAAAATCCTGCCTTTCACATCATCACCGGCTATTTAGCCTGGTGCTGCAATAAGGCAACAATTTCATTAGAAGTGATAGATAGTTACACTTCCTACTACAGCAAGGCACAAACAATCACCCCACCCTGTCCTCCGCTCTGCGGCAACACCAGGCAGCACAACTAACAGAGTCAACTTGTGCCTGAATTGGGCTTTTCATTGACTGGTTCACACCTCCAACAATGCATTTAATAGTGCTGGTAAAAGGCAGAGTGTTTTCTTTTTTCTTAAAAACACAGCAAAAAAGTTTGCAGCCTCCCTCTCCCCAGCCACACTAGCTATAGAGCTTCAGCAACCCAGCCCCACACTGTAGGAAACATTTTACATACAAAAGAGTTTGTGAGATCTTTTATGGTTTCCAGCACCCACCAAAGCTAGAGAACCATTGTTACAATCTCCTAAAAAATTTATAATATGGGGATACTTGGAAATCAGATTAGATCATAGGGTTCTATGCATATAAATGATACAACAAAACTATTAAACAGCACAACACCTTCAACAGAGGGTTAACTCATAGTTCACAGCAAGAACACTGAATGATGCACCTGTTTCATATCCGTAGGAGATGAAACCTCATAGTAAAACAAAACACGCAGGAATGGGTTTTTTAAGCATTTATTTCAAAAAACAGAAAGTTTTGAAAAATGACAGCAATGAATCAGATGTAAACCAGGAGACAAGTGCTTCTAATACTATTTCTCTAATTGCCTAACAATACAAAGGCCAATCAAGTCCTTGTGGACTGTGTCCATCTTAAGTCCTGTTCCCTCCTCCAACATAGCAAATACACACTGAGCTGTTAATTGCAGTAACGCTAATTAAAAGGCAAAACCTCACGATTACATTAACAGTGAAATTGCCAATTAGCACACAAGGCTTCCTCATTACTGCTGCTGCATGAAATGTGAAGCATGATGTGGATAGCAGTCATAAAATAAAATACATTTTTAAAAAGCCAATAGGTCACATTTTCAGCTTACTTCAAAAGTACTGCTGGAATCAGTAACTGAGAAGCTGACCGACAGGAAAGAAAGAAATTCCTACAACCTTTTGTGAAAACCACTAAAAAAACAATGTTGCCATTTTCCACATCTGCATTCATTCACAATGGTTTTCAAAAGAAAGAGTACTTGCCTTGGTGTAGCCACTAGAAAATGGCTTAAAAATTTAAAAATAGGCCAAAGGCTAGGATTTCAGTGGATAATTTATCCTGACTTTTTACTCCATGTAAGGCTTCCCCAGAAAGAACTAATGGATATTGAAAGCAATCCAGGTGATCCTGGTGTCCTTTATTCTACAGAAGGAACACATTCTTGTGTCCTTCAGTCTCTTTCAATGACCATTTAATGAAAGTTAATCCAGACCTCCACAACCCTAGAGCTGCTTCCATAAAGTGATTGTGCTTTCATACACTCTGTATTTCCTCAGGTCTCTCTCTACCTTTTTTCTTTCCTTTTTGAAGATTTTTAATTCTAATTCAGAGGACTCATGGCAAATAAAATGGAAACACTTTCAGCATTATCTTCCTTGAGAGAACTGGAGTAGGTATTTGTTTTTCACTTGCTCCCTTTTAATCAAGCATTTTGTTGACCATAATCAATTTCTTCACTCAGGAGAAAAATGTGCAATTATCTACAATGAAGAAGGTGTGTCTAAGGAATAGGGTGGGGGGGAAGAGAAATCAATGGAACCATCTGTCTGACATTCCTACAACATTATAAGATACTTGTAATTAACTGCTTGCCTACCAAAGTCTGCCAGCTTTAACTCCCCCGTGTCACTGATCAGAAGGTTCTGTGGTTTCAGGTCCCTGTGCAAAATGTAACGCTGGTGGATGTAAGACAGTCCTCGCAGCAACTGAAATAAAAATAACTGAAAAAGAGGGGGACAAAAAATGACCTCTGTTAATATTTTGCATATAACCACAGGTGATTTCTTCACGATATGCGGGGTGCTTGCATATTGCGGTAACATTCTGTCAGAATTCCTCCCAAACTGGCTGATTCCCACCCAAATTTAACACAATGAAATTTCCATCTGAAATATACTTACTTTGCAAGGACTAAACCCAGCTTCCAAGCCCTACTATGTCATAGATTCAATTTGACTGCTTTAAAAAGAATGAGAGCAATACAACCATGTGCAGAAGGCTTGGTTTCTACCAAATCATAATTATATTCCATTTACCCATATGGCCTTAGAGATTAGGTGGCAGCCTGAAGACAGATGTGTATCTTCACTAATTATAAAAAAAAATAGCACAGGGTGGATAGGGATGGGGAGATAAGGCTGGGGGATGGAACACTGAAGCTAAAACAAAGAAGAAATTATTAGTATAACAATAATGCCTGTGTACCCAAGGAAATCTGCAAGTAAAATAGATTTTATCCTTCGAAGTCTATTTTAAGGAGAGTTTATGTATTTTTCATTAGGAAATAATAACTCTCGCTGAACCTAAAGATGACTTTTGAAACCTACTTGCAATAGTCTTTAAGGTAATTTTAGATAGAAATCTACCTCACCATCTCCTGGTTCCTTAGGGTCCTTCCCTGGACTCTATAAATGCTTACTCCTAAATCTAAGCATTACTATTGTGTATTCTGTAATTTATAATTATGAACAAAGAGCTGTATGAAGAGGATCTTTTGCCCTCCCCTTTTCATCTCCTGCATGCATCGCTCTCCTGCATCCTTTCAGACACTTGCTGTGAAGGGCTGTGTTACCCGTCATGGGTTTTGTCAACACAAAGGGTGAATGAACCCCCAGGAGTTTTCTTTGCAGCTATGAAGAACCTATCCCAATGTAGACAGACCCTTCCTTTCGCCCAATATATTTTAAGGAATACTTCAGTTTCTAGATGTGAACACAAAAATCCCCTCCAAAGCTAAACACGGAGGATTCAAGAGCAGGTATGGACTCTGTGCCTCACAGCTCAGGGGACAGTGAAACGTGCTCTCTAGGAAGATGTGGAAACCACCCCAAAGATTGGGGAAAAGTCAACTCAGGCACACGAGAATTTCTAATTAACTTGCAACACAAGCATCCTATTCAGTGATTACTGAAGTGAAGAGACATTATAAAAAGGGTTACAAAATCTGATTATAGAGAGAATAAAGGCTGACATGAAAGAAACAGAAATGTCATGTTACTGAAGGTGAAATGAATTTAATTGCATTTCATTTTTTCCCTGAGTGCAGACACAATGCACTCTATGCTTAGCTATTTAGCCAGGGCACAAAGAGCCATATCAATCACCTTCTTGCCAGGGTAGGGTCTAACAATGTGCTGAGGAAACCTAAGAGCAAAATACAGGAACAAAGAATAGCAGGAAAGTCATAAGTAACATGCACACTCCTTTTTGAATTGTGGTTAAAGTGGAATTCATGGTACATAAAAACTATTTTAATAAGAGCAAGAAGCAGAAATAGCTTTCATTACAGCCTGAAAATATCAATTTAATTCTATTAAAGGACTTCAAAATAATACATTTTTAAAATAAAAAGATGGGCAAAATAACCAGCTTGCCAGGCTAAATCAATGGCATTTAACTTCAAACATTATTTTTAAATATGCAAGGAAATTTCAATTATCATGGTAGCTTACAGCACTGTAATCTTTATAATAACTCAAAATATATTTATTAATGTCTTTCATTTGGCTTTAGTGAAGAGAGTCAAGTGATTTGACATAATGTGATAAAAAAAATGCCCAACAACTTCCCAGCTAAGCAGAATAAACATCTGCTCTTGAGGACAGCTTTGGAATGTAGTTTTATTCCAAACTTGTAGACATGCTGTACTCATTAAGTACTTTCCCAAAAGTTAATTAATTCACTCACACCTCCATGGAGGAAGCTCATGGAAGAGAAGAGAAAAAAAATATATATATCTTTCTGACTTCCTGAATTCCTTATAGGATAAACTCAAATATTGGGTTTTTTGCTTTCTCTTTTTCTCTTCTCCCCTTTGTTTGTATGTGGTAATTTAAATGTGAGAAGATTTACGTGAGCACAAGCCTAACATCTGGCAGCAAAGCATTATGCAAACCACTGGCCCTTTGTGATTGCTTGGGATGAGAAAACACCAAGGGAGGCGTCTGCATTTCCAACAGTTTTCCAGCCCACAAAAAGAAAAGACGAATTGGAAAAAAAATGTTTCTGCTTACTCACAAAGCACTTCTGCCCTCTCACAGTCAAGTTCACACCCCTGATCTTGAGGAAAGCCTTCTCCAAAAAACCCATTTTCTTTCCAGACTGTCTGCATTAACTTCGCAAGGACAAAAATGAACCATCAATTCTTACCCCCTGAAATCGACATACCTCCTATCACGGTCATACTCTCATCTTACTTGATCCTTCCACCACCTCACTCAATTCCAATCACCATGAAACCTCAGCCTGGGGTTTTTTCAGGGGGTTTTGAACAAGCAATGGAACTGCCATTTCCCAAGGCCCCAAGGATGGCAGCTGCAGCCAATGGCAAATTCAGCACATATTTCAACAGGTTGGTTGTGACGGTAAAATCGAGACAGATTGACAGCTCGTTAGCTTTTATGTTGGTAATTTTAATATTTGCATGGCCATACACAAAGCTGTATAGGTATTGAATAACCTGCAATAAATAAACTCAGACATCATTCACTAAGACATCATTTGTGGACAGTTTCTAGCTTATTAGTAGGAACAAAGGTTTTGATAATGAAATTAGGCTCACAAAATGCCAAAGGTATTTGTGTTGAAAAAGACAGAAAACAGGACAGGGATTTGTCCCTAGAAGTCAGGTTTTCAGCAAAGCTTAATATTAGGAAGCTCAACACTTTACATTCAGACAAAAAAACCTTAACACTTGCGGCTTCAGGTCTTGCTTATTTCTTTCAGTCATTAAAAAATACCTTTTCCCCCCGACTACTTATGCAGCTCTCACTTTAATGAGCAACATATTTTAATGAAGACTTTTCATTGTCAACGAGAAAAATGCATGCAGGTCAAAGCTAATTCAGGGTTTATGGACTGTGATATTAAAAGAACATTAGCAGTTCTTAAAACATACAAGAGAAAGCCTCAAAGGGATGAGTTAGCACCTTATATAGTCCTTCAAGTGTAATGCCTGGATAACCATTTGAGCTATATGCAACATTTGACCAAATGCCCATAGTAGTTTTAAAACATAACATTTTCTGAGAGACTTGTAGCTATGTGGATGAACAGCCCAGCTTTCCTGGTGTTTTAATGACTCTGGATGAGTGTACAGCATAGAGCCCTACATGCAGGTATACAATGGCTGCCTGGTGGACCACGTGCTGCAGAATGCTTCACTGTCTGGTGGCCTCTGAACGGGACTGTAAGTTAGACACTGACACAGGCTGTGCAAAACACATCTAAAGGGTGGGATTGAGAGCAACTGACACTGTCTGGCTTAGGTTCAGAAAGCGCTTTCCAGTCTAAGGATGAAGGGGAACACTCATGTCCAAGTGATCTGTGTAAAGTACTCAGACGACTCCATACAGTTTCCCTCCATTACTAGAGAGGGTAGCGAGTTTCTGGCAAAGGATATCAGGGTAAGTGAAAAGCAGAAATCCACAACATGCCTAGGGAGATTCTCTGGAAAATGTATCATTTCCACACAGACTCTGCTGAGGCACTGAGGATCCCAATGACAGAAAGGATGCTTTCCATGAGGACAGAATAATGATGCCTGTGGGGGCCTTTTTTAAGACTTTCCATAATGGCAAAGAGAGATATCTAAACTATTTCTTCATTTGAGCTCCCTTAATTTATGTTGTATTGTGGGAATAGAGGACCTGGCCCTAGATACAAAAGTAGAAAGCTACACAGAACTAGAAAGATACAAAGAACTTTTTAGTTTACAGAAGATGCAGAAAACTCTTGGTTCTGCTCTCTTGGCAGCAAAAGTCTACAAAAAGGCTGAGATAATCTGGAACAGGAGTTGAGATGATAACAGAAGAAAGCTGAAAGCAAACCTCAATGTGTCTTTCCTTTAACAAGCTCTATTAATATAGCTACTTTTGAAAAATAATACACAATACCACACAGGCTTTTTTATCACCCAACACTGATTACACATATGTTCCTGCTTGCCCTGTGTATCAAAGCACACTGTCTGGGTATCACACAGTCATCTAATTCCCAAGTGTGTATTCAGCATCAATAAAATCATATTTAGTCTTATTAGGCCATCAAATCTAAAAATACCAGTAAAAAACCCAAACTTAGAACATCCCATCTCATGCTTGCAGTCAGGAAGTTCTCCCTATCATCCAGAGGACAGTACAGGCTTCTGTACATTATTGGCTATTTAAAAAGGCAAAAGAAGGTAACAAATCTTTTGTTAGTGCCATCTCACAGCCTCTGAAATAAACAGAACCAAACACATTATTCAGTTCCACTTGGGTTCACTAGACTGTTCAGGAATTTTAGAACTACATGTTTTAAAACATTATATTAGAAAAAACTACCTGGTAATATGCACTATCACAGATGCTTTGAGAACTGTCCCTCTGTGACTTCTGCTGGCATGTCAAAACCTCATCAAGCACAATCTTTTTCATCACTCTTGGCTTGCTATTCATTTCCCTCTTCTAATCCAGGATAATAACCATGAGATAAAATCCAGCTTTCCACTTCTCACTAATACCTGGGGAAATACTGCACTTTTTAGGTCAAAGCTTTGTAGACTCTGTTGCTTGAACTGTCAGAAGAAGTTCCAGGAACCAAGTATTGATTTGAGACAAATTTGCATACCTATGAATAAGGAAAATCTGAATATAAAAAATTATTAGCTCTTTGAATTTGCAGGATTTTCAGGATCATAATAAGATTTACCTCTCACAAAGGTTTCTCCTATCTGTCTTCCCTGGAATCAACTGAGATCTCTCCAAAAGAATTTTAAAACAATCCACTTCAATCCAATGCTTTTATAAAGGCTTCTAACTTGCTCCTGCATTCCTTACACAAGAGTCTAGAGTCTTACCAAGGCCATGTCACACAGCAATACATATGACACAGCCAGTGGAAATGTTTATTGCATCACTGCTTTAAAAATGTATATATACAGATTTTTTTACTTATTTCCAGCAGAACTGCAAAGAGATTGGAATGTGTTAATTTTCTAACTTCCATTCTCTTTGATGCTGTTTTAATAATTTTTTGTCCCCTCTGGGTACTAGTACAGTCATTTGCAATGAGGAAGGTGTGCTTAATTAACTGACTATAAAGATACTCCCTTATGATCAGCTGTAGTCATCTGCTAAGGTTCAGTAAGTGGAAGACTCAGGTTTTTACTTCTGAATGACAAAAGTAAAAATAATTTCAATTCAATGGAATTTGCTTTTTTACCTTTCATCAGCACACTTCCATGCTGAAGTAGGTCAGAGCGGCACTTGTTGCCTCACTGATTTTAAAAATCTTGATGTGTTCTCCCTACAATAGTCTTCTTGCCCTATGTGAATCATGAAGACCATAGAGACAATAAATTACAAGTGCACTTATGAAAGTGACATTCTTCTAGCATGAATTTTAACATGCTAATGAAGTTTCTGCATTAACCGTTCACAGTTGGGCATATTATCAAACCATTAAGTGACAAGAGTGACATGAAGTAGAGCGAAATGCTGATGCTATATTTAATGTCTGATAACTAAAAAGTCTAATTTAAATAATCAATTTTCAATGCCATGTGTAAAAGACGACCTTAATTTGGCATAACATTATCCTGTCTGCTGCACACCTGCTTGTACACTGAATGAGAAATGAAAAATAGCACCTTCTCAACCACATTAAACAGCATCACTTCCTACTTAACATATCTGCTGAAATCCACTTTTAATTCAACTTCACAACAGCAGCATGATCAATTTTAGTGAGTAAGAGAGAGATTTCAAAAGCATGACATTAATTTCTATTTGCTTCCAGTAACAATAGATAAATTTAAAAGGACTACCGCAGCAGGTTTTCACCTTGAAGTCAAAGACTGTTTTCTTCAAACCCCAGTGGAAATTCATCTGAAAATTCATCATAGGTGGATCTACTACCACAGTTTAATTGCATACTTCCTGTACATCTACTTCAATGGCACTCAACCTCCTGATTAGACACCTCTAGTTACACAGGTGCTCACACACCACAGCTTCCCCTACATCATGTAACATGTCTTTGTCACATAGGGATGCAGGACTGCCCATGCAATCCAACAAATGTCTCCCCACAGAAAAGGGGGAACACAAACCTCCTGTCCATGCCACAGCTGTTGATACAATCACCCAATGGAAAGAAAACAGAAATGTGCTAGGGAAGCCTACATTGTTAACACAACTGCAACCTAAAACCTAAAGCATTTTCTTTATCCTGTTTTTCAGATACTATGCTTTTCTAACAAGCAGGTGGGTTTGTATCTTACTATTAATAAATGTAGCTACTGCTTAGCAAGAGGCAGTGTGCAACACTCTGCTACTGCCAAAGTTCAAGCAGCTTCACTTAAGTGCAGTAAGCCTCATATGGATGCAACACAGGAGCTGCCTAACCCTTGCATGTTCTGAATGCTTCCCTACCCTCTGTGCTTCAGACCATCCTAAAGCTGTAACCAGTTCAGTGATAAATATTGATGCTTACAGAGGACATCAGATGACAACTACTCTATGGCTTCAACTCAGATTATTAATTTTCACATTAGTCATTAAATGCCAAAATTACTCATCTGACAAAAACAGATTAAACATTAAAAACTGCAGCCATTAGTTAAGGACAATGTTCACAGGGCTACAGTGCAGCGAGGAATACATGAGTGCCATAAATTACTAAATTCCAGAGATTTCAGATAATATAATTTTACTCTTAGTGTATTTCAAGGTTTCCAATCCAATGTTATGAAGACCATCATTAAACCCTTGATTTAACAAATACAGTATTTTTATTTAATCTGGGTTTTTTTAACTATAGGGTTGCTATAAAGTTGACTGACCTCTTCTTGAGCATTTAGCACAGAAAAATGTTGCAGCATCCCATTATGTATCACTAATTACTATCTAATACGTTCCTTTTAAAATATCTTTCTAAATCTTTTAGACAAACTAATTATATTTTGCAGAAATATAAGCATATTTTTACAGAGATTATTGGGATGCCCTAGGAAACTTAGTATCTAAATCCCAATCTGCATTTTGCCATATGCCCTGACTCAGTATTCCAGTGACAAAATACATTTTAAAATATTCTGGTGGGGGTAGGGCTTAGTTAGTTGAGATTTCACCTCAAAAATATCCATCCACTATGCCCAGAAGACTGATGTACCCTCCTTCTAGGAGAAAGGAAGGCTCAAAATTGAAATAGGTAAGAGATGAAGTCTTGAAGGCTCCTGGGAGAAGGCTAAATATTCTTGTTGCCTGCATGCAAAGCTCAGCAAGAGGGTCTGCCTATTTCTTCTTAACACTTTTTGGCCCTAAGAAGAGAAAAGGTGCCCAGGGAGAAGAAAAAAAATCAGTGCAGCAATATCAGATAGAATAGGAACAAATTGGAAGTTCCTTCCCCCTCTGGTCACAGCAGACTACAGGAGGCTTCCAAGTTGCCTGAAGTAAAAGATTTTGAGAGCAATTAAGAGACAGGGACAATTTTTGTCTGGTTGAAAACTTGCTGTCATTCAGACTGGTGTTCCTGGATTAAGGAACAGTGGGTCAGATGCAAGTGACTTTTTATATTGCCAAAGATGAGGGTTTTTTCTGTCAAATGCAATGCAAATTGATATTACCTCTAACATTGCAAGTAGAAGAAAAAAGGTAAAGAGAAAAAATTCAGGATGCTTTTCTCAAAAGACTTCAGCTATCTCAAGGCAGCAACACTAATTAAGAAGCAAATAAGCTTTCATTAATAGATTTATTATTAAGGCAGGGATGCAAACAAGCAGCACAGGCGTGACAGATGCAAGCCTTTGCTCCACTTATTCTACCAGTAATAGGAGTTACAGTAAACAAACTCAACTACAAAATAAATGCATCAAGGCATAAAGATGAATTTATATGCATTACTGGGAATGTAGAAATATAGAGTAAAATACAAAGTTAAAATAAAGGTGATATTTCAAATATTAGAAGAAGCTAAAAACAGCTACATTTTCACAGGACATGCTGAAATGCACAAATAAAGACACTTAAATTATGAATTTACAAAACCAGAGCCATTTAGGGACAACTGCAAACAAAGGCTCAGGAGAACCAAGAAGGTAAGAAAAAAGACTGGTGGAAATAGCCCTGTACCAGGCAGAAAGGGACATAAATCAGAATGAAGATCATAACACAAAAATATCACTGGTAAGGTCAGCTAGTTGCTCTGACCCATTAGAGTTCCTGCTGTAGGAAGCAATCCAGATGTTCCAACTGAGCATGAACTATCTCTAAAGGCTGCAACATCTGTAGGAAAGACAGCCAGGAGGACGGATTTCAGTAGTCTGGGTCAGGAGGAACAGCACAGGGAGAGTCAGGAGCAAATCTTGTACCTCAGTTTGCAATAGCACATTTTGCAGCTTGGCAAGCATCACACAGTACAAATATAAATCAATTCCTATTTCCAGTCATGGACAGGGCTGCAGCAGTAGCTTCCAGCAGAAACATAATTATATGTGGGGCCATGTATTTAAGATTTATTGCTTGCCTTCAATTGAGGAAAAACTGAGAAAGACATCTTTTAAACCAGAAAAGAGAAGATGAGGCCATGTGTACTGCACAGGGAATTATTAACTGATTACCCTTTCCCTCAATATCTCTAACACTGTACACAGAATATGAATACATAGTTATATATAAGTGCTAGACATGCAAGTTTGTTAGCTAGAGGTAAATAATTGTATATTTGGACCTAATGGAGTTTGCAGAATATATGGACTGAAACAACTGCCTTATGCCAATTTCCCTTCAAGCTGATGAAGATGTTTCAGGTGCCTGACTGCAATTATGTCATCAGAATGACTGGTTTAACATTACCAGGGACAGGCATTTTTAAAACAACATCTCATCATCACACACAAATTCCTTGAAGCGTTTAAAGCCTGATGTTATTTGTAAGACTTGCACCTCCACGCACAAATTATAAAATCCTGGAATCATTATGTGTCAATAGAGACATACCAATAAAAATGCTGAACCTAATACTTGTTTTATTCACCTAAGCATACTGTCCGTGGACTTCTATAACTGCCAACTGAGACATTCTTCTTTATACTTACACATACTTATAATATCCTGCTCAGTCTTTATTTAAAATAGTTAAGTGACAGCAAATAGCCTATTTAAAACCACAAAGAAAGGCAATGTCAAGCACAGTACCTGAGGGGACAACAATATGTGTGTCCATCAAAGTAATTTAGATTTTTATTCTATTTATGAGTCTTCATTTAAAAGTAAGCCTGAGGGAACAATCATTGTCTTTACCTTGCAAATACAGAGAAAATTCAGAAATATAATTAAGCAGAAGATATCCTACAGAATGCAAGATGTAATTTGCATCTGCCTTCCTATAATATACTGTTTAACAGGAACTACTGTACATATTCTTTGGAAAAAGAAAAATGTGTGCTTATGTGGGTTTGTAGTTATAATAACTGGCAACAAGCCAGAAAGGAATATCCATCAATAGGCAATACTTTCCTCAAGAACAAAATTAAAAGGCGGGGGTCTTTTGTCATGCTGGGAGAGCATCAATGGCTTAATCCCACAGGTTAGCCCCAGAGAGCCGAGACTAATTTATTGCTACTGGAATATAATTGCTCAACTGGAAGCTTTTAAAATGGATTTAGGGATCACATAACCACTGATTCTGAACAAACAGTGTCCAAAAGTCTGACTAAAAGTGAAATTATGGAAGGACCTCTAGAAAGAAGGGGTTGGCAGGGAGAGAAGGCTAATTAATATAGCTCAGCCTAACCCTTAGAAACCGGCTGTGGATCCAAACAGACAACTTTGTCCAGAAGCTAAAACCCAAACAAGGTGGTAAAGTCTCAGATTCCCAACTGCATGAGTCCACAAACTGAGTACAGCACAAGAAAGCATTAAAATGAAATTGTTATAAAATAACTATCTTACTTCCTCTGAAATAAAAGAGCTGCACAAGATTTTCGTTTGGCATGCTGGTGAAGGTCTGGGAATTTTTAGCATATGTGACTGGGTTTCTGTCCTCCCAGCCAAAGAAATCACTCTCTTGGCCTATTTTTAATTCAGCCTTGAGAACAGGTATTGCACTGAAATCCCCAAGCAGGCTGATTCATTCATTAAAATGGTAGGACCTCAAATCATCATGCCAGGTTTTAGTAATTACTGCATGATTAGGACTAGCCTTTGTTACTGGCCTGGCAAGAGAGACTTCTTCAGTATTATTTAAGAGGGAAAAAAGTTCATTGTTCAATGGGATTGCTCAAGTTTCATCTGTTGATTGAAGTTTCATCTGTCCCAACTTCCAATTTTTTTTTCTTTTCTGCCCCCCGCCACCCCCCACTTTTATTAATAATCCATTGGGAATTTTAAAAACTTGAACCAGCAGTACATCAGGATTCTACACTTAGCTACTCAAATAAATATTTCTAATGTGTCTATAAGCTTCAAAGGTGTTTCTGAGCACTGACAAATGGCACAGATAGCCACAGAAATACATGCAGCAAAACCTGAAAGGAAAATGCTGCTGCGGCAGCTCCCTCTGAAGCTCCTGTTTTAAAAGCCAGGTATCTCAGGATTTAGAGGAGTGACATACAAACAAGCTAAATGATCTGTTTATATCCATCCTCCTCAAAGACAAGCTCACTGGGCATGGTGTGATGAAATAAAAGCACAGTCATTTGAATTATTATGTCTTTTTTAGCAGGGCTACAACAACTACTGCCTGTCAAACCTTGAGGTTCACAGCACTGCAGCCTTGGAGTAAGACTTACAAATCTGAAGCAGCACAAAGAATCTTAGTAGCCACTCTTCATTTATCCCAAAACTCAGAGAAATGAAGTTAAAGTATCCACAAGGGGAAATGAAACACAACCCCCTGGTTTAACAAGCACATTTAACACCTGAAACTCTGCTTAGGAAACTGAGCAGGGAAGAAAGCTCAGAAGTTTCAGGGGCCGAAAAGCAGGTCCTACCTCACCCCCTTTAAGTGCCACACTCATGGTCTGTGAGTGCATTGGTTTGTTTTGGGGGTTTTTTTTCCCAAATATATGCAGTAAGGAGGAATTTACCTTTTGGTTTTTTTTTTTTTTTTTTTTTAGATGGCAGTAATTCTTATTGAAATTCATATGTTGTAGATGTCACTTTTCATTCAAAGAACACAGAAAATTAATGAAGCTACATGATGTGCAACAATGATCAGCTATTGCAGAAGAAAAAATACTTTGTCTTTTTAAAATAGTTTTCTTTTTTTTAAACCAAACAGGCTTTCTGGCTTTTCCAGAAAAGAGGGAGAATTTTCATGAACTTCTACATTTCAGTAAGTTACATCCTGGAATAAAGTTCTCAGTATGACAAGTGAAGACTTAAACACTTCCAAGGTAAAACAACAATGGGACCGATGTCCAAGATGTGCAAGACAATTGTAACAAATATAATCTGAGTGATCCACAACACATTCTGCAAGGCTGGTTGGCTTCCATTTCATGGAAAAAAATGAAAAAAATCATTTGGTTGGCTTCCCAAACAGTAACTGGATCAAGTCTGTACTCCTCTATCTTTCCATTAAATCCTGCTATTAAACTCTCTTTCCTGTGTGATGACTCTCAGTATCTACCTTAGAAGGAAAAAAATTTTCAAAGTGAGATCAGCTATGAAAATGCTGATCTCATCCAAGAAAGTGTGCAAAAAGATTAAGGAAGATTTCATATGTTCATATTAAAAGCAGTACATTCAGCTAATACAATGAATTACAGTTCCCTCAAACCTGATGAACCCACACTAACTTACCTAACTGAAGATCTAGCACTGACAGCCTAAAGCATGTTTACCCTGGGGTTTTAGGGCAGTATTGTCTTAAGAGCAAATGGTTAAATGGAGGAGAGGGATTACCAACACTGCTAACAGCATTCACAGCATTCAAATATTTTGGCTCTGAGTCAATTTCACAAACCTCAGAAATTCTATTGCAGGAATGCTCCAATACTGGAATTTGTAATTATTTTCAAAGAAAACAAATATTTAAGAATACAGTTATTCTTATACAAATATTTAAGAATACAGTTATTCTAATATGCCAGGCATTTTCCCTTTAGCTAGCAATCAGTTTCTATGAAACAGCTGACATGACTTTTTTTGCAAAATTACTGCTACTGCATTTGCCTTGAATGTGTGCTCTTTTTGACTCTTACCTTCACATTCTCTGGATGAAGCCCTCCAGGGTGTTTGTCCATGTACTGACATAAATCAGTGTGCTAAAAGAAAGCCAGATGGAGAAAACTATATTAATATCCATATGACTGAAGCAATAAATACCCCTTACTTAGGAGTGGACATAAAGTGAAAATAAGATTTTTTTTTTTTTCCAGCCACACATGTGCAAACACACATTTTTACCTTTACACTCATTTCACT